>NC_138185.1:149591094-149981094 GCF_964194105.1 Spermophilus citellus
GCCATTATTTGTGAACACGAAAGATTTGGTGTAGTATAAAATATCTCTTTGGCACTGCCACATAAAAATGTATACACATGCTACGTCCAGAAACAGTCTCCTTGAAGAACAAGATGAAAATATAATGGCAGCTTTAATTTTAACTGAAGACACTTAACAATATTACACTAGCAAAAAAGAATTCACCACCAGCTGCACGTCCGAGAGACCAAGGGACTGATCAAATCTATCACATGGACAACATCTAAGTCTTTGAGTGGTAGGTGTGCACTACAGCTTTCAGTAAGTCTGTTACCAGATGAGCCAACTTCAAAGATGTGGTAGGCGGCCCAGAGGATAGTGGGAGGCAGTGAAGCATCAAAAGCTTCAAACAAAATTGAGGTTAGTTAAAAAAAAAAATTGAGGTTAGTTGTTTTTTTTTTTTTTTAAATCTCAAATTCACTGAGCACAAAGATATTTTGAGATATGTTGACAATGACCTAATATTTATTTTCAGTTTTTGTGACGTTAGTATGCAAAGACAGATTAAATAAATAATGCAAATTAATTGCATTTATATTTTAAACAGAAGAGTACTTCAAATGCAAATAGGAGACATCCTGTCTACAAGGATTTTTAGCCAATTGCTTGATACATGTGGCTGTGTAGAGGATTGAGTATTATCCAAGAGACACAGATGGGATGATTTAGGCACAAACAACTTTTATTTTGTTACTTCTGTGCAAACTCTCGACATACCTGACTCTACAAAAATTATAGTTTTGATGTACATATGAAAGCCTTCAATATATATCCAGAAACTATATATAAAACACTTTCTTGGCTAATATCTAAAGTCATTAAACTTTAATATATTACAGATTTATATTGTTTACAGATTTGTTGCGACTTAGAGTGAAATGTTGACAGTTTGAAGTTATGAACCTTTTATTTAAGATTTCTGTTAAAATAACATTTCCCACCTGATTTGAAGCAGCAGTTTCTAGGATTGTTTCTGTTCTTTTTTAAAAATTTCCTGCATGTATACTGTGGATGTATGAGAGAATGAGCTTAACAATCTTTAAATATTAAGAAACACATATGTTTGAGATGTTTGTAAAACTTTTTCCTGAGCCCACCAAGTACCCACTCAAGTATTTGCCTCTTCTAAGTGGGCCACTAGGAGCTTAGAGCCAAGTTTGTGGCCCACCTCCAGGAAGGTATAGAATTTCATGACGTACATATTTGTACACTAGCCTCAATCCTGGCTTGAATTTATTTTCCTACCCCTTTTTCTAAACTTTCTTTAAAATTAACTTTTAAAATCTTAAAATCTTTATGATCTTAAAATTAAATAGTTTTAAACTTTAATCTTATCATACTACATAAGCCACTTTAAAAATCTTTCTCGAACCAAGTAGGGAAAAATAAATAAATGAAATAAAAAATATGGGATGTTTCCACACCTACAGCTAATTCATGATGTAAATACCAAAACTTCAACTCTGCCTTTTTTGCATGGGTGATGTAGAGTTGTCTGGATTTTTAAGAGTAAAGTGGAATTAGAAATATTATTCTCAATGATGAACTCATCCAGGTCATAATGAGGATAATTATTTTTGTGTATCTTTATCCCTCTGGGATATGCAATAATTGCCTCTGTGCTTTGCCAAGTAACATTTAAATATTGTTATTGGTTGAAACAAAATGCAAACCTTTGTCTGGTCTCATTTGATGTATCCCAAAGCAAAGAAAGATACAGAGAAGGTAACACCCGGATTCGCATTTACTAAGGGATTCCAAATAATGCCCTAAATGACTATTTTGGAGCTCAGTTACATGCAGGTGGTAGAGGATTTATGCTGTGAATGCCTAAAATACTTTCTCCACCGAGAGGAGATTATTAAATCCTAGCGAGCCTGAGTGTTCAGTGCCAATACTAACCATTAGCTTTTGGCTCTGAGCCATGACTGTCTACTCTGCAGTGGATTCTGCCACCAAGGGGAAGGTCATTAAGGGCTGTTCTTTATTCTCGTTAGTATGTTCCAACATAATTAACAGAAGTTGTTCACCAGATGGCTTCCTTCCTGTCAGCAAGAACCTCCAGCTTAATGGGCTATGCAGGATTCTTTACTTTAAGTGGGTGAGGCGGGAAGCAAATTCAAAATATATCATCTTTGATCCTCCCACTTCTAATTAGTTCTAAAGGTTTTAGATAATAATGTAAAGGAGGCAGGGAAATGAAATCATTCTAAAAATCAAAGCCTCACAGAAACCCAATAGGAGTTTTACACATACCTGGGGGTGTTTCTTCTCCCCCTGCTTGGTCTCCACCCATCACAGAGAGAAGTGCAGAAACGGTTGTCAGTCTGCCACCAAAAGATATTTCTAGAGCCTTAGAGCTGAAATGGATTTAAAAATCTGATAATATAATTCAATAAGTGCTTACTCAGTTCCCACTGGCTTTAGAAATGGTACTGAGTGCTGGTGATAAGATATTGCCCCTCTTGTCCTGCAAGTTAGAGAGTCTTGAGAGATTCCGAGACATAATAGGCACTGGGCAGTGGAGTTTGGTAAATGCTGTACCAGACACCACCCTCAGAGCCTTTCCTCTTTATTATGAAATAAGCCGAGGTCTTCCTTGGGTATGCTGGCTCTTGCACATGGTGTTGGGCACAAGGCAGGTCTGCTGTGAGCTAATCTTAACTGTTCTCTTGCCAGTGTTTGGCTTAACAACTGGACAGATGAGCCATGCTGGCCAATAAATCAGGAGGGACAGTTTACTATAAAGCATTACAAAAAACATCCAAGGGCTCAAATCAAGTGGCTTCTCTATAAGCTTGTTACATTTAGGAAATAATTTTAATATAGCAAAATAATAAAAAGATTTTATCCATGCTCATTATCTCAGTTATTATAAAAACCTTGTAAATCATAGGAGATAAAAACTATTCCCTTTCTACAGATGGGGAAACTGAGACTTAGAGAGATTAATGTGTTAGGTCTGGATAAAGCTACCGAGCTCTGAAATCAAGTGCTGTTTTGACCACATCTTCTTGTTTCTTACTTACTTAAATCTTAGTTGCACAAGCCAAGAATGCAACATGATCATAAAACCTTTTTTTTTAATGCTTGAAAAATACTAACTGCTTCTTTTGAGCTTTTATCCTGAGGATTTTAAATTCAGTTGCTTTTTTTTTCATGCGTGAAGAAATATTTGGAGTCAAGTAAGGTGAAAAGGCTTTCTGATGTAATAATTATCATTGAAAATCAACATAGGCTACTCATGATTGGTGATTATTTTAAAAGGTGTTTGAGGAACAAGATGAAATGGTATAGTGTTGAGTGTTGCACACCTGCATTCTACCTAGAAAGGGCTTCAACAGGGATAAAGAGGCTAGTAGTATGTTCCATATAAACACTGGCCAGAGTAGCTATGGGCTTAATCATCATTTGCTATAGCTCAGTTTTGAAGGCAAATTGTCTCCATTCATTTACTATCAGTGTTCAGACTCTTTTGTTGTTAAGTGACAGAAAGCCCAACTCCATCAGTTTAAGTGGTTTCTCTATAAGCTTGTTACATTTAGGGAATAGGAGATGTATTGGCTTACAAAATTGAACAATATTCAGCAGGCAGCTCTGTCTTCAGGAAAAACTTGAATTGGGATGACCAGTCCTTGCCACCAGATTCCATCTATAGGCTTTCCTTTCTCTGGAGTGACTCAATTATGACTCTAAATGGTGGTCCCAAATGTTAGACTTACTTCATCATAGCATGCTATTCATTGGAAATAGTGTTTGTTTCTTGGAGAACTCAAATGAAGTCTATAATTGAATTCCACTGCCTAAATTGTATCATTGTGGTAGATTGAGTTATTTATTGGTCTTTGTTATGGCTTCATGGTTGGCAGTGTTCCCTTATCTCCTTGGCCATGACTTGACCATGTGACTTTCTTGGTGAATGGGATATCAGCAAAAACAATACAAAAAAGGAGCTGGACAGACACAGTTGAGTTTGCCCTCTTGCTGCACCCCTGCCTTTTACTATAAGAACAACATGCCTTGTATAAAAGACAAATTGTGCAAGGCAGATGAAAGACACATGGAGCAGCCCTAGACATTATCATTGGTTTGGAGTTGATACCACGCAAGCCAACTTAATTAGTCAAACCTCAATCATCCGCAGAAAGGTGAGCAAGAAATAAATGCCTTTTGTTCATAAGCCACTGAGTTTTGGAATAATTTTCATGGTATGATTATAACAACAGCCAACTGATATAGTCACTAGCTCACTCTACTCATTCCTATACCAACCACTGAGGCAGGAGGTTGGAATAAATTGGGTAAATCCAGACTATGGAGTCTGCTACTGTAACCCAGTGCTGGATCTGGCTGGCCTTTGGAATAAAGGGTAAAAGTGTAAAAAAATAACACTGCCACTGAGAGGAGATTGTGATGAGCAGAAATGACGGCTGTCTCTTGCATCCACCATCACTAAAACCTACATTTAAGTGATGGATCATATCAAGGTGCCACACCTTCCATTCTGAGCCATTAGAGTAACTGACAACCTGACAGCATGTGGCAAACTAATCAATGAAAGGGAATTGAAAGGGGGAAAAACAACCCTCCGAGACTATGTCTTATCTTGCATCCTAGTGCCCAGAACAGAGCAAGTTGGGGGATTTGTTACCATTGTGCTCTTTGGGAAAACCCTCAAATGTTGGATTTGGTTGTGAGCATCATATTTCAAGAGGCACATTGCTAAATCAAAGCTTGTCAAGAGCAATGCAGACATGCTAAAAAGAAAAAGTGGTTGTCTTATTGGCAAGGCAGATGTTGAAGTGAGAATCAGGGTCAGCAAAAGCACAGATGACAATTATTTCTAATATCATAAAGACTGGTGTATGGAAGAGAGATTTTTCTTAGTCTGCATTCCTCCAGAGGCAAACTCTTCTGACATGCAGAAATGTGTTATTTCTGAAAGCATATGGGCTTTGGGACTGCAAAGACAAAATCTAATTCCAATTCTGTTCTTCTACTTTTTAGTGGTATGTGCTTACTAATAACATTCCCTGTCAATGTCCGCGGCTGCCTCATCTGCAAAAGCAATGTAAGTAGACTTGTAATGTAAATAGCAATGTAAATAGATTTCAAAAGTTATTCATGTAAAGCTTGGCCCTTTGTAGAGGCTCAATAAATGTTAGTTATTTTAACATTGATGATACCATTATTATTAGAACTATGATTAGTGTCAATGTGCGGAGTTTACAGGGAAACCAATTTTGGCTAATATATAAGGTAGTAAGAACACAATGTTCAAAAATAGAATAAATGTCAGAGTGAGTCCCCTGTTCTAGAGACTGTTTCAGCAGAGGCAGGACATCAGGAATGAAGTAGAGAGAACTTTCTGAGAAACTATACTGTATAAATTTCTGGGGTGCCGTATAACTTCAGGATACCAACATTAATTGAACTGGGAGGCAGTTTCATTAACACTAGCCCCCAAATGAGTGAGACTGAACAGTATTATAAAGAGGCTACACATCTGGACCCACTGGGGACAATCTTGGTTTAGACTTATTTGTCCTGGGTGATCCAGTTTGAATGATAACATTATAGGGTCATCCTAATTATAACTAATCCAGCAAGTAGAAGTCAAGAATATTGTTATTTTTTAAAATAAGCTATCCCCTCCCAGAATTTCTACTTGTCCTGGGTTTGTCTTCCCAGGGAAGTGGTATTATCATCTTCAGTAACTTGGCCACACACCTTTAGGAAGCTACTTCAGCATTCTGCCCTCCTGTCTCTCACCTTCAATCAGTTGCCAAACCCTTTTGATCCTGTCTCCTAAACACCTCCCCTATCTTCCCCTTCTTTCAAATCTTCCTGCTTTAATTCAGGCTCTTGTTACCTCTTGCCTGGAGCATTGTAAAATCCTCCTAACAGCCTGGACCCATCCTATTATCCATAAACCCCACTGCCTCTGGCGTGCACCTTTTAGAGTGTGCCACTGATCTTGCAGGTTCTTTTCACTCACCTAGAGAAATAAAATCAAGTTTTTGTTGTTTGAGTCTTCCTGCGTTGTGTAAAAATAGATGGGAATATTTTCATCAAACATAAAGGATATGTTTGGGATGGTAGGATTTAAAATGTAGCATTATGGGGACTATGAAATCCCCAGAAGGATCTCAGGAAGGCATGTCAATGGTGTAGGTTGTTAACCTTCAGAGTAGCTGGAAAGAAAGCACAGGATCCTGCATGAGTCCTCCTGGAAGAGATACAACTAATAAGGTCAACCATGGACAAAGAAAAAAGAATGGCTTCCAATCAGATCCTAAGTTGAATGTTTAAGGGCAGGTTCTCTAAAGGGCTGATTCTGTTTTCATTGGGTATTGATTTTCTTTTTTTTTATTTATTTTTTATTGGTTGTTCAAAACATTACAAAGCTCTTGATATATCATATTTCATACATTAGATTCAAGTGGGTTATGAACTCCCATTTTTTCTATGGAGTGCTTTTCTTTTCTATTTTTTGGAGGCAGGTGTAACAGGGATTGAACTCAGGAGCACTCAACCACTGAGCCACACCCCCAGTCCTATTTTGTATTTTATTTAGAGACAGGGTCTCACTGAGTTCCTTAGCACCTTGCTTTTGCTGAGGCTGGCATTGAACTTGTGATCCTCCTGCCTCATTCGGCCTCCCAAGTCTCTGGGATTATAGGAGTATGCCACTGCACCTGGCTTCCATGGAATTGCTTTTATTGTGTGCAACTTAAGACTGTGTTTGCTGGGGTTACTTACACAAACTTGGTGGATGATTCCCTTGCACAGTACTGAGTGACCAGCTGGGATGGAAAAATTGCCAGATGGGCATTCACTGTCTTCTAACCCGGCCGTTAAGTCTACGAAAGCCTATTCTCCAGATACAATGTACAGACCATGTTTTGTCTTTTACATGTGTCTATATTTCCCTTTTTTAACCAGGGCTCAGGTGCCCTCCCCCTATCACCTCTAAAAGCGGGAATGTTCCTCATGAATCAGGGATCAGCAGATGGCTCTCCCGTCATAAGATTCTGCCAGATGATCGGGGGACATTCAAAATACCCTCCTACATTACTCTATACTGTTTATTATCTATGTTTTAAGGTAGCCACTTGCCTAAATATGTGTCTTTTAACGCTTTAGGCCTGCGAGGAGAAATACTGTCTTACTCATCTTGGTATGCTCTGTAGAGATTTTCAGTAAATATGTGTTGAATTAAATAATATTTTCAGAGAGGCTCTAACCATGTTTCAGCCACCTTCTCAGCATTTAGAATTGAAATATATCCTAAAAAGAAGATTGTGAATGCCGCACTGTGTCACGGTGAAGATCAGACAGTGGGAAAATGTCACAGGGGCAGAAATCGATTTTTTTTCCTTTGCAGTTAACAAAGAATAAGAGGATCATATCCACCTTTTTAATTTGAGGATTTAAAATTTTTTGAAAAGTAAATAATACGAGGAAATGTTGCATATAATAGAATAATCCTATTTAAACATTTTTTTTTTTTGTACTGGAGAATTGAATCCAGAGGTGCTTTGCCACTGAGCTACATCCCCAGCCCTTTCTGTTTTTCATTGTGAGACAGTCTAAATTAACCAGGCTGACCTTAAACTTGCAATCCTCCTGCCTTAGCCTCCCGAGTTGCTGGGGCTATAGGTGTAGCACCACGCCCAGCCCTGGTTTTTGACTTTTGGTTATGTTAATATTTAATTCTTTGCTTATTCTAATACTGAAGTTCTTAGATTTGCCTTTCATATGTGTACTATGCTGAATGTAGGACTGGGGGAGTGACTCGTTACACTGCTCACCTATTTTGAGCAATAATCTCTAGAGAGCATGAAATCTTCAGCGTAATTGTTGGCCTCAATCGGAGTGATTTTGAATTACCTTATGGGTTGCAGTCCGTGGGCTATCAGATTGCTTCCTGTGTCCTATGCAGGTTTAAATCAACAACCACAAGGGCCTATCTTTCAAGCATAAAACATTTGGACATTAAAACTTCTTTCTGGCATCATGCCTGAGGTCAGAAATCTGCACTTTCAGCACATTTCACCTGGGATTTCTCAACACACACGGCCTGTGCTCCTTATGCTTACTCCACTTCCAAGCTTGCAGTTGTGATGGAAAGAGCCCAGCTTTGGAGTCAATTGGAAAAGAAGTAGAAAAACAGGACGTCACCCTGGGCAGCCAGTGAGAAAGACACCTTTCTGTGAAGAGACAGCCCATGACACCATGTTATCCGGAAATCATTTGAATGGCTCAAGGTGAAACTGAGAAAGGCATTTGCATCTAGGTGGACACAGACACAGAGGGACCATTTCCATAAAGACAGTGAAGGTTAGGCAAGAGGAGACCGTCACAGGGCATATTCAGAAGGGCTGTTACTGGATTGGTTAAATTCTGCTGTAGCAGAAATACTAATGAGATCCTCTAATTGGAACTGACAGAATGAAAGGGAAGAAATAATTAGGTGAGTACTCAGTCCTTAAAGAATTGTGGAAGTACATAGTTAAAAACAACATTTGGTCCATTTTAAAGGGGTGACCAAGGTACCTTCCTCTTGAGGAAGGGGAGGGAGAAGGATTTGATGAAAGTGCCAAGCTCTGTTGGACCAGTAACCAGGGATGGAGAAGCCTCAGGGAGTGCTCAGAGGGGCCAGGAAAGTTGCTCTGTGCAGATGAAATCACATCCAGCTGTGGCTCTTGCCAGGCATGCCCAGAGTTGTCCCCTTCTTTTCTGAAACCTTTAGAGTCTCCTTAGAAGTGAATCCCAGAGGGGACTTAGAGATGATTTGATTGGACACTGTCCTTCACAGTGGAGATGAGCACAGAGAAGGTGAGGAGCCCAGCAACACAGTTCACAGAGCTGAGTCTTGAATCTGATTACCAGATTTCTCACTGGTGCTTTTTCCTTTGGGGAACGTGCCTTCACCAAGGCTGACACTCCCCTGAGTGGTCATCAATTTCACATCAAAGAAAAGAAGGCACAGGATCCTAAAGAGGGCCTCCAACGAAGAAAGTGTAACTTTGGTGTTTAGTCTACTTTCCCTTCAGAACAGCATATATATTTATTTCCAAATTGATGCAAGAGTCGACTTGAAGCACCTTCACAACAACAAAATAAGTAGGTGAGGCTGTCGATGTTAATTAGCATGACTTAATCACTTTGCTCCATGAATACATATAATTATTATTTATACTTTTTTTTAAAAAATTTAAAATAATCCCAAGAGGTAGTGATCATTGGCCCATTACTACAGGAGAAATAAGGTAAGAATTTTGCCAAAGGTAGCAAAGCTAGTCAATTCCAGTCTGCCTACCTTCAAAGCCAATGTTCCCGTTTCTTCACTCCCGTGATGAAACCATCTAGCTTCCTCCCTCAACTTAGCTCCTGAATGGGTTCTGTGACATTACCAAAAGTTTACACTCTTCCCTGCCCTTCTGCTCTGGTCCTCACTTCCCTGACCTGTGTTCCTGTGGAGCTCTGTGACACACGGGCACCCCAGACTCAGCAGGCAGTTTTTGTCACTTGGATCTCTTGTTCCCAGTTGAGAAGCTGCCTTTGCAAGCTCAGCTCCAGACACGTAGAGTCCTCTCAGGTTGGTTCGGAGAGGCCATCCAGTCTGGAGCACCTGGACCCAGGGATGCTGAGGGAGGAGGTCTGTTTTCACAGGAAACTGGAAAGCTTACAGAGAATGAAAATCACTGCAGGGCTGGGAGGTGACAATGGAGTGGATAGTGCGATCTTCTTTTTCTTTCTCCTAAGAACAAGTATCAAGAGTAAGACTTGAGGTGCAGCTAGCGGCTCATAGTCCATGATAAAACAAAAACAAAAATAACACATTGGTCCTCTGTCCCCAGTGAGACCTTAAGCCAACCTCAACATAGAGGGTTTTCCAATGAGGGTGGGGATCAACACAAGCTGGGATACCTAGTGGCTAGGACCATGACTATGGAATGGTGTGGGCAAAAGAGGGCTATGGAGAGTCTCACGCTGGGAATGAAGCATCTGTATCCTGGGCTGTTGGAATTAGAAATACCAGGTCCTGGTTGAGTTGCATGGAGGCTGGAATGAAAGATCTGGAACTGGAGAGAAAGGCTCTTTTAGCATGTAAGCAAAGTTTTTTTTTTTTTTTTTTTTTTTTTCTGAGTGTTTCTACATCAGAATGGTTTCGGCTTTAAGCAATAGGAAAACCAACTCAAACTAGCTTATAAAATAAGGTTTCCCTTTAGTTTACATGTGAGAAAAAAATAAGAAGTAGGCTGGGCTTCAGCTTTACCAGATCCAGAAATTCAGCCATGTCATCAAGGACTTAGTGTCTTTTCATCTTCCACACTGCTGTCCACAGTGTCAGTTCAATCCTAAGGCAGTTCCTCCTGGGGCTGTGGGATGGCTGCCAGTAGCAATTCAGTGGGGGAGTGTTTGCTTTCCTATCGTTCTGTCTTAAAAGTCAGAAAGCACTTCCTCAGAAGCTTCCAGAAAATTCTCTCTTTGGTCATATGCCCATTCCAAAATCCAGTTACTGTCACGGGTGACAGGTTAACCCTTTAGATACATCGGATATACTCCCTGAGTTTTGGGTGAGTTTCCAAATGGCTTTGATTCCATCTCCTATGATCTGTATCTTTTTTTTCTTTTCCGACTTTATACATTGAAGCCTGATTCCCAAGGTGATGGTAGTAAGAGGTGAGACCACTAAGAGATTATTAGAAGATGAGGGCAAAACCCTCATGGGTGGGATTATACCCTTGTGAAAGAGGCCCAAGAGAGCTGGTTTGCCCTCTCCACCATGTAAGGACATAGCACAAAGGCACTGTCTATGAAGCAGAGGGAGACTCCCAGACACTGAATGTGTTAACCCCTTGATCTTGGACTTCCCACTCTCTAGATCTCTAAGAAATTGCTGTGGTGTATAAACCACCCAGTATATTGTATTTTGCTGTAGCAGCCCAAATAGACTAAAAGGACACCCAAAGGAGTCTGAAGATTAGGTTGTGAAATGAGTTTTCCTTGGATGGAAGTGGAGAGGAAGGGAGGGGCAGAGGGTTAGCAATGATGGTACAATGTGATGGACATCATTATCCCAAGTACATGTATAAAGACATGAATTGGAGTGAACATACTTTATATACAGAGATATGAAAAATTGTGTTCTAGATGTGTAATAAGAATTATGATACATTCCACTGTCATATATTTAAAAAGTAAAAGCAATTTAAAAAACAAAACAAAACAAAAAAAGAAACCAAAACTAAGAAAAGTCTAGGTTGGCCACTGGAGGCACTGCCTTCTATTCCAATATTTCTGCCATTTCGTTTTTTCAAATCTTGAGTTTTCCAGATGCCAAAGGTATTTATTTAATCCTCTCCTTCCCCATAGCTCCAAGGGGTTGTTTTAAGATTAAGATGTATGTAAAAACAATACTTCAGCTTCTTGGGAAGAAAGAAAATGTGCTATCTGTTGTTATTTCACAGTATTTGGTAACAAGATGGGGATTTTCCAAGTACATGGAAATCTTCTCTTGTTGAGATACAAATCTCCTGCTTATGACAGGTGACCAGAAGTACCGCTTTTTGAGCTCAGCCAAGAAAATAATGAAACTTTAGGCTGCTGTGGGGAACCACCCATGTCTCTGAGTTGGTCATTGGCCATTGTTCTGAGGCTTGGACTTCCCTTTTGAGTTAGTGAGGGCTTGCTTCGAATCTCATTCGTTAGCTTCTCTGCTCTTGAGGGATTTGATCTTTTCAGAGCAGCAGTATCAGAAAACACAATACTTTTATTAAGTTCATCAAACAGCCGACTCTGTCCTGGGGGCCAGAATATGTTCGTCTGTTATCATGGCTGTGTTCCAGGACTCCTCATTGCAGCTGTTTCAAACACATTTTTGGGCTCATACTTATAGTATGATGCTAATCCTTTTGTTCACTCAATTATCTCTTGATGTGTAATCATGATCACTATCAAACCCCAACATGATCACTATCAAACCCTAACATAGGCTCAGATCCAGGAATAGCACTGAGCTATGCTTTGTTCAGAAGGAATTACTCAGACATGTTGCCTTGGGTGTGATCCTCAGTGACCTGAGGGAGCTCCCTCTGTGCTCCATTCTCTCATAACTGTGTATACCACCTGCAACTTTTATTTTAAAATACCCTTCATTACACCAATGATGACCATGTTAGCACAGGTCACTGTTTTGGACTTTTCACTTCCAGGTGCTCAAAAGAGTCCTTGGCAGAAGATGACCTATAAGCACTCTCTCTGGATGCTTCACAGAATTGGAAGAACCTAAGCTCAACAGTAAGAAGTCCAATGTTTGGGCGAGAATTGACTTTTGTTTTAAGGTACCAAGGATTAAATTCAGGGACATTCAACCACTGAGACACATCTGCAGCCCTATTTTGTATTTTATTTAGAGACAGGGTCTCACTGAGTTGCTTAGCGCCTTGGTTTTGCTGAGGCTGGCTTTATCTTGAGATCCTCCTGTTTCAGCCTCCCGAGCCACTGGGATTATAGGCATGCTCCACCATGCCCGAGGAGAATTAACTTCTTACTTTCCTGTCCTTTGCCATGATTCCTCAGCTACTGTGTTCAGCACCAAGTCTAAATTTATTTCCAGACCATTTTATTTTCTTCTGCTGTTATGCCATGATTCTCTGTATATATTCTGTAATCTGTAAATCACCAGGTTACCCACAACCAATTGATTCTGTGTAAAATAAGATGGAGAAAAGAGACAACAAGAAAAATTATTTTTAGAATAGAACAAGGAAAATGTATCAAGAAAAAAAATAAAAATAGAAAACAGGTAGCTATTGTAGTCTTCATATCTGCAGCTGGTTGCATAGTTGTAGTTAGGTTTATGATTTCCTTAATTCACTACTCTCACTCTATGTTCTTTTTGCTTTGACAGTTTTATAAAATCAGAGAACTGACTCACACCTCAATACTTACAAGTCCTGAGACCTTGATGGTCTTTCTTATTTAGAGATGTTGTAATCATCCATTAAATTTTCTAACCTTTGGAGGCCGATGTTATTTCTTCCCTGAATGTTAGAATTCACTAGGGATGACATCTGGGCCTGTAATTTTCTGTCAGAAAAAATGTTTAACTTATAGATTCTATTTCTTCAATTCATACAGAACTATTCATACTTTAAAAATTACATCTGAGTTTATTTTGATAATTTTTTTCTAGGAAGCTATGTTTGTTCAGAATTTTCCAACCGATTGTCATATAATTGTTTGTAACATAATATTGTCTGTTTAATGTTTGTAGTATCTGTTGAATGAGCCAATATGAGGACTGCAAACTTTGTTTGGTTGTCATGATCCCTTGACAAGTTTGGGTATGCTATACTTTCATGATCAATTCATCCAAAATATTTTCTCGTTTCTACTAAAAATCCTTCACTTAAAGATGATTTTTAAAGAGATTGATTATTCAATTTCCAAACACTTGTTACTAATTTATAAATTAAATTCCAGTTTTTCTATTGTTACTAATTTATTACCTAATTCCAATATAATTAAATAATATATTCTGTTGATTTAAATCTTTAAAAATATGTTCAGGTTTATCTTATGGTCCAGAGTGGTCAATTTTGTTAATGGTCTATGTGGTGACGATTAGGAAAAGAAGGTGTTGGAGTTACTGAAAAGAGACACTCCAGAGAAAGGAGGACAGCCACCCTTACATCTGGGGAAGAAATCCCTCAGACCCTTGGAGCACAGGAGATGAACAAATGCTAATGAATTCTATCTGGCAGAATTACTCCAGGAACCTTTCTTACAAAATGCCCCAATTTAGCTCTCCAAATCCATATAAGTACCTTAAACTTAATTGACTCCTGGGTCTTCCTTCTTCATAAGATGGCTCAGACCATTATCTGATCACCATTTCCCTTAACCTTACTGAAAATACTATTAGAAATAGAAATGCGAGGAGACAGCCAAGCTCCTGCATTTCCCACACAAAGCTACTATTGACATATCTGGAGACCTTCCTCACCACCATTCAAATAGCCATTAGTCCTGGGGTGATGAATGAAGGCTGCCTTGCTGCTGATGGGAAGGAATACACAGGACAGGTTGGACTTGACTTCTCTTAGACAGTCCCTCCAAAATAAAGAACTGAGCTCAATTATGAGAGCTAAAGTTCCAGCCAACTTGGAAATCATATGGGAGACAATCAACCTGAACCCTACATTGATCCAGGTCCCACAAAGCTAAAGTTCCCCCAAACTGTAGGTAATTTTAGACATTTATATAGGCCTACAGATACATTATGTGTCCCTGGCACTGTGCTTCTTGTTTAGAAGTTAGGTGATATTTATTTTGCCTTCTTCCCACAAACACCATGAATTGCATATGTCTTAGGGGTAATTTAAAAGACTTTCAAATATTTAAGGAAACCTGTCAGTAGATCATGCAGCCCTTATATAACTGGAAAATCTCTGCTAAATGAGGCTATCCTTAGTTAATTGGGGAGCTTCATAAAGAGATAATTGAATCAATATTCACACTTTGTGAGCAGTTACCCATATATTAGGAATCATTTAATTGTAAGAGGTAATACAAAAATTTGTCCTTGAATTTATCTGAAGCCGTCAATGACAGAAATTGTAGAAGACTATAGCAGGTATTTAGGGAAGCCTCGACTCATAGGCCAGAGTTGTTATGGATTATAGAATTACCCTAATTTTTTGTTTGTGTTCAATACAAAGTTTGCAATTGGTAATGTATCCACTATTATAAAGTATACACAGTATTATAAACTCTACAGTGGTAAACAATAATACCCTAGCCCTTTATATTCACTCACCATTGCCCCTGGGTAGTGTATGAGACTTTTTTTTTTTTTTTTTAAAGCTGGTTGGGTCCAGAATCCTAGAGGGCATGGTTGAGATCAATGCTGCAGGTTGTTATCATCCTGTCGCTTGCAGTTCTGTTGATAGTAGCCTAAATGAAATGCTGAATGAGACAAATTGAATGGATTTGGTCCCAGCCTTGTCATTCATGTTACTCAAGAGCCATCAACAAATGACAAGTTAGTGGGAAATTTTATGAGAAGCTAAGATGGTGTAAAAATTATATTTGTATATTGTTGAGTGATAACTCCCCGATAATTCTTCTACATTTCTTCACATCTTGTGAAAGAGTCATTGCCTATCCTCTTTCATATTGTATTTTCTGTTTGTATAGCAAATAGCTTTGGAAGATAGAGATCGAATCCCTTCAGAGACAAAGCACAGGCACACTTTTTGCTCATTATTGAATCTTTAGTTTTTCTCAGCTCAGTATTCCTTTCCTGTAATGCAATGTATTGTATATGCAACTATCTATTCAGAATCATCTGTCTCATCTCCAAGGAACTTGAGGGCAGGGGAAACTGCTGCAAATACAGTATGTGTTGCTCAATGATGAGTCTATGTTCTAAGAAATATGTTAGTCAATTTCATCACTGTGCAAACATCATAAAGTGTAGATACACAAACAGATCACATACCTACACTTGTTGACTATATGGTATGTCTTGCTCCTTCTAGACTATAAACCTCTACAGCATTTTACTGTAGTAAATACTGTAGGCAATTGTAACACAAGGGCATTTGTTGCATCTAAACATAGAGTTGTACTGTAAAAATATGGCATAAAAGTTACAAAATGATACAACTATATATGGCACTTATGAATGGAGCTTGCAAGACTGGAAATTGTTTTGGATGAGTTGGTGCATGAACGGTGAGTGAAAATAAATGGCTAGGACATTACTGTTTACCACTGTAGACTACATGGTTTCAATCCTTCAATCATAGCAAATTGCTCTAACTAGCACATTGTATCTCTGATCAAAATTTTCAGATCTATAAATTTGTCCTATTGGAGAATTCTTACTCTACCTTCCTGGGCCCGGCACCTCAGAAGGTATTTCTGTACACAGTTCCACATGTTTGCCCATATACATGAATGATATCTTCCATACCTCCTTCTGGATTTGACTGGCAATTGTCTTTGATCTAATCTCAGAGTCTTTCCAGGTCCCACAGGAAGAGCAGCTTCCTTCAACTTTCTGTGGGTGCTCTGGTTTTGAGCTCATTTGGCTCTGATTAGTCTCAAAGTATAAAGCCTGTTTACATTCAGCTTTCCAGAAATTTCTCAAATATTTGGTAGACTGATGACCTCTCCTCCCTATTCTCAGGACTGTTATGGAGTTAGTCCCCATCATAATCCTTCCAGTCATCTCATTAGGAAGAGAAGGAAATAGTTGTGTGTGTTGTCTTCCATTCTGAAGGGGAAGTCCCCTATTCAGTTTTCAACTGGTGAAACTCACTTATGCCCTACAGATGGCCAACTCCACTGGTCCATTTCAGACTGATTCTACTTGATCTTTCTGAATTCTAAGTTGATCACTCCTTTCTAGAAAATCTTTGATTCTCTCTTTAAGTACTTGATACTTTCCTGGGTCTTTGACATTTTTTTCCTCCAACTGTTTTATAAGTTTCATTTCTTCTCCTTAACCTCTCAGTTGCTGATATTACCATCTTTATATCTTTTTTCTTCTCTTTTCTGACTTTTTAAAATATTTTTTAGTTGTTGATGGACTTTATTTTATTTATTTTTATGTGGTGCTGAGGATCGAACCCAGTGCCTCATGCATGCTAGGCAAGCACGCTACCACTGAGCCATAACCCAGTCCCTCTTTTCTGCTTTTTAGACTTTCCAGGAAGTAAGAGAAAATCAAATTGCATAAAAAGGAATAAGACCAAAATGGGAATTAAATACCTCATCAACAGCCTTACATATTACAATATGAATGTAAGACTTTAAGATAATTTTCATAAGGAATTTCAGGTTTGACCAAATTATTGGTTGCAACCAAAAGACAGGTAAGAATGCAAAGACTACCACAGATCCTAGTACAATCTGTACGCTCTGACTTCCAAATCTATACATTTAGTTCAAATCTGGACTCTGAGATTCTCACCTATTCAACTAGATAATGGATAACTTCATCTGAACAGCCTATATGTTAAAAAAAAATTAACAACATGCCTCATAAAATCTATTACTTATCTCATATCTTTTTTTTCCCAACAAATCTCACCACTATCCTACAACCAAAATTTTGGTCATCACCAAATTCTTCCTTTTCTTAATCCCTAACACTAACAAGTCATCAAATCTCTCAGTTTTCTACTGATTATTTCTCTTTGCTATCACCTTTTTTTTTTCCTCATTGTTGCTCTCTTAATTCACAGCCTCGTCATTTTCTGTTGGCTGCCCTACCTCAAACCTTGACCTCTTCAAGTCCCTCCCCTACATTATTGATTATTATAAGCTCTCTTCAATTAAGTGTAATTATGTCTTTGCCTTGATTCAAAGATTCAGTAGCTCCCCAATTCTTGTAGGATAAAGTCCCAACTTCATTTCATGATTCATCTTCTACCTTTCCCTTTTTGCTTCTGATTCTTCCTCACCTCACATTCTTTGCTCCAACTTTTCTATATTATAGTGTACTTGTACCTCTTCAATGCTGTTTCATGCTACCATATTTTTATTTTCATTGTTCCTGTACTTTCAACTGTTGATGATAGCTCAGTTATCCTTCAAGACAGCATTAGAATTTCTAAGAAAAACTTTTCTAAATCCCCATGTGAACTTGCCTTTCTATACATATATCTATCACATTTTCAAAAATGTCTCTAGCATGCCCAGTAAACACTAAAGAGTCTATTAAATATTCTATATCAACTGATGATTCCTTAAAAGTATGGACCATGCCTTGCTTATATTTATGTAATCAACACAGTATTTAACACATAATATTATTAAATGCATGAATAAATAAGTAAATGAGTGCATAAAACCTTCCTCATTATCTTCTGTTCTGGAAAATCCTTTTCCAAACTTGACTATTGTCCTTAAGCTATTGTCTAATTCCCTTCTTTCCTTTCATAAACCAAATGCCCCAGATAGGCTCAGAAGGAATCTGAGAATGTCAGGACATATACAAGCCTGCAAGGCATCCAACCCATGAGACTGGAGCCATGAAACAGTTGCAGGGAGACACATTGGAGGCAGGTCTGGGTGGTCTCTCAGGCCCTGGTACACTATACAGTGGTACAGATAAAGTAGCTGAGAATTCTCAAGCTCAGAAGGAAGACAGAAAAACAGAAGAGGTAAGAAAACTAATAGATCATAGTGGGTCTGGATCAGGATCCCATAGCATCAAAAGAGATCAGAGGTAATAGGAAGGCCTGTGGATTCCAGCCTGTTACTCTGAAGACCAGCTTGAATCCACTCTGTACATGCCAAGGAGAGAAGCTGATGCCAGAGACCAAGCAAGTAGAGACACCTAAACCAGGGCCAGTTGGTGCTAAATGTCCTCTTCTCAATGCCAGGACACAAGGAAAGTCTTCCAGGAAATTAACTTGCCTCCCAGGAGAAAGGAGAAAAGGAAGAGATAGGAGATAGTGCATGAGATCATAATACTCAGATTTGCTAAAATTCTTAAGGTCCAACAGTGTATACCAGGATGGAATAGGGCAAATTTCTGTCCTAATGAGACAGGAGATTTGAGAGAAAATAATAATAATAATAATAATAATAATAATAATAATAATAATAACAACAACAACACTTTTCCACATCTGAATCCTAAAGTGAACATTTGGATCCCCCTGCTTCTACCCTTAGTTACCTATGGGTAGATGAGAAATCAGGAAAGTAGGAGATTAGAAACCATATACTCCAACCATTCCAGGAGAGCCCTCATTTCAAATATTCTGTCCCCTCTTGGTCTGACTACAATTGTTTAGATACCATGTAGCCCATGTTTTGGTTTAAAAAATACTATGCATTTTTTTTAAGTTATGGTTTTCCCACTGCCTCATACCTGGGGAAGAGAACAGGTGGTAAGTTACATTGGGCTTTCCAGTTTCTTTGGCCAGAATCCTTGTATTGTTAGTAATTTTAGATGGCATGTGCTGTACAGATGAATATGCACTGGTGTTTGAGGACTAGACACATTTAAATCTGTATTTTGGGATAGACAGTGTGTATAGCTTCTGCATTTGTTTCATCATTTCATTGGTTATTATGCATAACAAATGTGACCCTCCAGTGAAAAATGAGGATATGGATAGAAACATATTATTAACCCTTAAGGGAAGTTTTTAGTAACGCCAAGGTTAGTTAGTGTCTAGTTAAATTACCCCCTGGAAGTTTACATAGAAATGGAAACAAACAGAGAAGCTCAAGGATCTCTTGCACAGCTAGGAGTGGGAGGAGAGGGAAGTTGTAATTAAGTTTCCTTTGTCATCAACCTCATAAATTACTAGAATGTGTCTTACTTAATTGCTGGCTGCAAATCCAAAAAAGCTCTATCTGCTGACTTGCTTAGAAATTTGGTTTAAATAGTTGAAAAAGTAGGAGACTCTTAGATTCAAACCTTTGGACTTTGTAGAATTATTAATAAAACTTCTAAATTAATCAGAGAAAATGCTTAAACATGTTGGCCTAACAGTCATCTGTGCCATTTTTGCTGGATGGAGAAAATATATTTTTTTCAACATCGTATTTAATTTCATTAGCTACTGTTGCTTTGGGGGAATCTACTTATTACACAAAGATAAACATTCTCCCTGTGATAAGGCTGTGTTTATAAACTGGGTTTAGGATGAAAGAAAGCCCTAAACTGATGTGTTTTCCTTGCAGGGTTAATGGTGCTTTACTAATCCCCTTTCTGTGGGCCAGTGGGGCTCAGGCTTTTGAGCATTTCTGGGGACTCTTGCATATTTGCTTCTGGAGCATTGTAACCTGAGGAAGTCCTTTCGCTTGCACAAGAATGTGAAGAAATGACGACCCCCCCCCCAAACCCCCTTCCTGGAATTGAACCTTTGTACAACAAAAGAATCTACCAAGTTTACTACTGGGAAGCAAATGAAAATTATTTGTCCATTTAGTAGATGAATAATTTAGACAGGGCTCCTCTATTTCTTTTTATTTGCTGACCGTGGATATGAATCACTTCTACATTGAGGAGGGGGCAGCAAGTCTATTTCTATGTTGAGAAAGGTCCAATACCATGGGAGCTTCCCCACTTTTCTCAGGGAAAAACTGAAGATTTAGATAAAATATATTGTTAAATATTTCAAAGCTACAAAGAGGGATAAGGAATTATGTAATGAGTAGCTATGTAGAGTATCTAGCTAATGGAATCAGCATTTCAAACAAGATTGAAGTCCTCATGTACACCCCTATCATACTTCCTTCCTACCCAGACTTCAGTCTTTCTTTCCCTTTCAGATGGAAAATTTTAGGATTTCTCATACATTAATGTGTCCTTAAACAAAAACAGTGTTCCTTTACAGATTTTAGACCATGTAAATAGAATCTTGCTGTCTATATATATACATTGGCAACGTGCCCATTCTGGATTTTTAGCTTTATCCATGTAAATAGTGTTTATCATGAATTTTATCACACACATTGCTCTGTGACATCATTTACACTATACGCTGTCTGAGTTTTATCTCCTCAGGGAAGTCTTTCTTTCCTCCTAAACAGATATAGGAATACTTGAAGCCTTAATGGGAACTACAGAGGCAGAATCTACAGCAAATGCAGCATCTCCACCTAAAAGGAATCTCACAAAGAGAAAATCTAAAAACAAAGAGTAAATGAACCTTTTGTAGTTCTACCATTTATATTAACTTAGTTCTATTGTCCTTTTTTTTTTTTTTTTTTTTTTTCCTATCAGGGATTGAACCCAGGGGCCACATCCCCAGCCTTTTTTTTTTTTTTTTTTTTTTTTTTTTTTTTTTTTTGTATTTTATTGGAGACAAGATCTCCCTGAGTTGCTTAGGGTTTCACAAAGTTACTGAGGCAGGCTGTCAACTAATAATCCTCCTGCCTCAGCCTCCTGGGCAGAGTACTTTCTTTTGTATGTATGCTAGGATGTGTTTCTACAACTAAGTTCACTCTTTTTACACATGGCATTGAATATTTTAAATGTTGAAATAAAAACCTGAGACCCATGGTCACTGGCTAATGTTCTTCATGGACACAACTCTTCCAGTAGGTGAAGCATTCCTAGTTGCTTGTCTTAGCATTTTCTTAGTCTCACAGGAGAAAAAACCAGATTAGTAGAGTTGGCAAAGTCAGAAGAAGCCTAACTTCAGAAGTGGCAGGTTCCAAGAAGTTCCAGAAAGGCCGATATTGACAAGAACCAGGGCATCTTTTCTCTTTGCGTCTTAAATTCTTACACAGTGGCAGAATGCAAGAGGCCAGCACGTACCCAAAATGGTGAGGCAACCTCCTGATTTTAAGGAATGAATTAACAAGTGCCTTGGGCAAGGTCAGGGGGTGCTGACTTCCAGGCCTGGCTTCTATTTCCTAGGCCTTCTATCTTTTGCTCCCTCTACAAGTGTTAGTCATTTTCTTATCTCTTCTGTTGTAGCCTCAGTAAGCCTGGAGATTTTGATCTACTGAAAAGTGTTTATTAAATCCTCCTGAGTATTCCTTTGAAATGCCTCTTATCCTCATCCCTTCCTCTCCACCACTCCCCTTCCCGCCATCACTTCACACCTGGTTGGCTGACATGGGCAACTGGACGAGGTGAGGCCACCCTCTCCCTCTTAAGCCATCTTCATGCTATTCATCCTTCTCAGACACTTTCATTCCACAGCTCCCTAGTCCCCCAAACCTCAAAGGCCCTTATTTTCTAGGACATCAAATCTAAGTTTCCATTCTGAGTTTTCCAGACCCAGAATTTTTTCCCCATCCTTTTTTGGCCCTTACTACTTCTTTTTCATGATCCCTAAGTTCAGCTCTACTTTGCCTAATCTCTCTACAATCCATGAATATGCCATTCTCATGCCTTTCTCTGCTGATTTTTTTTTTCTTGGAATACTTTGTTTCTATCTTTAAGCCATTCATTCATTCATCCATTTATAAGATGCGTATTGGAGTTCCTTTGTGCCAGATTGTAGCATTTTCTGAGATCAAGATATTTTTAACCTTAACTTTTTGACTACCTCATCTCTATTAATCTTTTATTTTTCTTAACCACCTTAAAATATAATATTATAATATAATATAACCACCTTAAAATAAGTTATAATATGATATAATAATGCCAATGATATGCACAGTACCCACCTCCTCAAATAGCATTCATTTAAACAGCAAGAGGAGTGCAGAGAATTTCAACCTTTAGAGAAGCATATGAGAGAAGAAATATGTGAGGGGGAAAAAATGTTAAATAGAATGTGATTAACTGCGATGATTTTGAACTAGATTCCATATAATCTTACTTGTTTACTCCTATTTCAAATATGTTTTATCCTTATCTTTTTGCTGGATGATAAGCTATTTCAGGACAGAGGCTAAGCCCTCTTTGAATCACCTTGAATTTCTTAAAAATGTGAGACACACTTGAGCCTGGACTAACTTTTAATTTTTTTCCAACTTCCACAAAATGGAATGATTCCTTGCCTACATTCCCAGACACAATCCTGATGAAAGAGGCAGGGAGCAGCCACCTTCCCAGTCTTATCCTCTGTTATATTTCCTTCAGAGATGGAAGCTGTGGATAAGAGGGAGACATCTATGTAACCAGGAGAGCCTGGTGCCCTTTACCCTTCCGGTGAGTCTCCCCTCAGAGATCTGCAGAGATCGCATGGTATTTCTCCAGAAAGATTCATCTGTGTGTTTGTGTCTTTTGAGGTCCTGTTTTTATGTGTGCTTCCATTATTTCGTCATTCCTCCAGACACATCATGAAAATTTTACCCTCCTCCCTAACCACAAATCCTGCAAGATTGCAAGATTGTAAGTCATAGACTGCAAGATTGTAAGTCAGAGGAACGAAAAAGCATTCCTCAAACTGCTATGAGGAATCAAAAAAGTTTTGGATTGGAGCTGACTTAGTCACCCTGCTACTTGTTCGACCACTGTTCATGGCAGTGACAGATGTAGTTTTTCTTGTCTCAGTGACTTCACTCTCTGTGATGAAAGTTCATTTTAAACAGAATTTCAATGTGGATTGTTTTTGGACTCAGAGTTGTGATCCCATATGAGCCAGTGCTCACATAGTCTGTCTTTCCTCTTCCAGAACCCATGCTAAGATGTTTAAATTTAGAGTTCTGGGTCTGATCAAAGAAAGAAGCATGACCTTTCAGAAAGGCTGATAAAACTGCTTTTTTTTTTTTTTTTTTTTTTACTTGAAGGGAAGTAAACAAGAAACATTAAGGAAGGCAGAGATTTATAAGGCAAAATTTTATTTGAGAACTAATAATAAGTAGGGAGTTCAGGGATGCTATAATATTGTGGCCACACACAACCCAAGGGATTTGATCACAGGGTAATCTAAGATTTAACCTAATGGTGGGTCCAAATAAATGAATAAAAGGAAGACTCTTCATGAATGTTTCTGTTAACTTGAAGGGAGAAAGTTCTAGTCTTTCTTACTTTGGAAAAACAGACAACTCATTATCTTCTAAGAAATTGGAATGTAGTGGGGAGGGAAAGACCATACAAATTGATGAAGACATATTGATTTTCTATAAAATACTTTGGCTTTAAAAAGAGGCAGATTGTAGCCTCCTTTCCCCTCCCAACCTCCCTCTTGTTATTCCAATTTGTTTTTGGCCTAACCTGACATTTTGTTGTAGTACCCATTTTATGGGTAAGGAAATTGGGACACAGGGGTACAAGAATGAAAATTCAATAACATTGGTTGAAGAAACCAGTGGTATAAATTGTTGTTCCAACAGCCGACTGATGCTCAATCTAGAAGATGAAGACATATTTTGAGAAGTATGAGGATGGCCTCATTTGGATGTGTTTTCATAATCTGAGTCTGTTCTCAGGACCACCAGACCTGCAGCCTTGGTGCATTAGAATAGAGCAGCAGCCACAGGAAGTGTTGCGCTAATTTCTCTCAAAGAGCACACCTGCCTCTGTGAATGCACTCGGTGAGTGACAGTTGTCATCTGTAATGCCTTCAATATCTGCTATAGCATTTAAGCTGAGGCTTCCTTTCCACAGGAAGCCCTGACCAATAATTGAGTATCGCAGAAGTAAGTAGAACCTGACCATTTCTGCAGTGCAGGACTCCTCTATGGGCAGGTTTTGCAATGGAGCTTCCTGTTGGGATAGCTGAGACTCTTAGGGCTTTGGCATGACCTGGACCTCTTCCTACTTGATACTTCTACCCTCTTGATAGAAGCAGTCAGAACAGACAGAAAACATTCCTTGTCTACTCCAGCAGGCACTCTCTTTATCATTCATGATTTTACTACTCCCAAATCTCTTGCACTCTTAACTATATTATGATGTCTGCTTCCTGGAAAGCCCAATTTCACAAAAACAGCCCATCTGCATCATTGGTTGGCAGAGGCCTGTTTGCATCAACTACTTTACTATCATTTCTATGTAGTTGGAGGGTGGAACTAAGATGTTATGGTATCTATCCTGCCCAAACACTGACAGCTGGCACTGACAGTTTTGTTTTATTCCCTTGTCAGTCCTTGTAGGGGTATGATTATGACCTAAGACAGTGGAGCAAAACTTTTTTTTTTTTTTTTTTATTACTAGGCCCAGTAAAATAAACAAGGCAAATATTGGAAAAGTGATACAGTGTTTTCAGTTTTTTTGTTTTGCCAGTTTTTTGTTTTAAATATAAAAATATTTAAAATCATCTATATATACGGTCACAGTTTTTTTCATAAAGGTAATATTTTTTAACAAAAAATAGGAAGGATACAATCTGAGAACTGAGGATTTTTAAAAAAAAAATTTCAGAGAAATTTTAGTTTCACAGAAAAATTCAGAGTAAGGTATAGAGATTTTCCATTTACCCTCTGCCTATCTCTTTATCAGCACCCTCTGCCAGAGCGGGACATTTATTTCAATGGATGAACCTACATGGCCACATCATTGCCCTCCATCATCCCCAGGTTACATTAGAGTTCATTCTCATACATTTTACAGATTTAAATACATTTATAAGGACATGTATCCACAAGTGTAGAAGCACACAGAGTATATTTGCTGCCCTAAAAATCCTCTGTGTTCCACTCAGTCATCCTTCCCACTCCAACATCAGGCAACCATTGATCTTTTTACTATTTCCCTTGTCCATAGTTTTGTCTTTTCCAGGATGTAATATAGTCAAAATCATACTTTATGTACCCTTTAAGATTAGCTTCTTTCACTTAGAATGCCCATGGGGGTGTTATCTATGTCTTTTCATGGCTTGATAACTCATTTCTTTTTAGCAATATAAAATCCTTCGTATAAATGTACCACAGTTTATTTATTTATTCATCCGTGGAAGGACATCTTGCTTGATGTCAAATTTTAGAAATTATGAATAAAGTTACTACAAACATGGTGTAAACCTATATACAGGTCTTTGTGCAGAAATAAGTTTTAGCTTCTGAGGGTAAATTCCAAGAAGTGTGACTATAGGTGTATTATGTTTAGTTTTTGAAGAAACCATCAAACTTTCCTCCAAAATGGCTATGCCATTTTGTATTCCCACTAACGATGAATTAGAGTTTCTGTTGCTCCAAATCCTTGTCAGCATTTTGTGCTTTCACTGTTCTGAATTTTAGCCATTCTAATAGCCATGTAGTAGTATCTCATTATTGTTTTAATTTGTATTTTCTTGATGACATATGAAGTGAAACATCTTTCTGTGTGCTTATTAATTTTCTGCACATTTTTTATTGAGTTGTCTCTCATTACTGTTAATCTATTTTTTAATCAGGGTGGATTTTTTTTAAATTGGAGTTTTAGGAGTTCCCTGTATGTTTTGGATAATATATCAGTCCTTTATCTGCTATGTCTTTTGCAAATATTATGCCAGTCTATGCCTTGCTTTTCCATTTTTTGACAGTGTCTTTATTTTAATGAAGTCAGATATATCAATTCATTCTTTCATGGGTTGTACTTTTAATGTCTTATGTAAACATGAGATTTGATTTTTATTCACAGTAAGATAGGAAAACTACACTGAGCTATTAAGCTGTTTTATCACTAAAATAATTACACAACTAAGCTAGAGCATTGTTTTCCTCCTATAAAGGATTAACTGTTACAGGAATTCCTCTTGCAGTATAAACCAGACAAATTACATAGAATTACATATTTCAGATATTGGACAATAAGTGTCACAGGACAATGATTTCTGAGAGAAAGGGAATAGATGAGGTAAATGTTATGAGAAGCCAGATTATTAGGTCAGTTTCTAGGTATAAAAGCAGAATAAACCAATATAGAGCATGGTGGTACCACCAAATTGTTTATTTCTTTAAAAAGTCCTGGTGAGTTGGTGATTGAGTACTTATCTGCACATCCATAGGATAAAATCACCTGAGGCTAGGGAAAGAATCAGTGTAGAGCAGTAGGCCAACCAATTCTCTAAGCTTACTGAGGACTGGATGAGTGAGTGTCCATTTTCCTAACTAGAGTGGAGAGACTTCATAAAAACTGGGAACATGAATAGAGTGGTTGCAAATGTCAGGCATTTATTGTGGGAAATTATTTTCACAATGAAGGTTGGCCTAGACCTGTGATAGCACAGCATAAAAACAAGCCTGAATGGAATCAAATTTACTCACAAGGAACTTAACTGCACACCAGAGCAAATTCTGCCCTTTTTCATGAAATAAAATTTGAACTATCCAGAATATAATCAAAGGCATGCAAAGAGTAGAAAAATATGATCCATAACCAATGGAAAAACCAATATATAGGAACAGATCCAGAAATAATACAGACTATAGAATTAGTATGGGACAATAAACCAATAAACAAATGTGAAAATTTTTTACATTTTTAAAAATATGAAGAAAAATATAAAATGGTAACAATAGCTGTAAAGAATTTTTTTTAATTTCAAATGCAAATTCTAGAAAAACAAGAACCCAGGATATCTGCAGTTACAAAGTGTATGCAGTGGGAATAGTATGAGAATATATGCTGTAGAATGAAATAGTGAACCTGAAGACCCAAATAAAAAGAGAAAAACTACTATTCTATCCTTTTATTAGAAAGACAATATCAAAAGTTTTAACACGTATAACTAGAGTTTAAGAAAGAGAATAAAGTTGAGGGTGTAGAGGACATAAATATATTTTGAAGAAATAGTGACCATTTAAAAATAATTGGGTTAAAGTTATAAACTCAGATATAGAAATCTCAGTGAACTCTAAGCATAAGAACAAAGAAAATCACACAAAGATACCCCATAATAAACTATCTTTTCACAAGTGATGCACTGAAAAACAAATAACAAGAGAAAAAGGCATATTTTGTATGTACGGAGAAGGGATTTGGCAGATTTTCATTAAAACAATGAAGACTAGGAGAAATGTACTAGAAGAAATATTAAATGTTCTATAAGTTTCAAGAAACAAAATAGTACCAAATGGAAATTTATATTTGAACAATGGAATGAAGAAGTCTAGAAATGAAAATATGTTAGTAATATTTTTTTAAAAAGACAATTGTCCTCATTTTTGTTATTTTGAAAGATAATATAAAATTTAAATGAAAACAATAACAATGTCTCATGACAGAGTACAATATACAGATTTAAAGTGGAAGTATATTTTTATTGGTTGTTATACTATAGATAAAGTAGTACGTTATTTGGACTTAAGCTGTGTTGTTACATATATATGTGTATATGTATGATCCAATTATATGTATGATCCAATAATATACATTATTTGTATATTGCTATATAATGTATATTATTTGTATATAAATGTATACATTTGTATATAAATTATAATTTTATATATGAGATTATAATAGGGGTCAGCAAAAAATAGCCTGTGGTTTTAATCTGGCTTGTCATTTACTTTTATAATTAAAGCTTTATTAAAACACACAGCTATATCCATTCTTTTATATGTGTATGACTGCTTTCGAACAAAAGTAGTTGTGACAGAAACCTAAAATATTTAAATATGGCTCAGAAACCTAAAGTATTTATTTGTTTGACCCTTTATAGAAAAAGTTTGCCATTCCCTGTTCTAGACCAACCAATAATGATGATGATAATAATAAATTAAAGCAAAATAAAGATATGCAACTACCAAATGAATAGCAGATACAAAATGTTTTTATAATAAGTAATCAATAGAAAAGAAGGCAGAAAAGAGTATTAAAAAAGTCAGATAGAACAAATAGAAAACCTACATTTAGATAGTAGAATTAAACTCAAACTTGTTGATTATTATGTTAAATTTAAAATTCCTGAATATCCCAATTAAAAGACAGAAAAATATCAGGTTGGATATAACCACAAGATATAACTGCAAGAATCCATGCAAGAATCCCACTTTGACTATGAAGACACAAGTTAAGAGTAACACACTGAGAAATAGGTAACATGTGAACACTAAATATAAGGAAACTGGAAAGTCTATTTTAATATCAGACAAGGCAAACTTTAGAAGAAAAAAAAATATTCCCATGGATGAAGAAGTATTTTTATAATGATGATGGGAAAATTCATTACAATATTTCTTAATATGTATTCATTAAAAATAATACTTAGAAGTACATAAAATCAAAACTGGTAGGTGTGAAAGGGAAAGGGAACAAATCTATAATTACAGTTGGAGAGTTTATCACTGATAGTAATTGGTATGATGCATAAAATAAATCACTACAACATTCACATTCTTATTAGTCCATGTTCTGATATATGTGTGAATATAATGAAATGCTCAAAACTGGTGTTTTATTTTTTTTTTTAAAAAAGAAGTTTATTTAGCATAAGTTTTGGAGGTTCACAGACATGCTGCTGGCATCAATTTTACTCTGGTGAGAACCTCAGGGCAGAAAGTATCACAATGGCATGAACTAAAAAAAGAAATTATACATTGGGACAGGAAGTCAGAGAGAGATTCAGGGGTCAGACTCATCCTATTATAACCACCCTCCCATGCGAACTAACATGAAAACTACAGCAATTCCTTGCCAAGGCAGCAACCCTGCTGACCTAATTATTTCCCACTCGGTCTCATTCTTAAGGGTTCTATGCTACCTCCCAACACCATCACACTGAGGACCACGCTCCTACAACATGAGCTCTTTTTTTTTTTTTTTTTTTTTTTTTATAATATTTTATTGTTGGTTGTTCAAAACATTACATAGTTCTTAATATACCATATTTCACAGATTGATTCAAGTGGGTTATGAACTCCCATTTTTTACCCCGTATACAGATTGCTGTGTCACATCAGTTACATTTCCATTGATTTATAAATTGCCTTTCTAGTGACTGATGTATTCTGCTGTCTATCCCATTCTCCACTATCCCCCCTCCCCTCCCCTCCCCTCCCCTCCCCTTCTCTCTCTCCACCCCCTCTACTAAAAATCGTTTCTTCCACTTATATAATTTTTCTCCTACTCCTCCTTTCCTCTTATATGTAATTGTGTATAACCCTGAGGCTCACCTTCCAATTCCATGCAATTTCCCTTAACTCTCCCTTTCCCTCCCGCCTATCATCCCTGTTTAATGTTAGTCTTCTTCTCCAGCTCTTCCTCTCTACCCTGTCCTTGGTTACTCCCCCAATCCTTAAAAAACAAATGCCAAATGTCTTCTTTGACAACATGAGCTCTTGAGGAACATTCTCAAATCAAATCCAAACCACAGCAACTCAGATGGACCCAAACAATGCTGTTAACCAACTTAACCTAATTTTTAAAAAATATGTTTTTTAGTTGTAGATGGACACAATACCTTTATTTAATTTATTTATTTTTATGTGGTCCTGAGAATTGAACCCAGTGCCTTGTACGTGTGAGGCAAACACTCTGCCACTGAGCCACAATCCCAGCCCTTAACCGAATTTTTGTTCATCCAACACTCCATCCCACAACAACATTCTTATACGATCTCATCTAATGTACATGATACATTCAAAAATAGACAATATTCTTGACCATGAAACAAGTTGCAAACATTTTAAAGAATCAAAACTTTTACAAAGTATATTCTCTGGCAACAGGGACATGAGCTAGAAATTGATTGTAGAAAATATTTCTGAAAAATACACACATAGATAGAAATGAACACAAATCTAAATGACTTGTGGGTCAAAAACATATCACAAGAGAAATTAAAAGTAACTGGATATGAATGTAAAAGATACACAGCATATCAAAAGGGTTGGTATAAAATTGTATACCTGGATAAAAAAAATGTATAATATTAAAGGATTTTATTATTAGAGAAAAATGCATAAAACAAATAATCAAAGTTTTTACCTGAAGGAACTAGAAAAAGAAGAGCATTAGTAAGTAACCTATAGAAGTGGTGGGAATTAAACATAAGAAAAGAATACAGAAACCAATTAAATATAAGAACATCAAAAGAGCAACAGAGACATTTACCAAGTGTAATGACTAACCATTTGAGAAAATTTGTAAAATTCAATAAACACTAGATAGATTGATTAACAAAAAGAAGACACAAATTAATAACTATCAAAAATAAAAATGGAAATATAACTCCAGGATAAAGAGATGTTTATTTTTTTTTAATTTTTTATTGATTATTTAAAGCATTACATAGCTCATGATATATCATCTTTCATACATTAGACTCAAATTGTGTTTTGAACTCCCATTTTCACCCCAAATATAGATTGCAGAATCACATCTGTTACATATTCACATTTTTACATAATGCCATATTAGTGTCTGTTGTATTCTGCTACCTTTCCTAACCCCTACTATCCCCCCTCCCCTCCCCTCCCCTCCCATCTTCCCTCTCTATCTCCCCTGCTGTTGTTCAATTCTCTCCCTTTTTTTTCCCTCCCCCTTGCCCCTCATAGCCTCTTATAATTTTATGTATCCTTGAAGGTCTCCTACCATTTCCATATGCTTTCCCTTCTCTCTCCGTTTCTCTCCCCCCATTCATCTTTGTTTACTGTAGTCTTTTCCACATGCTCTTCCTTCCTGTTCTGTTCTTAGTTGTTCTCTTTATATCAAAGCAGACATTTGGCATTTGTTTTTTAGGGCTTGGCTAGCTTCACTTAGCATAATCTGCTCTAATGCCATCCATTTCCCTGCAAATTCTATGATTTTGTCATTTCTTAGTGCTGCATAATATTCCATTGTGTATAGATGCCACATTTTTTTTTATCCATTCATCTATTGAAGGGCATCTAGGTTGGTTCCACAGTCTAGCTGTTGTGAATTGTGCCGCTATAATCATTGATGCAGCCGTATCCCTATAGTGCGCTCTTTTAAGGTCCTCAGGGAATAGTCCAAGAAGTGCAATAGCTGGGTCAAATGGTGGTTCCATTCCCAGCTTTCCCAGGAATCTCCATACTGCTTTCCAAATTGGCCTCACCATTTTGCAGCCCCACCAGCAGTGTACAAGTGTACCTTTTTCCCCACATCCCCGCCAACACTTGTTGTTGTTTGACTTCATAATGGCTGCCAATCTTACTGGAGTGAGATGGTATCTTAGGGTGGTTTTGATTTGCATTTCTCTGATTGCTAGAGATGGTGAGCATTTTTTCATGAACTTGTTGATTGATTGTATGTCCTCCTCTGAGAAGTGTCTGTTGAGGTCCTTGGCCCATTTGTTAATTGGGTTATTTGTTATCTTATTGTTTAATTTTTTGAGTTCTTTGTACATTCTGGATATTAGGGCTCTATCGGAGGTGTGGGGGGTAAAGATTTGTTCCCAGGATGTAGGCTCTCTATTTACCTCTTTTATTGTTTCTCTTGCTGAGAAAAAACTTTTTAGTTTAAGTAAGTCCCATTTGTTTATTCTGGTTGTTAACTCTTGGGCTATGGGTGTCCTATTAAGGAATTTGGAGCCCGACCCCACAATTTGTAGATCGTAGCCAACTTTTTCTTCTATCAGACGCAGTGTCTCTGATTTGATATCTAGCTCCCTGATCCATTTTGAGTTAATTTTTGTGGATGGCGAGAGAAAGGGATTCAATTTCATTTTGTTGCATATGGATTTCCAATTTTCCCAGCACCATTTGTTGAAGATGCTATCCTTCCTCCATTGCATGCTTTTAGCCCCTTTATCAAATATAAGATAGTTGTAACTTTGTGGATTAGTCTCTGTGTCTTCTATTCTGTACCATTGGTCCACCCGCCTGTTTTGGTACCAGTACCATGCTGTTTTTGTTACTATTGCTTTGTAGTACAGTTTGACCTCTGGTATCGCTATACCTCCAGATTCACACTTCCTGCTTAGAATTGCTTTTGCTATTCTGGGTCTTTTGTTTTTCCATATGAATTTCATGATTGCTTTGTCTATTTCTACAAGAAATGCCATTGGTATTTTGATTGGCATCGCATTAAACCTATAGAGAACTTTGGGTAATATCGCCAGTTTGATGATGTTAGTTCTGCCTATCCATGAACAGGGTACATTTTTCCATCTTCTGAGATCTTCTTCTATCTCTCTCTTTAGGGTTCTGTAGTTTTCATTGTATAAATCTTTCACCTCTTTTGTTAGGTTGATACCCAAGTATCTTATTTTCTTTGAGGATATTGTGAATGGAGTGGTTTTCCTTATTTCCATTTCAGAAGTTTTGTTGCTGATATATAGGAATGCCTTTGATTTATGCGTGTTGATTTTATAACCTGCCACTTTGCTGAATTCATTTATTAACTCTAGCAGCTTCTTTGAAGACTCTTTTGGGTCTGTTAAGTATATTATCATGTCATCCGCAAATAGCGATAGTTTAATTTCTTCTTTTCCTATTTTTATGCCTTTAATTTCTTTTGTCTGTCTAATTGCTCTGGCTAGTACTTCGAGAACTAAATTGAATAGAAGTGGTGATAGAGGGCATCCCCCTGTCTTGTTCCAGATTTTAGAGGGAAAGCCTTCAATTTTTCTCCAGTCAGAATGATGCTAGCCTGAGGCTTAGCATAGATAGCTTTTACAATGTTGAGGTAAGTTCCTGTTATCCCTAGTTTTTCTAGTGTTTTGAACATAAAGGGATGCTGTACTTTGTCAAATGCTTTTTCTGCATCCATCGAGATGATCATGTGGTTCTTGTCTTTAAGTCTATTGATGTGGTGGATAGCATTTATTGATTTCCGTATATTGAACCATCCTTGCATCCCAGGAATGAATCCTACTTGATCATGGTGCACAAGTTTTCTGATATGTTTTTGTATTCGATTCACCAGAATTTTATTGAGAATTTTTGCATCCAAGTTCATTAGAGATATTGGTCTGTAGTTTTCTTTCTTTGAAGTATCTTTGTCTGGTTTTGGGATCAAAGTGATGTTGGCCTCATAGAATGAATTTGGAAGAGCTCCTTCTTTTTCTATTTCTTGAAATAGCTTGAAAAGTATTGGTATTAATTCTTCTTTGAAGGTTTTGTAGAACTCCGCTGTATACCCATCTGGTCCAGGGCTTTTCTTAGTTGGTAGTCTTTTGATGGCTTCTTCTATTTCTTCTTTTGTTATTGGTCTGTTTAAATTGTGTGTGTCTTCCTGTCTCAATCTGGGCAATTCATATGCCTTAAGAAATTTATTGATATCTTCGTTATCTTCTATTTTATTGGAATATAGGGTTTCAAAATACTTTCTAATTATCTTCTGTATTTCTGTAGTGTCTGTTGTGATATTGCCTTTTTCATCCCGTATGTTAGTAATTTGAGTTCTCTCTCTTCTTCTTTTCGTTAGCGTGGCTAAGGGCTTGTCTATCTTATTTATTTTTTCAAAGAACCAACTTTTAGTTTTATCTATTTTTTCAATGGTTTCTTTTGTTTCAATTTCATTGATTTCTGCTCTAATTTTAATTATTTCTTGTCTTCTACTACATTTGCTGTTGTTTTGCTCTTCCTTTTCTAGATTTTTGAGGTGTTGTGTGAGTTCATTTATTTGTTGGTTTTTTCTTTTTTTGAGGTAAGAACTCCAAGAAATGAATTTCCCTCTTAAAACTGCTTTCATTGTGTCCCATAAATTCTGGTATGTTGTGTCTGTGTTATCATTTGACTCTAAGAATTTTTTCATCTCCTCCTTTATGTCTTCTATAACCCATTGATCATTCAATAACATATTGTTCATTTTCCATGTGATGTAGGATTTTTCCTTCCTTCTTTTATCATTGATTTCCAATTTCATTCCATTATGGTCAGATATGGTGCATGGTATTATCTCCACGCCTTTATATTTACTAAGAGTTTTCTTATGGCATAATATATGGTCTATCTTTGAGTAGGATCCATGTGCTGCTGAGAAGAACGTGTATCCACTTGATGATGGTTGATATATTCTATATATGTCGGTTAAGTCTAGATTATTGATTGTGCTGTTGAGTTTTATAGTTTCTTTATTCAGTTTTTGTCTAGAGGATCTGTCTAATGGCGAGAGCGGTGTGTTGAAGTCACCCATAATTATTGTGTTGTGGTCTATTTGACTCTTGAACTTGAGGAGAGTTTGTTTTATGAACGTTGCAGCTCCATTGTTGGGTGCATACAAATTGATGATTGTTATGTCTTGTTGGTGGATGGTTCCTTTTAACAGTATATAGTGACCTTCTTTGTCCTTCTTGATTAACTTAGGTTTGAAGTTGATTTTATTCGATATGAGTATGGCCACTCCTGCTTGCTTCCGAGGGCCATGTGAGTGGTATGATTTTTCCCAACCTTTTACCTTCAGCCTGTGTATGTCTTTTCCTATCATATGAGTCTCCTGAAGGCAGCATATTGTTGGATTTGTTTTTTTGATCCAGTTTACTAGCCTATGTCTCTTGATTGGTGAGTTTAGGCCATTAACATTTAAGGTTACAATTGAGATATGATTTGTATTTCCAGTCATGCTTCTTTATTTATTTATTTTAGTTTGGTTAGTTTTGCTTTTTGGTTATTATCCTCCCCCTTTACTGAGATACTTCCTGCTGTTAGTTTTGGGCACTATTTTTCACATCCTCTTCTTGTAGTGTTTTGTTCAAAATGCTTTGCAGAGCTGGTTTTCTTGCTGCAAATTCTTTTAGCTTTTGTTTATCGTGAAAGATTTTAATTTCATTGTCAAATTTGAAGCTCAGTTTTGCTGGATATAGTATTCTTGGTTGGAATCCATTATTTTTCAGCGTTTGAAATACGTTATTCCAGGATCTTCTCGCTTTCAAAGTTTGTGATGAGAAATCTGTCGTTAACCTAATTGGTTTACCCCTGAAAGTAATCTGCCTCTTTTCTCTCGTAGCTTTTAATATTCTCTCCTTGTTCTGTACGTTGGCTATCTTCATAATTATATGTCTTGGGGTTGGTCTATTATGGTTTTGAATGTTTGGGGTCCTGTAGGCTTCCAGGATTTGGCAATCCATTCCATCTTTCATCTCTGGGAAGTTTTCTAGAATTATTTCATTTAATATGCTGTCCATTCCTTTGGTTTGAATCTCTGTGCCTTCTTCTATCCCTATGACTCTCAGATTTGGTTTTTTTATGACAACCCATATCTCTTGAATAGATTGCTCGTGAGAATTAAGCATCTTTTCTGTGTTGACTATATTCTTTTCAAGTTGATAAACCTTGTCTTCATTATCTGATGTTCTGACTTCTACTTGATCAAGTCTATTTGTAATATTCTCGTTTGAGTTTTTAATTTGGTTTATAGTTTCCTGTAATTCTAGGATTATTGTTTGATTTTTTTTTAATATCTCTATCTCCTGGTAGAGCTCGTTCTTTGCCATTTGAATTTGTTTGTTTAATTCATTTTCAAAATATATTTTTATTTCTTGGACTTGCTGTCTCATGTCTTCTCTAATATTCCTTTCCATTCGAGTTAGGTATGCCTTGAGTTCTTTCCCTATACCTGTTTCTGAAGTTTCTATGTCCTCCTGTAGAATTGAGTAGTCTTGCATTGTTTGTAATCCTTTTTTCCCTTGTTTTCTCATGTTGTCCACGTTACTTTCCAGCTCTTTTTGATTGTCGTGTTTCTGCTCTCCTCTATATATTTGTTTTGTTTCTGTATTACTCTGATGTCTCTCCTTTGTGTTGTTGAAGTATGACTGCTAACGTGGATTCCGCTGGGAAGGAATTCCGACGTTCGAGCTCCAGTGACGACACTACTCTGCTATGACGGGCCCCAGTCTCCTTGCCGGGGTGCCCTAATGGGGGGGTGTGACTGGACTGTCTCTGTGTGGTTTCAGCTCCCGGTCGTGGCAGGCGGGTAGATTCCAGCCGCCCAGTATCACAGGCCGCGGGCAGGTGATCCGTCACCAACGGGAGGGCGTTCTCCTACCGCCCAGTTACGCGGGCAGTGGGTGAACTGTCGCCGGTGGGCCTGCAGTTTACAGCTGCCCAGTCGCGAGGGCCTTGCCTCTAGGCTCCTGGTTTCTCCTGCTAGCCTTGGTTTCTCCTGCTAGACCAGATTTCCCCTCAGTGATGATTCTCGGCAGTTCAAACTGTACTCTGTGCCTGTTTTGTTGTTGCAATCTGTCGGACAGTGGCGGTGGATACTTCAGCTGTCCAAGATGGTGGCCGCTGGTTACCTTAGTGGAGTGTCCCTTGTGGGGGGTGGGGCTGTACCGCTTCCGTCCCCGTCAGCAATCCCGAACTCAGCCCGGGGGTCAGTGCGGGCTTGGGCTCGGCTGGTGGGATACCACCGTGTCGCAGCCACTTAATTCCCTGCTGACTAGTTAACCCCTTCTCTGGGGCGCCACGCCTTCTGTAGCCTCGGGGCAGGCCGCGCGTATCAGACAGCCTGGATCTCCGGGGTCACACCATTGGCTTTTGGGATCCCCGGCACTCTATGGTTTTGATTTTTTCTGCTTGCCCCTCCCCCAGCGCTGGCTAGACAGGTTTTGTTTTGGCCGCTGATGGGAGGGGGGGGTTGGGGGTCAGGTGCCTCTAGCTCTCCTTTAATCTTTATGCAGGCTCACTCTGATAGTCCCTCCCCCTGAAAGTCTAGGAGAGATTTTAAGCGAAATCCCCCTATGTATGGGGGCTGAGCTGGGTGACACACACCTGTTTGTTGTTGCAATCTGTCGGAGAGTGGGGGTGGATACTTCAGCTGTCCAAGATGGTGGCCGCTGGTTACCTTAGTGGAGTGTCCCTTGTGGGGGGTGGGGCTGTACCGCTTCCGTCCCCGTCAACAATCTCGAACTCAGCCCGGGGGTCAGTGCGGGCTTGGGCTTGGCTGGTGGGATACCACCGTGTCGCAGCCACTTAATTCCCTGCTGACTAGTTAACCCCTTCTCTGGGGCGCCACGCCTTCTGTAGCCTCGGGGCAGGCCGCGCGAATCAGACAGCCTGGATCTCCGGGGTCACACCGTTGGCTTTTGGGATCCCCGGCACTCTATGGTTTTGATTTTTTCTGCTTGCCCCTCCCCCAGCGCTGGCTAGACAGGTTTTGTTTTGGCCGCTGATGGGGGGGGGGGTTGGGGGTCAGGTGCCTCTAGCTCTCCTTTAGTCTTTATGCAGGCTCACTCTGATAGTCCCTCCCCCTGAAAGTCTAGGAGAGATTTTAAGCGAAATCCCCCTATGTATGGGGGCTGAGCTGGGTGACACACACCTGTTTGTTGTTGCAATCTGTCGGAGAGTGGGGGTGGATACTTCAGCTGTCCAAGATGGTGGCCGCTGGTTACCTTAGTGGAGTGTCCCTTGTGGGGGGTGGGGCTGTACCGCTTCCGTCCCCGCCAACAATCTCGAACTCAGCCCGGGGGATAAAGAGATGTTTAAAGAAATATAAAGGGCGTCATTGTGGATAACTTCATTTCAGAAAATTCACCAACTTTGATGGAACAGATGGAACTTTTTGAAAGACATGAAGTACCAAAGTTTATTCAAAATAAAACAGATGAGCTAAGTAGCCCAACCTCTATTTTTTAAATTGATTCAGAGTTAACATATCTGCTCCAAAGAAAATTCTCAGATAACTTCACTCATTAATTATTCAAGGCATTTATGGAAAATAATACCAATGCTATGCAAACACTTCCAAGAAACAGAAGGGAATATTTCTCATGCTTTGTTAGAAGGCTATCTTTAATCTGTTGTCAAAACAATACAAAGATATTACCAAAAAAGTAAAGCATACATCTTATCCTCATGAACATAGATACAAAAATTTTTACAAAAAGATTTATAACTAGAATGTATCAATTAAAGATCAATGAAAGACTGGAAAAAAGAAGTGAAACTCTTGATTAATGTATGACAACTATCTTCTACGTATAAAGCCCTAAAGTAGCTCTAACTAATAAATTAGTGAATTTAGCAAAATTAAATAAGGTCAATATTACAAACTAATTTTGTTTCATTTGCTAGCAATTAACAATTAGAAATTGAAATTTAAAATGCAAAATGCAATTTGTAGTAGCATGAAAACCATGAAATATGGATAAACTTAAATGGTACATAGAGATACTCACTAAAAATTACGAAGCATTACTGAAAGAAATGAAAGAAAACAAATTAATGTTACCTATTTCTCAGTGTGTTACTCTTAACTTGTGTCTTCATAGTCAAAGTGGGATTCTTGCATGGATTCTTGAAGAGATACACCATGGTGGTGGATTGGCAAATTTAGTATTGTTAAGATGTGATTTTTGCCCAAATCTTTCTGCAGAGTGAATAAATTCCCAAACAAAATCCCAGCAGACATTTTATAGACATGAAGAAACTGATTCTAATAAAACTTCTATGAAAATTCAAAGGACTTAAAACAGTCAAAACACTTGAAAAATGGCTAAAAAGATTTGAGGATTTACGTCATCTGATTCCAAGATTGAAATGGTGCTTTATCAAGATAATGTGGTATAGACATACAGGTCATCATATCAAAATACTGAGTTCAGAAATCAACTGACACAGGTATGGTCAATTGATTTTCAGTATAAGTGACAAGATAATTCAATGAGGACAATCTTTTCAACAAATGGTGTGAAACATATGCATATGGAAAATATGACCCTATAAACTTTACCTAGCATTATGAGAGTAAAAATTGACTGCCAATGAATCTTATATCTAAGCATATGAGCTAAACTCATAAAACTTCTAGAAGAAAATACAGGAGAAAAATTTTGTTATTTTGTGTTAATCAAAAATTTTAAATATAGAATCCTGCCAGGGTTCTCATGCTTATAATCCCAGTGGCTCGGGAGGCTGGGGAAGGAGGATTGGAGGGTCAAGGCCAGCCTCAGCAACTTAACAAGGCTTTAAGCAACTTAGCAATACCCTGTCTCAAAATACATAAATAAAAAGGACTGGGGTAAAATAGTGGTAAAGTGCCTCTGGATTCAATCTCCAGTGTAAAAAAAAATAGATAGATAGATAGATAGATAGATAGATAGATAGATAGATAGATAAATTAAATAAATAAATAAATATCAAACATGAAAATCATGCACATAAAAGAAAAAAAAATCATAAATTGGATGTTAGCTTTAAAAACCATGCTCTTCAAAGTACATTGCTAAGAAAAGGGGAGCCATATAGTGAAAGAAAATATTCACATTACATATTTTGATAAATAATTTGTGCTCAATATACATAAAGAACATGAACAACCCAATTGAAAAATGAGCAAAATACATATCACTATGAATACATATGAATGCAAGTAATTATACATTCAATGTCAGCAGTTATCAGAGAATTTCAAATTACAACTATAAGGAGACTCCACTACACACACAATAGAATGGTTGATTTCCAGTAATATCAATTACTGACATTGTTGTGCAACAACTGAAACTTGCATTCATTGCTGGTAAGAAAGCAAAATGTTACAGCCACTTTGTAAAACAGTTTAACAGTCACTTGCAAAGTTAAACATAGACTTAACATATGGTCTTGCAATTGTATTTTGGGCATTTACCCAAGAGAAATGAGAACATGCATCCTCACAAAGACTTATATATATTAATGTTCACAGCAATTTTTTTTTCACAATAGTCCCAAAGAGGATGATATCCAGTGACCATCAATGGATGAATAAACTAACTGTAGTATGTCCATTTGATGGACGGCTACGTAGCAATAAAAAGGAACATGCAACTAACTAGAGGTTTGAATTTCCAAATCATTATGCTGAGTGAAAGAAGGCTTCTACAAAATAATAGATACTGCATGGTATGAAATTTACATGAAATTCTACAAAAGGCAAAACTATAGTGACAGATAGTTGATTAGTGGCTTCATGGCTTCAAGGATCAGGAGAGGAATTGACATGAGAAGGGTACAAGTGGAGGGAAATCTTGGGCATGATGGGAATGTTCTACAGCTTCATTGCAATGGTTTTTCTACATGCCTGTTGACATAGCTTGATATCTATCGGTTCAGTGCTTGCTTTTTTTTTTTTTTAATCAGAATCTAGTCCCAATTTTTCTTCTTTTTTTTAAATCAAATTTCACATCAAAATTGGAACTCAATGCTGTTTCTCTCAATTTGGAGTCATCTGGTTTTACTCTAGGAAACAGAACTGTGGGAGCATACAAGTTTCTTCCACTGATCCTGGGAGGGCCTGGAAGCCTTGAGACAGGACCATGGACAGGCAGGACTTTGGGAAGGGGCAGAAGCAGACATCTTCCTCTGTTACTTCTCACCCAGAGATACTGGTGTCACCACTCAACTGGGAGCAATGAGGACATTTGCAGTGAAAATCTCATCATTAAGGGTAGGATTAATATTTAGAAACCACTGCTCAAGGCACTTCAGTAGCCTGAACACAAAGCAATGTTAAGTACTACAGCCAGCCCTTTACATCTATAGGGAATGAGTTACAGGACCCTAAATGGATACTCAGATCCAAGTATGCTCAAGTCCCTTACCTAGAATTGTGCAATGTTCACATATAGCCTACACACTGTAGATTTATAATACTTAATACAGGGAAAAGACTATATAAATAGTTATTACAATATATTGTTTGGAGAGTAATTTTTTTAAAAGTCTGTACATGTTCCATACAGACTCATTTTTCCCCTATATTTTTGATCCATGATTGGTTGAATCTGCAAATGTAGAATCCACAGAGATGGATTGCCAAACTTTAGGGGGAACTTTAACCCCTGTCAGCCTCAGTTGTACATCTCTAAAACTGAGATACTTATAACCATCTCACAACATTAATGTGAGGAGTAAATGGAATAATAAAATAAATATACAGTGCCTGGAACATAGTAAGTGCTTCAGAAACAGCTTCACAGGCCTACCACAGTTACTGACTGGTCTCTTCTGTCATTAAAAGCACAGGGAACCCTAAGAAAGGTGGTTGAGCTCCTGGGAGGAAAGGCAGAAGCACAGGGACAGTAGCCAAGGGACCAACAATAAGAGGAGTGTTGTCTTCCAGGAGATGAAATTTAGCAGTCTGGGAAATAGGAAACAGGTATGGTTGGTTCACCTGCAGGACAGGACCTTTTAACTCATGATATCCATGCTTTATTTTTTTGTGGTTCATTTATTCTATGTATTAATTTATTTCCTTACATTTAAAAGTGAAAGAAGCCAATATAAAAAAGACATATTCTCTCTGATCTTAACTATACGACATGTTGGAAAAGGCAGAACTGTAGAGACAATGAGAAGATCAGTGGTTTCCAGGATTATATAAATGAGTAGACAGAGCACAGGGGATTTGGGGGGCAGTGGAACTGATCTTATGATAGTGTAATGGTAGATACATATCATTATATATTCGTTCAAACCCATAGGATATACAACACCAGGAGTGAACCCTAATGTTAGCCATGGACTTTGGTTGATAATGACATATCATTGCTGGTTCATTGATTATTACAAATGTACTGCTCAGGTGCAGTGTGTTATGGTTGGAGGACCTGTGTATACAGGTGGGAAGGAGATATGAAGGAGCTTTCTATACTTTACACTCACTTTTATCTATGAACCTAAAACTGTGCTAATTATTTATTAGTTTAAAAAAATGGAGCTGGGCATGGTGGCTCATAACTGTAATCCCAGCAGCTCCAGAAGCTGAGATAGGAGGATCCCCAATTCAAAGCCAGACTCAGCAAAAGTGAGGCTCTAAGCAACTCAGAGAGACCCTATCTCTAAATATAATTCAAAATTGGGCTGAGGATGTGGCTCAGTGGTCGAGTGCCCCAGAGTTCAATCCCCGGTACCAAAAAGAAAAAAAAAAAGAAAAAAATTTCCCATGATACTACCACTTTTTACAAATATTATTATATTTGTATAGTGGTCCTTTTGCACAACCATATACATTTCCATATGGTTGTGATTACTGAAGGATGACCACTTGACCTTCTCCATTTTAATTTAACACAGGATAGTATTTCCTAGAAGAGGCCAAAGGTTTTAATTGCCTAAGCATTTCTGCACCTAAACTATTTAATTTATTTGTAAAATGTATTAGGTTCCAAGACATGATAGAGAAGCAGAAGGTAGAAAGCTAACATTATGAAGCACTTACAAGGCACCAGGCCCTGTGCCAGGTGCTTTACACATTCCATTTTATTTATTTATGTATTTGCATACCATGTCAGGTAGGTGATGTTATTTCCATTTTATAGAGAAGCAAACTATAATTTTAAAATAACTCAATTATCATATTAACCAAACATCATCCTTGGACAAACTTAGATATTACTTGTGTGATTCCCAACCTAGATTTTCTTATGATTTGAAGAGTAAGATAGAACAATATTTACCAAAATGTGTTCTGTTTTCACAAGAAGTTTAAAAGTAGATAGTTGATATAAGATGTATTACGGATAGGTAAATAGACAGATTTGGATTCATAGTCATATTTCTTCTAACAGGTTTGAGAAACCACACTTAGAACTATTAATAGCTTCTTTCCTGCAAGACATCTGGGGCCTTTCAAATGCTAATATTTGAATTTTCACCATTTCCCATTTCAAGAACTAAGAATATTCCAGCACTAGTTCGATCATACACACTTTGGGGAATCTTGACCCATAACGTTATTCATAATTTATTCAGAAGACTCACTGTTTAATTTTAAGAATTGCCAGAATGCATTCTATGACGGTGTCCATAAAACATTCCAGCTTCATCTTATTATTTATTTTATCAAGTGAATAATATATCTTGGGGTGAAGCCATAAAATGATGTAGAAGCATAGAACTGTCCGCCTGGAAGGGATCACAAAGACTCAGTAGGTCACCTCCCAGGCTTCAGAAGGGACCACACCTAAACCATCACAGACACATGGGTATCTAGCTTGTTGTAAAAGACCTCCAGGGAAGAAAAATCCCATGACCTCCTTATAACCTATTCCAGATGCCCAGTTTTTCTGAGAAAACGATGTGCTCCTTGAAACTAATCTGGCCCACTGTGCATGTGCTAAGTGCTACGTCACACAGGGTTAATGTATGGAGGTGTGTAGGACATAACCAGAGCACTGGTGAAAGTAGAACAAACATTTGTTGTCTGTCTGTCTGGAAGCACACAGACTTTTAATATATCATCTCAAAATCATCTTTGAAGCCCCCTCTACCTATTTTCACAGTTTGCATTAACATCTCATGCTGTATTTTTTTCTCCCAAGGGTCTCCTGATTCAGTCCTCTCCTCTTTCTTCTCTGCCACCCAGGGTTGAAGCCATTATGCATGCTAGCTTGAATCTCTCAAATGCTGCCCAGCTAATTAATTTCCCTTTCTCAGGATTGTTTTCTTTGTAATTGTCCCCTATAGTGTTAAAATATGTCTCTTGTATCATTTTTGTCTTACATCTCCCTTTACCAATAATATAAACATGAATTTATTAAATAATATATATATATATATATATATTTATACATATTTTATATATACATACACACTATATATATGTATATGCAATATATACACACCATATGCTTATGATTTGAAGAATAGGATAGAACAATATATACACACTTTATTTATATATATATATATAGTGTGTGTGTGTGTGTGTGTGTGTGTGTGTGTGTATGTGTGTGTGTGTGTGTCTGTTTGGATGAGGGAGCACCTATTTGGCTTCCTTGTTTTTTGGGCCCAACTTTTTCTCTTCCCAGTCTCATATCCAGTCATTTTTCACCAAACAGCAAGTCCCCTCTCATAGTGGACATTGTTCTTGACTCTCAGGATTTTTCATGTCTTTGTACTTTGATTTTTCTTTCATTCCTTCTGTCTGATATCCCTTTCTCTTCCTTCTTTGTAGTATTCTTATTTATCTTTGTAGTATATCTTATTTATTATTCAAGTCCTAGTTCCTTTGTGAAATCTGCCTAGGTCTCTTTAAGCCAAACTAATTATTTTTCTCTCCTCTTTTTGCTTTCTAAAACTTCTGCACACACCTCATTCATATCACTTAGAATACTATGATATTAAATATGGCAGATATTCAATAAATGGATGATACAACTTTGACCTTCTGTGTTCTGGAGAAGAGCAATGGTCAGAGCTGAAGGGAGCAAGCAAAGGAGACCAGAACTGGTTCAGCAGCAAAGGAAATAGGATAGAGGCAACCAGAAGAGTGAATGGGGAGCATGAGGGAGACGGGGATTCTGAGGGACAAGAGAAAGCACATAAGGGCCCTTCCCCTTGGGAATGAGAGGGTTCTGGCAATAATCCAGGAAAGGTGGACAGGCAGAGGCCTGAGGGCAGCCAGCAGCATCTCAGTATCCTTGAAACCGAGGGGACAGGACTTAGGGAAGACAAGCAGCCACAGACGCAAGAGGCCTTCAATGGAAGAATTTCCAATTTCTCCCCAAACTAGGACAAGAGAAGAAGAGAATCCAGACTAGGAATTTGGGGGTAGGAAAAAAAGAGAGGGAAAGGCAATTGTTTCCTTCACATAATAAGCATACATTGTCCCTGTTTAATATTACACTTATTTGTGTCACTCCATGGTAAGAACACCTGTCTGACTTTTCTGTGGTTCTTGGCAGTTCTGGTTGGGAGAGGAGGGTGTGCCAATGTGGCCACACTCTATGAAGCTAATCCCATGGGGACATTCAACTTGATACTTACCAAACTGTAGTGATGACCACATTTTAATAGTATTGTTGAATTAGCGTAAATTCATAAACTGGAAATGGAGGCTACCCTAGAAACTACTCGTCTGAAATCCTCAGTGGTCTTTCTTCCTAATACATAACTTTATAATATGTGACTACTAACAGTTTGAGGTCATTTTAACCATAGGAAAATAAAACTGATTATTTAAAACACAATAACTAGTGGGGTACTGTGGCACATACCTGAATCTCACCTACTCAGGAGTCTGAGGCAGGATTACAAGCTCAAGGCCAGCCTCAGCAACTTAGTGAGATCCTGTCTCAAAATAAAAAGTAAAAAGGACTGGGGCTGTGGCTCAGTGATAGAGCACTCTTATGTTCAATTCCCAGTACCAATAAATAAATAAATAAACATAAACAAACATAAATAAAATACTTCAACTTATACATTTAAACAAGTTTCCTTTTTCTTCAAAGTAGTTACCATAGGTAGCTGGATACTCAGGATAATCATATTGCTATTTCTGTTTTGTTATCATATGTTTAGTGCTAATCATGTGTTTGAACATGTTAGAAATACTTTATAATGTCTAAGCTTACAGCATTCCTGAAAGTAATCATTATTATCCTCATTTTGCAGATGAGGAAACTAAGTTTTAAAGATAGCATTAAAAAGTATAATTCTATAAATATAATAAGCACATATATAATATATACTTATTCATAAGTATATAAGTATATAGTAAGTAATATAAATACAATAATAAGTATAATGATAAGTTTTTAATGGTCTTAAAAATAGATTTTAAGTTTTAAAGATTTGGGGGTTCAAGTGTAGTAAAGATGGTGGGAAACTCGGAAACACTGAAAAATGAAATGTGACCCTGAAAGAAATACATTGAATGCCTTATGTGACTTCTAAATTGAATTAAGAAATCACTTAAATATTACCATTTGGGGAATTTCTAAACCACCATAGATACTGAAAGAGTGGTATTTAGTATAGAAAAATGTGAATAATTTTATGTCCAACCTATAATTCTACCCTTGAATCCTAGATTTGGAGGGACCATTATAGGTCACTGAATGTTTTTTCTTAAATTCTGTGTCACTGAGTGGCACAGCGTATCTTGGAGCATCAGACTCCCAGTTCTTTCCACTATATGTCCTTGTCCCCACACACATGGGGAAATGCTTTTGGAGCCCGATGTCCTGCCTCGTGAGCCTTCATGTTGCACTTAAAACTTCCAGAGACGACAGAGGTGTCTTCTCTGACCTCTATCCCACCTTCCCGCCTCCAGCCCTACCCTGGCCTTTTCTTGAGAAGATCATAACTCAGAATACTCTTTTCTTTTTTTTCATATTGAATAGAGATCCATCTCCATGTATTACATATTTCAAGATGTTGAGACATGAATGCAATTTCATAAGCAAAGAGAAAGAAGTTAACAGAAATATTTTAAAGAAATGTTTTTTAAGCAAAATTAAAGCTCCAAAGCAGATAAACCTGGTTGCCTTTGCCAGGCTGGTGTTTTTTTTAGCCGTCACCCAACCCAACTTTCAGAGGAGACTCAAAGGAAAAGCACTGAAATACTTTTCTGACTTTTCCATATTTAGCACAACACCACACAAAATTGCTAAATACCATATAACCACACTTACCATCCTGGGGCCTATAAATTCAGAATTCAGACACTTGATTACAAACCACAGAATGACTCTGTTTAAGAAATAGTATGTGGAATTGTAAGGGAGCTGCCCTTATTTAGATCTTCTTCTGGTTATTAACTTAGTAACGTGGGCTTTTTTTCTCTCTCTCTTCTTTCTCAATCTTTCTACCATGGCTGTCATCTCCAATTTCTGATACAGTTGCATGAGTATCAGGGGTGCATGCTGGCAGGAGTGGGGGGACCATTTTCTGCTATAATTATAGTCCAAAAGGAAAATAAGCACATACGTTTTTGGTTTCGCAGTAAAATTCCAGAGCAAAACAAACAGGAGTCAGTCACCCAGTTTTAAGAGTGCTAAGGTATGACGGGAAAGTTGTTCCTCCATCTAGGGGTGGCCTGGGCACCACCTCTACTCAGCTCCAAAGCCCCCACCCTCTCAGTCTTCAAAGCTATCACCTTTTATTCCAGATCCATTTGGCATTCAACCAATAAATAATAGGAATCTCAACCTAGATATTTTTTTCCTGGACTAGTTTACATTTTAATAAACTTTAAGATAAACCAGTGGAGGGTACTTACCCCACCAGGAGGTACTTTAAAAACAGAAAAGTCACCTGCCCACCTAGTAGGGTCCCCCCCACCCTTTATCAAGGCCACGACTGCTGCTGAACTTATTTAAATAGCTTAGAAAATGATAATTTCTTTAAGTGCTTAAATACTCTTGATGACAGAAGTTTAGTTTTTAAATAGAAATCCCCCACTTTACCCTCCATAATAGCAAACGTCTCTTGTAACTCAAAAGCCAGCCACAACACCACTAAAAATTCTTTAATACTTTCTAAGGCTCATATTGAGACCTTACTGTGTTCCAGAGATATACTAACTGTTTTGCCTTCCTGCAGTCTTAGAAAGTAAATTCTATTATCCCCATTTTGCAGCTGAGAATACTATGAATGAGAGCAGGTATGTATGTTAACTAAATTCTCAGAATGGTTGTGTGACAGTGACAGAGTTGCAATCCTCCCCTTTGCCACTGCCATAAAATCTTTCTAGACAGAACATTCATCTGAGAGAGCATCAGATGAGAACTTTTATATCTGGATGCAACTCTAGATATTAATTCTGGATTTAAAAAAAGATAATAAGGACTGCATAGGCACTTTGCAAGTGCTGGAAATCCAGGTCTGATTTGGTGCCAGCAATAGCACCAAAATGTCAATGAAAACTGGGTTTAGGCAGAAAGGGCCTGGAACTGTTATCGCTGTGCACTAAATATGTACATAAGCTATGATAGAACTGATTCCAGACACTGGGCACTGATGGTACATTGCTTATTTGTTGCCCAAGAGCTTTATCTTATAGCACTGCCTTCATTGTTGAGGAAGATTCTTCCCAATCCTGTTTCCTTGCATCTTTGATCACCTGTTCAAACATCATATTAGGAGCATTTGATTGGTGGAGCCCAGGTCACATGCCCACACACTACCAGCAAGGGATGCCAGGAAAGCAAGTTTGGACACTGGTGTCTGTGCCCCTCCCACCAGAACTCATGAAGTAGATAATTACCCATTGGGAACAAAGGTTAGATGGTTGGCAGTCAGAAGGAATAATATTCCTGCTTCACCTGAGATCTAGAATGGCAAGCTTCCCTAGCACCATACAATTTACTCCTTCCTCCTTATGTGTGTAAGATGCTCCTTGTCCCCCACCCCTGTGATTCTAAGATCATCAGTATGTATAGCAGGGCTTTGTGGTTCACCAGAGTGTTCTGTGGATGATGAATGGTGTCAGCAGAGATCCTGAGTCATGCATGGTTAGTATTTAAAAGAAGACAGAAGAAAATGTAAGTACTATTGAAAGCCTGGTGCTGGTGAAATCAAAGCTCTGTAGATTGAGGCTAAAAAACGTTGTGTCCAGAGTGACTGCACTTTGGATGAAAAAATAAAAGAGCTTCTGTAAACTTGTAATTACCCTTCTGGTTACACTCATGGTAAATGCCAAAAGGTGGATGTCAGCTTCCAGCTTGGGCCAATTTATTCACCAGATCCATTTTATTCTCACCAGAACTTATCTCCCAGAGGTTTTCCACACTAAAAGGGAAATAAATGTCTCCATTAGAGGAAGGATAATAAATCCTGTTATGGACCTCTGTTGTGTTTCTCTGCTCAGTGTTCATTCTTTCTTCTTTCATTAACAGTATCACAGTGTTCCTTTAGGAATGACATACCCTGCCAGTTCTAGGGGTGTTCATGGGGCCCAGATTTAGACCAAGAAAACACCTTCATATAATGATAGGTCAGGGAAATACATGTGATATGCATGTGATACAAAAACCCCAGTGAAGACAGGTCTCTCTTGAACTCCTGGGAAGAGAAATTCTCTCCTCTAGAATTACTAAGCTGGTAGTTGTACATAGGATGAACATCTTGCTGCTATAAGGGGAGGGCCTAAGAACAAAGCCAACAAATAAACCCAAGCAGATATTTTTTTAGAAGATTGAATAGTACTTAAAATATCATTTTAACTCCTAGATCAAGCCAAGTACAGAGCTAATAACCTTGGACTTTTCCATTGCATCAGACTGTAAATGTCATAAGCTAGTGGGAACTGGGTTCCCCATCACCTGCAATCAAAGCATCCTAACTGACCACCAACTTCATTAATTATGGAGTTCTGGTCTGCCTTGGTTCAAGAAGAAGCCCAATGGCTAGTTGTTCTGATGCTGTAGAAGGGCATTCTGGGTAGGGAATTGGTTTAAACATTTTATCCCAAGTTTGAGAATCTAGGATTGTATGAATGAAGACAAATAAGAAGCATTTGTGGGGCTGGGGATGTGGCTCAAGCGGTAGCGCGCTTGCCTGGCATGCGTGCGGCCCGGGTTCGATCCTCAGCACCACATACCAACAAAGATGTTGTGTCCGCCGAGAACTAAAAAATAAAAATATTAAAAATTCTCTCTCTCTCTCTCTCTCTCTCTCTCTCTCTCTCTCTCCTCTCTCACTCTCTCTTTAAAAAAAAATAAGAAGCATTTGTTAAAATACATTAGATGCTATCTCAGAAAAAGATAACAATGACTTTACCATTTAGTACAACAAAAAATCATCACCCAGGGGCAAGGGCTGGGGCTCAGCAGTAGTGCACTTGCTTGGCATGTGTGAGGCACTGGGTTCGATTCTCAGCACCGCATATAAATAAATAAAATAAAGGTCTAATAACAACTTATATGTGTATGTGTTTGTGTGTATAATTTCAGTCCATAATCAATTTGCCCTACACACACACACACACACACACACACACATTATATATATATATATATATATATATATATATATATATATATATATATATATAAAGAATATTAAAAAAAATCATCACCCAAATAGGGTTAGTAACTATTTTAAGTTCCATTTAGGGTCTCATGGTAATGCTTTTTGTAAGTACTTTATAGTTTCTAAGTTTGTGAGGCTTAAATAATTATGTAATTACTTTGTACAACCACAGAACACCAATTGGGTTTGGTAGCTACTTTAAGCCATGTTAAGTTTTTCATTATAAATTTTATTTTGTTTAGTACATAATTTATAGTTAGACAAGAATAACCATATCATGCAAATATTCTGTAATAGCATAGCAATTACTCCCCATATTGTGGTAACTACCAGTGGAATGAATATTTCTTTTGTAACTACAGAAATGATAACATCATATCCAGCAATTTCTTGATAATAACATTTATAAGTATAAATTCGACTATAATTCAGTTGCTGCTTCTTGGACATTCTAGCTGAGCAAGAATGGGGTGAAAAGTTCTCTTGCCACTTTAATATTAGACAATATTTAGCAAGTATAAGCTTCAGAAATTGAAGCTTGGAAATAGATCCTGTGTAATGAGATCAAAGTATATTATTTGCCTCCATTTATACTCTGGCAACAAATAAGCCTTGATCAATTACCACAGTTCAAGATCAAGGGATCATGCAGGAAAGTTATATTTTATTGTAACATAAACCCAGTTGACAAAGTACTCTGAAAGATGTGGTGTGAGAGATAGGCTTTTGCATGGCCTGGAAGAGTAGAGAAAGAAAGGCGAGGGGTGTGGAATTAGAAACCTGAGTCTGAACCTCACTTTGCAACTTCCTAGCTAGGTGATCTTACCAACTTACGATCTCTCTCAGACTGCTTCTTGTCCTGTAGATTTGACCTAATCATACTTCGAAGGTCTGTTGCAAAATCAAATTATATAATGCATTTGGAAGTGTTGTGTCAAGTACTCAAATAATATCAGAAGAAAGCTCTTTCTTTCTCATTCGAATTACTGTGTTTGAAATAAAATACCCTTCCTTCAAATCTTCATACATGTAGCATTCCACTGTTGTTGTGTATTTAAAAAATAAATTTAAAAAATACCTTGCTTCATATAAATTTTATCATGAAAGGTAATAAAAAATAGCACCTACCATGTGCAAGAGATCATACTAATGCAAAGAATTTATCCTGCCATCTCCTTCCCCTTCTCCTTCCTTCCTTTTGGTTCAATCTGGACTTTTCCAAAGAGCTTGTATGTATTTGTATATATCTCTTTTCTCCTACGAGATGTGATACTCTAGTGTTTAGGAATTTTACTTTATTGTTAAGAAGCATACATTTTCTTAGACAAATGGGGGAAAAAAAAGAACAAAAATGTTGTTGCTTCACCTCAGGGCTGGGTTACAGGATACAATGCAATACTCCAGTCAGCTCCCAGAAGACAAATAGCTGAGTCGTACCTGGAGGATATTAGTGTGATTATTTTAGGGCTTGCTGCAGTTATGTATTAGGAAATTTTAGTCCATAATCAATTGGCCCTATTGCTTTGGGGCCTGTAGCGAGGCAGCATATCATTGCAACAACACATGAGAAAAAACGGTAACTTCATAGCTGGGGAGCAAAACAAAGAGAAGAAAGAAGAGAATGGAGTCCCACAATCACTCAAGAGCATGTACCCGATGACCTAAAGGCCTCCCACTATGCCTCCCTCTTAAAGTTCCAACCACCTTCCAATAGCACCAAGCTGGAGAGCAATCCTCCTATACAAGGACACTGGGGATGCTTAGCCAAACCAAGCACCAGTACTTTAAAGACCCTGCACTCCAGGCTTCTCACTGGAATTGCTTCTGATAAGAAATCTACAGTTATATCTTTGCTTACGTGTAGCAACATGTCTTTTTCTGTAGTTCCTTTTAGGGTTTTCTCTTTAAAACTGGATTTGAGCAATTTGATTTTGACATGCTTTGATGGAGATTTCTTTCTGTGGTGTGTGGGCTTTGTCAAACTTCTTGGATTTGTGAGTTTATAGTTTTCATCAAATTTGGAAAAATATGGCCATTATTTCTTCAAGTATTTTTTCTGTCCTCTTTCTTCATTTCACTTAAAAAAATTAATGCTATGTTTCATTTTGAACAGTTTCTATTTCCATGTCTTTAATTTCATTCATTTTTTTTGGTCCAGAGTATTTTATCTGTCGTTAATCCTATCCAGCATCATCAGACATAATAGTTTTTATCTTCAAAATTTGATTTTATTCTTTTTAACATCTTCCATGTCTCTAAAATTTTCAGACATATGAAATAGAGTTTTAATGACTGTTCCAGTGCCCTTGTCTGCTCGTTCTGCTATCTCATGTGATCTTCCAGTGATGGGATTGTCTTCTCATTATGGTTTGCATTTTTCTGCTGCCTATGTGCCTGGTAATTTTTTATTGGATAATGGTAGTTGTGAATTTTACTTTCAAGGAGGCTAGATATTTTTGCATTCCTAAAAATATTATGGAACGGTAGTCTGGGTCATGGTTCGGTTATTTGGAAATAGCTGGATATTTTCAGGACTTGCTTTTCAATTTTGTTAGGTAAGACCAGAGTATATTTTGTCTAGGGTTAATTATTCACCACTACTGATGCAAACCCTTCTGAATACTCTATTAGTAACCCATGAATCTTGAGATTTGTCCAATCTAGATGGTGGTGAAGGACACTATACCAAATCCTATGGAAGTGACGGGTCCTATTCTTGACAATCCTTGCAGGCAGCTCTATCTCTGGCCTTGGGTGATTTCTTTGTTGCACAGAGTATGCATATTTGAGGAGTATCCTCCATAGATTTCCAGAGTTTTCTGTCTTATCTTAGTACTCTGTTGTGTAAATTCTAGCTACCTTGGTTCCTCTGGAACCCCTACGTCCCTCTCCTCAACTCAAGGAATCTGCCCATTTCTGTAAACTCTCTCAAGGTAGTAATCTGGAACAATAAAAGGACATAGTTTTGTTTCCTGTTCCTCAGTGATGTGTCTCCTTCCTTACCTAATGCTCAGTGTTTTGAAACTCATAGTTTCATATATTTTGTCCTGTTTTATGGTTGTTTGAGACAGGAAGACAAATTCCATTACTTCAATTTGTTTGGAAACAGAAATCACAACAAATGAAATAAAATAGAAAGAACTTAGGAAATTGTGACCTATGAATAATCTTCCTTAGCTTGCTGGAAACCAGATGGTACCATTCTGCATCAGAAACCAGAGATGAATATGAGAGTTTCTCAGGATCCCATAACCACGTTTCCAAGTCTAGAGGTCTCCTGGACCACAGCGACAACACCGATCAACATGCTGGCTCACGCTGTCCTTTTTAAATGCCTGTCCAGTGCTAAACCTCAAATGAGACCTTTCCTACTCTACATTTCCACACCTCCCATCTTCTGACAATTCTGCTTTCTAATTCACAAATTGAGGTTGCTCATCTCTGAGTCAGTTCTTTGGTGCAGGAATTGGAGTATCCATAAAAGGCGACAGAAGCATCATCTTACTATTTGAACTCAGATGGAGGTTTCCAACAATATTTGATTCCTACTGAGGCAATTGTTATTACTTAATGCCCACTATTACTGTTTGTATTTAACAGATTTCTGATGATTCTGTCTATGCACATATTTCAAGTGTATTTTCCTTTACCAAAATGACAGAAGTATATAAATGCAGAAACAAAACCATACCAATATTCCAAAGTTAGACATTTCCCCTCAAATTTGGAATGACTGCTACACTGTTTGGCATAAACCTCATTTCACAAATCATATATGCAGAAAATAAAATTATATCATCTTTTATTTTGAATCTGAATTCTGTCAGGATGGAGGGAACTCAATTTTGATCAGCATAAGTTTTCGCTTGATTTCCCCCAAGTTGCAACCAGCAAGGGTGTTTACAATTGTGAAAAATCCATAGGACCTCCAGGCCTGAGTCCATAGAGCTGGTGAGATAGCCTTTACCCCACCTGGCCTTCTGCACCTTGTCCACCAGGCTATCGCTGATATGTCCTCCTAGTCCAGTAGTTGTCTCTGTGTATTTGATGTTATTCCTAGGCACCTGGTATACATTTGATCTTTCTGTGTCATGTAGAACTATAGAAATTCTGCCTGGACATTAGGACATTGAGAGTATAGCTGCTGCTTCTCTTGATTCTTGCTGCCTATCTCTGGCTTCCCCTAGGAAATGGAGCACAAGCCCCTTGGATCTTGGGTTCCCTGACCTCTTTAGGGAATTCTTACCACCTTGGGGCTTGCAATCAAAACACAGGCTCTAGTCTACTGTATCTATATTCTCATGGTTTCCTTTCCATTGCTCTTTTTTCGTGCAAGCACCTGTGTGTGTGTGTGTGTGTGTGTGTGTGTGTGTGTGTATGTGTTTGAACTTCACTCTTAACTGCCCGCACTCCCCACCCCCACCCCTGCCACGAATCGTAGAATCCTTGGCATGGTGTCTTTTTTCAGTTCCCCTGAAAGCCTAAACAAATGAAAAATAAGAAATAAGAACTAGAAAAAAGACTTCTTTGTCTGTCTAAAGTAATGAGCACAGATGAGCCTAACTGGTTTAGGTAGAGAAATGCAAAGTGCAAAATAAAATGCTGAGGAAAGGTTAACATTGAAGATATATTTTGCCACCATAATATCTTGCTTTTCTATTTTGTTTCTTCCCTTATCTGATTTCTTCCTGGTGGTACCACTCACTAGTTATGTGATCTTAGGAAAGTAACTTAAATTTACTGTACTTCAGTCTCCAAATCTGAAAAATGGGCACAGTAATCCTGGGTTGTAAGAGTAAATGCTTAAAAAAATACATGTAAATTGCTGAGGACATGGCCTGCAGTTAGTACTGATTAACTGTTAGTTATTAGCATAATTGCCCTATTCATAAAGTGTTTAAGTGGCTAAAGTGGAAAAAGGAAACTGGATACTTCTGCCTGTAGTGAAACTCATAATTTGAGGTCTGGAAGAGATAGGAGACAACTCCTGGTCTAGCCTCTTCATTGGTCAGTAAAATTCAGCAGGGAGAGCCTGAGAGAAACGAATTGCCAAGGCAGGACTAGGAAACAGACCTCCTAGTTATGGATGTGAGCATATTTCTTGGGGAGAAAGGACCCTTCAGTGCTACTCACTACATGGGATTCTACACAAACAGTGGCAGAATCTAAATTCCCTTTGCTCTTAACAGAAACGGTAGCCACTTGGGTAAAAATGCAGACTGTCCCATTAGGTGCAGCTGTGAGTGCTTGTTTCTTAAAATTTCAAATTGCCAGCCTTCAAGGGTTCTTCCTCAGATGAGGGAAGTATGAACGACAAATTTCACTATGTTACTTTGAGCATGGCACATACCCTCTCTGGTTCTCAACTTGCCCTTCTGTAAATCACAGGAATTGGACTAAGTAGTATCTCCTGTGGTAGCCCAGAGAGTACCTGCTCAGAACCAAAGTAGATTCCCAGATTTGGCATCTCTGGGGTGGAGCCTGAGAGTCTGCACTGACAACAAGTCCCCTAAATGATTCTTAAGCACAAGGAGGTTTGAGAGTGGACTGGCCCAGAGGGCTTCTAAGCATTCTTCCAGCTCCAAGATGCATTAATTCTAAATTAAAGTCCCAGACCCTGCAACTAGGCCTGCAGCTTCATCCAAATATGCTGCCCTGTTATCCAAAAAACTGTTTGATGCAATGGGAAATGCACATTTATTTCTGTAATATCATCTACAAAATATGTTTTTATTCTTTATTTTTATTTATTTAGTTTTTTAGTACCAGGGATTGAACTCAGGGGCACTCAACCACTAAGCCACATCCCCAGCCCTATATTGTATTTTATTTAGAGACAGGGTCTCACTGAGTTGCTTAGTGCCTTGCTTTTGTTGAGGTTGACTTTGAACTTGGGATCCTCTTGCCTTAGCCTCCTGAGCCACTGAGATTACAGGCACCTGGCATTTTTACTCTTAATGTTATCTAACCTCTTTCCCAAAGATCATTGAATTCAAATTTTCCATGTGAACATAGAATCATCTCCTGTTAGGACAAATCATTGCACTGAGGTTCACAAAAATATTTCTATAACATACTCCTCTCTAGGCATGAAGATGTGTTGCAGGTGATGCACTATCCTAAGCAGGTCCTTCTGATATTTTGATGTTTCCTTTTCAACTGGCCCATAGACCTAACTGTCTTCCTCAAATCCTCCTGGGTAGCTTCAAGTGGTGACAGGACTCTTAAATTTAGGACATTCTAGAAGGGAAGAAGCCACGTGACAATGAAATCTTTAGGTTTAGTCTGTTTTCACTTGGAAATATGGCTGATATTTTCTGACACAGGTTTCATCTCACGAGAGTAAAGGGCGAGCTATTTTCTCTCTTTGTTTCAATGTTGAGCTGGATTCCAGAGATGAACCTGTGCACTGCCTCACACCTGCACATCAGGGAAAATTACTCTGGGACCTTCATTTCAAGGCCAAGTGGCAGGAACCTTGGTCCCAGGCTCTTCTGGAAAAAAAAAAAAAAAAAGCATAACTGATTATGCAACAGTCTTGGAAAGCAGATATTTGACTTGAGATCATTGATTTTTTTGACCTTCACTTCATTCTTTTGAAAAACTTAAAATGAAGCATTTGCTGCAGATAAAGAACTGCTGACTATAGCTTACGAAATGGCTAGTGCTCTGCAGTACAGATGCAGGTTTCTGGATGCTTCTTCACTGTGGGCATGCATTTGGTTTCATTTTCTAATCTGTTCTGAAATATTTTATAGGATTTATCTTTAAACATATTTTATCTCCAAATAGTGCAGGACAGCTTAACTTGCTCATGTACCGCTCATGTCTGAACACTTGGGTTTATCCTATGATGTGAAACTAGAAATCATGTTTATTTTTGGATCAATATGTGGGACTATAATATTTTAATTTAAGGATAATCACTTTGAAGTTTCATTCAGCTGATTATAGAGTTCATAATCAGATTGTTGACTCAATAAAACATTGTTGTTTTAAGATCAAGCTTCGAGGTAAATTGCCATAGAATCTAAGAGATGTCTAAATTAATCACCGCCACCTTAATTATACTCAGTTGAGCATAGGAATTCCTCCAGGATTAGGATGTCTTGGGCTATTAGAATTATCCATGATCTTTAAACTTAAATTCTAGAATCAGTTTCCCCAGTTAGAAAATAACAACAAGGAGAGGGAGAGAAGGGGAGGAGGTATGGGGGCAGGAAAGATGATGGAATGCGATGGACATTATTACCCTAGGTATGTGTATGACTGCATATATGGTGTGACGCCACATCATGTACAATCAAAGAAATGAAAAGTTGTGCTGCAGTTGTGTACAATGAATCAAAATGCATTCTGCTGTCATATAGACCTAATTAAATACATAATTTTTTAAAAAAGAAAATAACAACAACAATTTTCCCTTGGCCTTACCATATAATTAACAGTAGGATGAGGGGACTTGGTAGATGGAGAGCAGAAAGTTCCCTCAAAGCAGGGCTTGGTAGCCCCTTGGAGCTGCCCTGACAGATGTCAGGTATTTTCCTCATAATTTTTCTTTCTTTTTTTTAACTATCTAAAAATATGGACAAAAAAATATGGCCAACATAAGTACCCATCTTTTGTCATGGACCCTGTGACTTTTTGCCAAAGAACCTAGGTGAGCTTTTCTTTTCATTGAGTTAATCACATTAAGTTGTCTGTTCAACCCCCAAAGCCATTAATTATTCTAAAATACCCAATTTGCCTTTTTCACTCTAAAATTTATGACCATGTAATTAATGAGTCTTTTAATTCTAGGTTGCGCATGGCCTCTCTCAGCAGTGCAACACGACACTGTTAGGATTAGATCATTTGGTTTCTTTCCAATAACTGAAACATTAGGTTTCTAGAAAATTTGCTGTGGCATGTCTGAGCCAATTCAAGATTAGATGGTTCAGCATGCAAATTATCCATCCATGTAATGTGTAATTCTTCTGAAATCTTCTTATTTCTGTCACCATCAGCAATTCCCTATCTTTTTTACACTCTTCAGCTATGGAAGAGGTATAAAACTAGACTCTGAAAAAAAAATTCTGAAATAAATTCACCATGGAAACGGAGGTTGGCAGCATAGTATTCATTTTCCCTTTTAATAATGAACTCAGAGATGCCTCACCTTGGGGGGCCATCTGTGGTTTGGGCTGATTACCATTTTAGCTCCAGACTTCAAAACGATTAGCTGTGCAAAGACTCCACATTGTGAGAATATTTTAAAAACCACCACTTGACAAGGACAATACTAAGCTATTAAATCACCCATTAAATGCCTGGAAATACTTGGAAGAAGGGAGTTAGAGATACCTAAGTATACGATAGCTCTTAAATCTTTTAAAATAATTATTTGCTTGAACTATTACTCTGCAATGTAAGTCTGTCACTTCTTGTAACTGACAATACTCTTCCAAATATTTGGGAATGTTTATGTAGAGAAAGATTATCTTACTACCTAGACTTTATTGTAACAGAAAAGAAAACTACACTCTGAAATATGTACAAATTCTCAGAGGTGAAATTGAATTTTACTGTTGAGATAAAACATTGGAAAAAAAAGTTTCACTAAAATATTCTTTCCAATTTGTCACAGTTTTCTGTGGAGGCTTTGTTCGGGTCACCTTCAGGCTGTGTGATGCCTGGAATATATACTTTCAACTGAAAATTCTGTGAATGGTCAACTCTTGCTAATTACACAATTAAGATTTTTCATCTGAATTAAAGCAAATAGAAAGAAAATGGAAATTGCTACTGAGATTTCTATCAAATGTTCTAATTTACGTCACTCACTAGCTAAAAATTTGATCACTCCTTTTAAAGTATCTCATGTGGAATAGTCATGGCTCAATGGTGAATTTTATTTCTGGTTCTTTCCAGAAATCAAAGGGCATCAAGGGAACTCAGACCTAATGTACATATCCCCTACACAACTTTATTTTAGAGTTTTATTCTCCAAAAATATGAATGACAAATGTCAAGCTGAATAATCCCCAATCCAAATATTATGTAATTCTATTTTTCAAATTCTTCCAAGGTTTAAGTATATTATAACTATTTTAGAGTCCTCTCATGAAGACCCCCAAATCTGTTGGATTACACAGATTATTCATAGCAACTTCAAAACAAAGTCATGAATGCTACCTATCGTAGAGAGACAAAGTGCTGCAATAGAGTAAATTTTATTTTTCATCCATCTTTTCCCCATAGTTTCCAAGTTTTTAAAATGAGCATGTATGACTACTTAGGTAATCAGAAGACAAAGCAATAGATGTGATTAAACAACAGACAAGAAAAAATAAAAGGAAAACAATTGGTTTCTCGGGTTAATTTTATATCCTACTGCTTTGCTGAATTCATTTATGAGTTCTAGTAGTTTTCTAGTGAAGTTTTTTGGGTCTTCAAAATATAGAATCATGTCATTGGCAGTCAGTGATAGTTTGAGCTCTTCTTTTCCTATATGTATCCTTCAGTTTCCTTCTTCTAATTTCTATGGCTATAGTTTCAAGGACTATATTTAGTGAAAGTGGTGAAAGAGGGCATCCCTGTCTTGTTCCAGTTCTTAGAGGGAATATTTTCAATTTTTTTTTTCCATTTAGAATGATGTTGGCCTTGGGTTTAGCAGATACAGCTTTTGCAATGTTGAGGTATGTTCCTACTAGCCCTTGTTTGTCTGGTGTTTTGAACATGAATGGATGCTGTATTCTGTCAAATGCTTTTTGTGATTCTTGTCTTTAAGTCTATTGATATGATGAATTACGTTTATTTATTTCTGTATGGTGAACCAACCTTGCAACCTTGGGATGAACCCCACTTGATCATGGTACACTATCTTTTTAATATATATTTGCATGCAATTTACCAGTATATTACTAAGAATTTTTGCATCTATTTCATCAAGGATATTGGTATGAAATTTTCTTTCCTTGATGTGTCTTTGCTTTTGGTATGAGGGTGATACTAGCTTAGAATGAGTTTGGAAGGGTTCCCTCCTTTTCTACTTTATGGAATGATATGAGGAGGATTGGTGTTAGTTTTTCTTTGAAGATCTGGTAAAATTTGGCTGAGAATCTGTCTGGTCCTGAGTTTTTTTTCTTGGTAGGCTTTTGAGCGTTTTCAGTTTCATTTTGATTGAAATAGATCTATTTAAATTTTCTGTCTTCCTGATTCAATTTGCATAGGTCATATGTCTCTAGAAATTTGTCAATATTTTCAAGATTTTCTATTTTATTAGAATATAAATTTTCAAAATAGTTTCTAATTATCATTGGTATTTCAGTAGTGTCCATTGTGATATTTCCTTTTTCTTGTGAATTTTAGTAACTTGGGTTTTTCTCTCTCTTTCTCTTCATTGGCTTGCCTAGGGTTTAACAATTTTATTGATTTTTTTTCAATGAACCAACTTTTTGCTTTGTCGATTTTTTAGATTGTTTCTTTTGTTTCAATTTCATTGATTGTAGCTCTGATTTTAATTATTTCCTGTCTTCTACTACTTTTGGTGTATTTGTTCTGCTTTTTCCAGGGCTTTGAGATGTAATGTTAGGTTATTTATTCGTTGACTTTCTATTCTTTTAATGAATGATCTCAATGCAATGAATAGAAATTAGGAAAACTATCCCATTCACAATAGACTCAAAAAAAGTTTTTTTTGAGAATCAATCTAACAAAAGAATTGTGAAAGATCTCTACAGTGAAAACTACAGAACATTAAAGAAAAAAAATGGAAGACCTTTGAAGATGAAAGATCTCTCATATTCTTGAATAAGCAGGATTAATATTATCAAAATGGCCATGCTGTCAAAAGCGCTATACAGATCAATGCAATTCCTATTAAGTTTTTGATGACATTTTTCATAGAAATAGAAAAAGCAATCATGAACTTCATTTGGAAAAAATAAGAGACCCAGAATAATCAAAACAATCCTCAGCAAAAAAAGTGAAACAGGAGGCATCACAATACCAGACCTTAAGTTACACTACAGAGCTACAGTAACAAAAACAGCATGGTATTGGCACAAAAACAGACATGAAGACAAATGGTACAGAATAGAAGACACAAAGACAAATACACATAAATATAGTTATCTCATACTAGACAAAGAAGCCAAAAAAAAAAAATACATTGAAGAAAAGGTAACCTCTTCAACAAATGGTACTGGGAAAACTGGAAATCCATATGTAATAAAATGATATTAGAACTGTTGGGTGCAGAGCAGGCTGAACAGATGTTGGCTGCAAGATAGCCCACACACTCAAACCCCCCTCTATCTGGTCCTTTATCACCTGTTTGTCTCAAGTCTGAACATTCAACCCTGCTCAAGGCTGAGCACTCAACCCCCCTTGGGCCAACAAGGCAGCTTGCAGACCCAGAGGCCCCATTAGATTTGGGCTATAAAAACTCCCTCCTGCCAGGCCCCCCTCTCTCTTGCTCTCTTTCTCTTGCTCTCTTTCTCTCTTGCTCTCTCTCTTGCTCTCTTTATCTTTCTTGCGTGCGCTCTCTGTCTCTCTCTTGCTCTTGCTCTCTCCCTGTTCATCTCTTCTCTTCTTTCTCTCTCTCTCTCTCTCTCTCTCTCTCTCTCTTTCCTTCCTTCTTTTCTCTTTGTTGCACTGCTGCAATAAAGATCTTTTGGTTGCTCTGAGTGTTGTGGTCACTTTCCTTTCATTGGTGCCAAAACCCGGGAGAGGGTTAAAACCCACTTTTGGGTCCCTCTTCCTTCGGAAGTGCCACTCACCGGATGGCCTGAACTCAGGCCTGAACCCATTTTCTTGACTGCCAGAACTCCATCCACCACCGACCTTCGATTGGTGAGTTTTCCCTTCCTGGAGTCCTAAACCCAATGGTGGTGTCAGGAGGATTTGGCCATTGATTGTCCAGCAAACCTCTTTGCCCACCTGCGGGGAGGAAAACACCCCACCACAGCCTTTAAGGCTATGGTGGCCCTCAGGGACTCCTTCCTAGGGCAGAATAGACTCCTGGGTTCAAAATTATTCCCTTCCCTTCCCAGCTGGTAGTTTCCCAGCATAGGCTTTGTAGGTCTCCCTCAAAGGACTGTGTAACCTCCAGGAACACATAACAGAGAGCTGAACATCACACCCCACCCAGACCTTCATGGCCTCGGTGGCTCTCCTAAAATCCTAGTCCTCACACCTTCAAGACTCGGCCGCCAGAGAGACACTTACCCTCCCCTTCCTTCCTCTTCCCCTGTCTCTCTTTTTCCCCTCTTTCCGGCCCTGCGAGTCTCCGGCCTCTCCAGGAGGGGTCCCGAAAAGAAAAGCCTTGGCCAAGGTCTCCCACTGCTCCGGCTCCGTCCAGGACGAGAGCTTCGACTGTCAGGATTTGGTGATGACCAATCTCTGCAGCTCGAACCTGCCACTAAGGCACTCCTGATTTTTGGCTCTAGCGGGGATGCCCCTTTTGCCAATAAATCAGTTTCCTCCTTCTCTCTTATACTACGGTTGCGTCTCCTTCCTTCTCCTCTATACCAAGTTTGTGTCCCCTTCCCTCCTCCTTATACTACTTTGTGACATGGGTAATGTGTCCTCTCTGCCGGTCGACTCTCCCCTACAATGCCTCTTGGATAACCTCAAAACTCTCTCCTTGACACCAGACATCAAACCCCCAAAATTGATCAAATATAGCACCCAGGCCTGGCCCACTTATCCCTTAGACAACCAAAGCAGATGGCCCCCCTTTTGGGTCCCTGGATCCCTCCATTCTAAGGGATCTCTCAATTACTGTGAGCATTCGAAAAATGGGTAAAAAACTGCTACATCAAAGCTTTCTTCTTGCTTGTGCTCTCTGCACCTCTTGCAGACCTCTGCAAATTTTTCTAGCTTGCAAACCAACACCCACAACCACTGATCCCCAATCTCCTCCTCCTCCAGACTCATCCACTACTTTTGACCCTACTGATGAATTTCCACCCTATTGCCTGGCTCAAATGGGTCCTCACCCTCAACATTCTGCCCCAGCCCCTCCACTGTCTCCCCCACCTGAACAACCTGACTTCTCTCCACTCACTAGATCAAAAACTAAACAACCGCCTTTCCTCAAACCATTGCCTCTTTTCTGAGGTAGCAGGTACTGAAGAAACCCCTTCACCCACTCACTCCTCTCTTCTTCTGTCAGTGCCCACACCAGGTGCCACCAGGTCCTCTTACCAGCTAACCCAAAGCTCAAACCAGCTGAGGAGAGCCCTTGGACCCCTATCAGAGATCTGGTGAAAATGGCCTTTAAAGTTGCTTTGTCATCACTGAAAACAGGTCACTAAGAACTGTCCCTTACAGGCTTTTTGGGATACTCACTCCCATCCTCCCCTCTGCTCTACCTGTTCTGCTGCTCGAGTTTTCCTTGCTAGGGAAAATCCTATTCTTTTACATTTCCTTCCTCATTCTCAGATCCACTGGAGTTGCTCTCAGCCCCACCTTCCCATCTCCCCCCTCCCTACCAGGCCCACAGAAAAGTCTTAACTGACCTTCTCCAGAAATCTTCACCATGGCTGATTTTAGGACTTTCAGCAAAAGAATCCCTATAAAAGAGTTCAGTGTAGATAAACTTCCTATTTTCCTGTTGCCCTGTTTTACTTGGTCACTGGCTGGAAAAGTCAGCACTCGAAAAGCTGAACACACCCTTTCTAGTTTTTCACAAAATATGTAAAACAAGGCCTCTGGCTTTGAGCTGGGGCTTCACAGAGAAGGCTACATGTCTAAGATAAGGAGGTTACCAACTGGGCTCCATGATAACAGCTGGCAGGGGGAGGAAAGAAAGGGGAGAAGAAGCTCTCCCCCTCCCAGGTGTCCTTGAAGGATTAACTTGCCCAGAACAGAGGAAAAAAACTGCTTTTTGTGAACTTCTGCAGACTGAACTTCTGAGCCCCTTCCCTTACATGTTGGGTACAAAATTCTGAAACAACCTAAACTTGGGGTTCAGGGGATTAATTGATTACAACAGAAGCTGTGCCTTCTGAATCCAGTTGCAACCAAATAAGACTGTTTCCCTATCTTCAGTGCTATCTTAGGTGCCTTGCCTTGTCCGTCCCTACAACAGTATAATTCTATATACCTAAACATTGTTCATGTTTTCATGAAATGGTCAACAGATGTGATTAATTGTGTGCTGCAAATAACAAAATATCTCTTATTAAAATGGAATAATTTGCCTAAATTTAGAAATTTACAAGGATTGTTTCAAAGTGTGAATAAAGAAGGAGTTAACAGATAGGAAAGAGAAATTACAAGGTTCTAAGTATGGATTTAATAGAAGGAAAATGTGTTTCTGGATAAGAGAGTCTATTAAGTAAATAAGAGGGTTTAAGTAAGTGCTAAAGAAGGTCTGTATATACAACTATGGTTAAACAACAACTGTTATTTTGCAATATTGAAATATGTTATTTCTTTAAAAGCTAAACTTGATTAATATAAAAACATCAATAGTAATTGTGGTAGTATTACTCTTCTCTGTATATTAAGTATGTTCATATTTTCCAGGTATATAAGTCATTAAGATAGAAGCTTTAAAAAAATTATATCAAGCTAGTGTTCTCCAAAAGGTTGCATGGTTATTTTAGGCTTATAAAAATAACATATTGGAGATTTATTTATATCATTTAATGTTCTATAACTGGACCTGTTATCAATAAGATTAATATAAAGTTCTATACACTGGGTACAATTTAAATCTAATATACTGTATTACCTAGTATTCATGTGACATCAAGCAAAAACATATGTAAACTTTATAAAATAATATAAAAAAAAAGATCAGCTTCAATACTAGAACACTTTACCTAAGATTTATAAAGAGCCCTGGCTTACCTGAGATAAGGCTATGCCTCCCATCTTACTACATGTCAGAATGACTCCAAAGTAGGCCAGACTTCAGCTAAAGCCCAATATTCTTAATTTAGGGTGAAACTGACTTTGCTGGATGTTTGAGATCAAGACTTAAAGTTAAACTAAAATGGCCAAGAAAACCAATATTTGGCTCTGGCCCTCTGAGTCAGTCTGAATCCAGGGAACAGGGAACTTCTCTAAAGAGTTTTGCAACTCTGGGCCACATAACCTCCTGATCAGGGAGATTAATGAGACCACTGGAGAATGAGAAGCCAATCAGTGCACTTGCTGTGCATAGGAGGGTCATTGGAGACAGGAGACATCCCTGATGCTTCCAAGGGAAGCCACATGGTCAAGCAAGACCTGGACCCATCCTAGCGCAAATGGCACTAGCAGAACTAAGAAGCTGCTCTCAAGTTCCCCCATGAGCGACCCCTATGGGAACTCAGCTGACTCTTAACAATAGATAGAAACAAAGTCAATTTTGACCAGCTTGATCTTAAACACCTACCAAAACCAGTTAAGCCAAAACACAGTCATTCCTGGGAGTAGTGAAAGACAAGAACAGCTAGAAAAGAGGAGACAGCAGCTAAGCCCACAGGCTCCATGGGGAATGTTCAGTCAAGTATGACCTTGGCTCCTCCCCCTCACAGGATCCCTATTAGTCCTCTCTCTGTTTCTCCTAATAGGACCATGTCTATTAAATTGCCTACAGAAGTTCCTGCAAGATCAGATATACAAATTCACCAACAAGCTGGTCAATCAACTACTTCTTTAAGACTACCAGCCCTGATGCCCAAGATGGACACCTACGACTCATGACCAACTCCTCTGGCTCCAGAGACTCTGTGCCCATCTAAAACACTCTCTAACCCCTTTTTCCAATTTTCACAACCCCTCATTCACTTCCTAGGAATTCACCTTCCAGCACGTCCACTCTGCTTATTCTGTCTGCTCTACAGTATCCCCACAAGGAAGCATCAAACCCAAACTCCCTCTGGTACCACCATGTCTCCCACCTTAAAAAGGCACTTGTTACAAATGTCCAGTCCTGGACTTCCACCACGCCCACCAAACTCAAAATTTCTCGCCAACCCTCTTCTTCTTTTACTAATGATTATTCTCTCTCAAGTTTTTATCTCAAACCACAGATACCGCTTCTACATCCAAGCGACATGGCACCAGGATGACACCACCCACTCTCAGTTTATGGGTCAAGGCAATTGCCCTTCCACTGGCTGCAATCAGGCTGTCACCCTTAACATTACTGGATTCAACCAAGCCACCTCCAAATACCTCCTAGAGTCCCTGCTACAGGACCATTGGCTGATATCAAGAATCTCCTCCATCCAGGAGTGGTTTGATGCCATTGAGGACTTGTGGCTTCAAGGAACTTTTATGGACTTTACCCCTATCACAGTAGTTGTCTGTAGCCACTGAGTGTTATTTCTGGTTGCGCTGGTGTTCTCAGACCTGTCCCCCGAACATTCCTCTGCTTCCCCTTCTAGGTCTAACGCCGCCCACCATTAAGCACGAAGTAGCCAGAGGACTTTACACCGTCCCCCATGTCACTTAGAAAATCAAAAAGGGAGGAATGTTGGGTGCAGAGCAGGCTGAACTGTGTTGTCTGTAGGGCAGGCTGAACAGATGTTGGCTGCAAGATAGCCCACACACTCAAACCCCCCTCTATCTGGTCCTTTATCACCTGTTTGCCTCAAGTTTGAACATTAAACCCTGCTCAAGGCTGAGCACTCAACCCCCCTTGGGCCAACAAGGCAGCTTGCAGACCCAGAGGCCCCATTAGATTTGGGCTATAAAAACTCCCTCCTGCCAGGCCCCCCTCTCTCTTGCTCTCTTTCTCTTGCTCTTTCTCTCTTTCTCTCTCTCTCTCTCTCTCTCTCTCTCTCTCTTGCTCTCTTTATCTTTCTTGCGTGCGCTCTCTGTCTCTCTCTTGCTCTTGCTCTCTCCCTGTTCATCTCTTCTCTTCTTTCTCTCTCTCTCTCTCTCTCTCTCTCTCTCTCTCTCTCTCTCTCTCTTTCCTTCCTTCTTTTCTCTTTGTTGCACTGCTGCAATAAAGATCTTTTGGTTGCTCTGAGTGTTGTGGTCACTTTCCTTTCAAGAACCCTATCTCTCACCCTCCACTCAACTCAAAGTGGATTGAGGACTTAGGCATTAGATCAGAAACTCTGTGTCTACTAGAATCAATAAATCAAGAATCAATAAATGGTATGTATCAAACTAAAGAGATTCTTTTAAAAAAACTTTATTTTTTAAAAATTTTTATGTGGTACTAAGGTTAGAACCCAGTACCTCACAAATGCAAGGAAAGCACTCTACCACTGAACCACAACTACAGCCCTAAAGAGCTTCTTCACAGCAAAGGAAACAGTCAAGAATGTGAAGAGAGAGCCTACAGAATGGGATAAAATCTTTGCCACCTGCACTTCAGATACAGCATTAATCTCCAGGATATATAAAGAACTTGAAAAACTTAACACCAAAAAAAAAAGAAAGAAAAGAAAAGAAAGAAAGAAAGAAAGAAAGACCTTGAATCAATAAATGGGCCAAGGAACTGAACAGGTACTTCACAGAAGAAGAAATATTATTGGTCAATAAATATATGAAAAATTTTTTAACATCACCAGCAATCAGAGAAATGCAAACTGAAACTACATTGAGATTTTATCCACTCCAGTCAAAATGGCAATTATCAAGAATGCAAGTAACAATAAATGTTGGCAAGGATGTGAGGAAAAAGGTACACTCATACATTGCTGGTGGAACTACAAATTGGTGCAACCACTCTGAAAAGAAGTATGGAAATTCCTTAGAAAACTTGGAATGTAACCCCCATCTGACCCAATTATCCCCATCCTCAATATATACATAACCCAAAGGACATAAAATCAGCATACTATAAGGATGTGGCCACATCAATGTTTATTGCAGTTCAATTAACAATAGCTAAGCTATGGGCATCAACCTAGATGCCCATCAACAGATGAATGGATAAAGAAATAGTGGTATATATACATAAAGGAATATTACTCAGCGATAATGAAGAATGAAATTATGGCATTTGCTGGTAAATGGATGGAACTGGAGACTATTATGCTAAGTGAAATAAGCCAATCCCCCCCCAAAAAAACAAACACTGAAAGTTCTTCTGATATGCAGATACTGACTTACAATAGGTGGTGAGGGGTAGAGAAGGGGAGGTTCACCAGATTGGATAGCGTGGAGTTGGGGGAAGGGAAGGGAGACGGGAATAGAAAGACAGTAGAATGAGTCGGAGATAACTTTCCTATGTTCATGTATGAATACATGGCCAGTGTAACTCCATGTTATGCACAACCACAAAAATGGGAAGTTATAATCCATGTATACAATCTACTGTCATGTATAACTAAAAAGAATAAAATAAAAATTTAAAAATAAATAAATAAAAGGGACTATAACATATATATTTTTTATTTTCTTTAAACAGAGAATTGAGCTTTGACATGAAAGCTGTGAAACCTTTAGACAAAGCATCATGGTGGTCATTATGAGTATTAGTAACAAGCAACCTAAATTGGGCAAAGGCACCAGAAGTCAAGGCATATCCATCAAATTTCAAACAAATATCTATGTGCATTGAAGATGAACAAGGGTATTTTGGGGTGAGATTAAAATGCCTATCATTATAGTGAAGGAAAGTTAGGTTAGCAAATCATTTATAGGACATAGAATTTGAAAACAACTTTCAACTAGCAACACTACCTAGAGATATTTTTATTTCCTTATATTGAAAAGAAATTATCTTTTCTTTCCCCAGCATTTAAGAAAGCATTCTACCACTGAGCTACATCCCCGGCCCTGAAGATATCTCTTTTTTATCTTAGATTTTCTAATATTTTGTGACAATGTCAAACATATACTGATGCTGATTATATTTGTTAAACAAATTAACAAGAATTAACCTAGTAAATTCTGAAGATATAGACAGATGCATGCTGTCCAGAGTTACGTCTCTGTGGTCTAGGTTACTCAGTGCCAAAGGCAGAAATTTTCCAATGCAATTATATCTAATTCTTCTTAATTAAATAATGATAACTGCAAGTGTCTGGACTTCTCACAAATGAGAGGAGTATACTATATTTGATTATGAAAAAAAGGAAAAAATTTAATTTACTTGTGTAGTTACTTAGAAATTTATTTCAAAACAAGTCATCTGATTAAGATGGTAAGTTGGTCAAGCACCTCTAGCACACTCATTAATCCTTGGAAAATTCCCAGCTTCCCAAAACATGTGCAGTAGGATTCACGTCCAAAATGACCTCGGTGGCAAGTAGCTCAGCAATCCATCCTCAAAGTGGATTTCTGTATTTCCCTAGGTTTCCTTTCTTTAGGTGCCCTTTCTCATACCTTGTTTTCTGTTTCCAAATGAGCCACCTCTACTGAAGTCCTTGTAACTTCAGGGAATACCAAGTTAATACAGAAACCTAAATTTAACAATAAATATTCACATTTTGTAGACAACCAACAAAACTTGATGCCTTTCAGAGCAGATTACGTTCTAACTTCAAAATACAAGCCTTTATGCTTGATTCTTATTTATTAAGAACTCACTTAAACTGGCCTATCTTTACAAACCTTTCAAATCCTTTCACTTAAAGCGAGTATCACAGCCAAGTATTAATACTGGTGTTTAAGAGTTTGTTCTTAGACTGGCTAAAGCAACCTCAAAGTTTTCAAAGAGAATAATGAAAATTCCAAACACCCTTGGCAGGGAAACACTTGAAAGTTTAAATCAAGTTAATTGTTCAAGTGGAAATATTTTTAATAAAATAAATATTAAATTAATAAGAAAGGTTTAAAACTCTTTACAAAGAGAAAGAGGAAAATGGGGTTGCAGATTGACTCACCTTTCAGAAAGTTGTCTTTGGAGCCAAGAGCTCTGTTCTCCCACATTGTCCAGAAAGTGCAGATGATGCTTCTAGTGAAGGTTTCTCAAAAAAAAAAAAAAAAAATTGCAGAGGATAGGGTGTAGAGAGATGACCTTTAACTTTAGTTTGCATGCTCAGATAGTTTTTCTTTTTTATTTCAATTGTTGGAACTGATGTTAATAATTTAATAGCTTGAAGTCATTACTGATATTTAAAGTGTGTTCTCTAGTCAGGTGAATTGGTTGGTGCACACCTGCAGGCCTAGCTACTCGGGAAAGATGAAGTAGGAAGATCATGTGAGCCCAGGAAGTGAAGGCCAGTCTGGGCAACGTGGTGAGACTCCCATCTCAAAATAACATAAAATAATAATAATAATAATAATAGTAGTAGTAAAATAATTCAAGGTCAATATCCACTGTCAGCTTCAGAAAAGTTCCAGAGTTAACATTTTCTTTCTTCTTTCTTTCTTCTTCTTCCTTTTTTTTTTTTTTTTGATACCAATGATTGAATCCAGGATCACTTAAACACTGAGTCACATCCCCAGTTCTTTTTATTTTTTTTATTTTTTATTTTGAGATGAAGTATCACTAAGTTACAAATCTGTCCAATAACTTGTTAAGGCTAACCTCAAACTTGTGATCCTCTTGCCTCAGCCCCCTGCCCTGAGTGGCTTGGATTGCAGGCATGTGCCACTGCACCTGCTCAGAATTAACACTTTTATCACTATTTTTTTAAGCTTTTGAAAGCAATTGTGGCTTATGTGGAACATTAGGAAAGTTGAAAGTGCAAGAGATTTGTTTAGATATTTGTCCATATTAACATGAGTCAAATAAAATTATAATAAAAAGGTTGGATAAAGATAATCACTAAAAACTGAGATTTTAAATCCAGACAGAATCATCTAGAATGAGCCCTTGGAAGAAGAGATGATAACTATGATAGGCAACAATTAATTATGTACTTCAAAGAGGCTAGTAGAAAGGATTTTGAATGTTCTCAACATGCAAAAAAAAAAAAAGATATATGTTTGAGGTGATGGATATACCAATTATCTGGCTATTATCATTACACATTGTGTGTGTATGTGTATGTGTGTGTGTGTGTATAAAACATGCAGTTATATGTCAATAAAAATAAAAAGTTTAGAAAAGATGACCAACATCATTCATACGTCATGAGTGAAATACAAACTAAAATAATAATCACAATAATACCTAAAAATTCCAGACAAGAGTTAAAATTTCACGTGGACATAGAGTATCTGGTACTCTCTCAAATGTTTTCAATGAGAATGCAAAACAATACAGCCACTTAGCAAACAATTTGATAGTTTATTATCAAGTTAAATGTGCACTTACAATTCAGCAACAACATACCTGAGAATTTACTAAGATGAAATGAAACCTATAGTCACACACACAAAAAAAATGTAAATGAATGTTTATAACATCTGTGTTCATAATCACTCAAAATTGTAAACAACAAGAGCCTCCTTTACATATAAATGACAAACATACTGTGGTACAGCTGCACAATGGAATACTCTATTACAAAAATAGATGAAGTACTGATACAGGCAGTAACATTTGGTGAATCTCAAATATATTGTGCTAAGTGAACTAAGCCAGGCTCACAGGCCATACACTCTATAATGTATTAATCTTGCATCTTTGAATGGTCAAAGCAATCAAGTCAGAAAACAGATGAGTCCTTGATAAGGTCTGGAGTAGGAGGTATAGTTCACTCACCAGCACATGAAGGAATTTTGGAGTGATGCACCCCCAAAGTTGTGAAACTTTTAAGAGATGGGGCCTAGTTTGAGGTTATTGGATCACTGAGGGCATGCCCTTGAAGGAAATTGTAGGATCCTCCCCCACTACTTCTTGCCTGTCAGTAGATAAGCAATGAATTTATTGAACATGAATCATGAATTGAAAACTTCAAAACTGTGAGCCAAAGTAAACCTTTTATTCTTATAAGTCAATTATCTCACCTATTTGTTATAGTAACAGAAAAATAACTAATACAACTAGATGGGGCATTTTACTATACATAAATTATATATTAATTTTTTTAAAAAAATTATTGTTGGTATGGCAAGATGGCCACTTAAAGACAGCCAATGGCAACTGCTCCTCCACAAAGAAGAACCCAAGCAGGTGTATAGCTGCACACTGAGATAAGCGATCATGGGAGAACACTGGATATTAACAAGAGAAAGATGGAGACCTTATAAAATCCAGAGAACTTGGGTAACAGCATAGTAAGAGAAAATATCTCAGCACTAGCCGCTTTGGCTCCACAGCCAGGAGGGGGAATCTTCCCTCAGCAGGATTAAAGGCAGAAAAGAGTCTCAGGAAACTCTACCAGTGTGGAGACTGGCAATCATAGACATTGCGACATCTTACGGACTTGCAGCCTAACTAGATAAGAAATTGAAATCTGCACAATAGGCTGGCTTTAGAAAAACAATTCACTTTATCTCCTAGCAATGCCCCCACCATGTGCTATAAGCAGGAACTATCTTGAGGAGGGACCTAGAATCAGAATATAGATTGCTGTAGGAATCGGAAACCCCGACATATTTCCATCACTGGAACCATAAGGACATTCCAATGCACTGGCTCAGTGGTAGTGCCTCATAGACTGAATGAGGCTCAGTACAGTGACACAAACCTGTGTATACACTGTGCCCAAAGTCACTAATCATAGAGAAGCTACAAAGAGATTACACACTATAGGTACCTTGTGATGTGATCCAGAGGAAAATGGAGGGTGCTGCCCTCATAAAAGTGGGGACCGGGGAGGGGTGTTCAGGGACATTGCTGTTTGCCACAGGGATGTGGCCAGTTATGTATGTCAGTTATGTACCTCACCACTACTGCTGCAGCCAGTGCTAGAGACCCTCATAAGTAACCACCAATATCAACAGAGCCTGAGAAAACTCCCATCAACTGAAAGGAACCAGTAATTCCATTGTGGGAATAGACACAAGAATGCACTACACATTCTCTACAGTCCATACCACATGTACCTGAACTGCTAGAGTGTCCCTACTATCTCTGACTTCAACCTTGTATACACTGTGCCCAAAGTCACTAATCATAGTCAGGGAAGCTTCAAAGAGATTACACTATAGTGCCCAGTTGGAAATAAACTCAACATTGTGCAACGAACTGATACCTCAAGATGCATTTTTAGAAAAAAAGGCAGGTATTAAGTAGTCATCCTATAGAAGTGGTAGAAATAGCCATTACACTAGATGCAAAACTCTCAGCATAGGAATACAACAAACAAAAACAAGATAATGTGACACATATTAAAGATAATATCTCTACTAATAGATTCCAAGTATATCAAAGAAGATTAAATGCCTAATAAAAGAAAGATTTTTAAAAGTCAAATGAGGTCAAAGAGAATACAGATAAAATGCTTAAATGAAATGAGGAAAACAATGGAGGATATGAATGAGAAATTCATCAAAGAGAGATTTTGAAAAAGAACCAAACAGAAATTTTGGAAATGAAAATCTCAAAAAGTCAGATTTAAACAACAACAACAAACAATTCAGTTGAAACTAAGACCCAAGAAATCCAAGAAGGGCCTTAGGTCACACCCCTTGGCATCTACTCAAATATCAAAAACTGAGAGACATCCCAGAAAAAGAGGTAAGGGAATCCACTTCAGATATGAAATTATTATATATGTTAATGAAATTTACCCATAAATGAATGGAAATGGAGAATATCATGCTGTTTGTTAGATGATATGATTCTATAAATAGAAAAACCTCAAGACTCTACCAAAAGACTATTAGAACTGATAATGAATCCAGTAAAGTAGAAGGGTACAAAACCAACAGGCAGAAATCAGTTGCTTTTCTATCAGCAATGGTGAATTTGCTGAGAAAGAAATCGTGAAAGCAATTCCATTCACGATAGCCATACACACCAAAAAAGAAAGGCTGAAATAAACTTCACTAAGAAAGCAAAAGCCTTTACAATATGAAAATTGTAAGACACTGAAGAAAGAAATTGAAGACAATGGTGGCCCATGCTCATGGACTGGAAGAATTAATACTGTTAAAATGTCTACATATTGGAAGTAATGCTCATCAAGATACTAATGACATTTGTCACAGAACTAGGAAATCCCAAAAATTCATATGAAAGCCCAGAAGACCTCAAGTAACCAAAGTAACCTTGAGAGAAAAGAACAAAGCTGGAGACCTCACAGTACCTGACTTCAAGATAGACTCTGGAACCATAGTAGGTAAAACAGCATGGTATTGGCACAAAAATAGACATAGGCTGATGGAACAGATCGGGGGCCCAGAAATAATTCTACACATCTATAATCGACTGATTCTGAAAATAGATGCCGAAAGCATACATTAGAGAAAGGACAGCTTCTTCCATAAATGTTACTGGGAAAACTGGATAGTCACATGCAAAAGATGGTCATCATTACCCTAAGTACATGTATGAAGACACGAAGATGTGACTCTATTTTGTGTACAACCAGAGATATAAAAAATTGTGTGCTATATGTACACATATATAAACTGTAATTCATTCTCTTGTCATATATAACAAATTAAAATTTAAAATATTTTTTAAAAAGTGACTGTAAATAACAACAAAAAAAGATTGAAACTTGACCCCTATCTCTCATCCTGTACAAAAATCAACTCAATGGATCAAAGTCTTTAATGAAAGACTGAAAACACTGAAACTTCTAGAGGAAAGTGGGGAAATACTTTAAGCTACTGGTACAGGCAATGATTTTCCCAAAAGACTCCAAAAGCACAGAAAACAAAAGCAAAATTTGACAAATAGGATTACATGAAACTAGGAATCTTTTGCACAGCAAAGCAAGCAATCAACAGAGCTGAAGAGACAACATTCAGAACAGAAGAAAACATTTGTTGGCTATTCATCTGGCAGTGTTAATATCCAGACTATATAAGGAGTGCAAAAGAAATTAAGAAAAGCAAAAAAAAACCCCAAGTAATACAATTTTAAAATGGGCAAAAGATCTGAATAGACATGTCTCAAAAGAAAAAATACAAATTGCAAAACTACAATCAGATTCAACCTCACCCCTGTTAGAATGGCTTTTAACAGTAACAACCAAAAAGTAACTAATGCTGGCGAGGGTGTGGAGAAAAAGAAACTCTTACACACTGTTGGTGGGAATGTAAATTAGTATAGCCACTATGGAAAAGAGTACGGATACTCCTCAAAACACTAAAACTAGAACCACCTATCCCACTCCTGGGTATATATCCAAAGGAAATGAAGTCAGCATACAAGAAATAACTTCACACCCAGGTTTATTGCAGCACTATTCACAATTGCCAAGTTAAGGCATCAGCCTTAACTTGTCTGTAAACAGATAAATGGGTAAAAAACCATATGGTATATATACACAATGGAGCATTACTAAGCAATGAAGAAGAATGCAGTTCTGTCATTTGTAGGCCAATGAATAGAACTAAAGAATATCATGTTAAGTGAAATAAGCCAGACACCGAAAGAAAATGATTGCATGTTTTCTCTCATATGTGAAGCTTAAAAAAAAACAACTAGAGGTGTAGGGGGTTATGTTGTGGGGAAAGCTGTATGGGGAGGGGAGTGAGGTAGAAGAAGCATAGATAGATACAATCAATGTACACCATATGCATATACAGAAATATCATAGTGAATCCTATTAGTTTGTTCAACTAAATGTTTTGTTTTTGTTTTTGGTGGTGGGAGTGTACTGGGGATTTAACCAGGGGCAATTTACTACTGAGCTAATTTCCTATCTCTTTTTAGTTTTTATTTTAAGACAGAGTCTCACTAAGTTACATAGGATCTTGCTAAGTTGCTGAGGCTGGCCTCAAACTTGTGATCCTCTTATCTCAGCCTTCCAAGCTGCTGGGATGACAGGCATGCCACCACATCCAGCTATTTAATATTAATTGATTAATATTATTTTTTAAAGAATATTATCTAGAGAAATCTTCCCAACCAGTTCAAAACCTTATATTCCATCCTTTACTGTTGATTCTAATTCTTTTTTTATTGATTGTTCAAAACATTACAGAGCTCATGATATATCATCTTTCATACATTTGACTCAATTGGGTTTTGAACTCCCATTTTTACCCCAAATACAGATTGCAGAATCACATCTGTTACACACTCACATTTTTACATAATGGCATATTAGTGATTGTTGTATTCTGCTACCATTCCTATCCCCTACTATCCCCCCTCCCCTCCCCTCCCCTCCCATCTTCCCTCTCTACCTCCTCTGCTGTTGTTCAATTCTCTCCCCCTTCCAACCAGCAAGTCAATTGTAAATTGCCAAGTGGGGGCATTTTAGTGGAAAAGAGAAGATGAAGCCCTCTTTGTACTAACCATACAGAATTGATGTGTTCATAATGGAAAATCAAACAAGCAAAAAATAAACCCCAAACCTGTGGCATATTTAAACGTCCCCTGCTGCATGGCTAGGGTTCTGATTTATTTTCTTTGTAGTGGGGTGTTTCTTACTCGGCAAGTTAATGCAGCTATACTCCTTCTTCGGGAGGAGTGACTTTAAACTACTCTAAACTTCTCATTAAGGCTATTTTTACAGTAAAGAATCACTATATTAAAGCCTGCATAAAATGTCTGATGTCAATGAGTTATATCAAACACCCTCTGCGAAATACACTGCAACGAATTGCATTTGATGGCACTCTATCTCCTTGGGACTTAAATCTAGCCCCAGTGGGATTGTTTTTTCTTTGAATCAGGGAACTCTTCGACTGAGACCTTCTGCAGTCAGCTCGCAGCACAGTTTATCGTATGTTTTATTAACCACAAAAATAATAAAGGAAGATGAAAGCGCTAACAGACTGTCATCTGGTGATGGCATCTGTTGGCCGCTGTGTGGTGGGAAAAATGCTGAAGATATCTATTTTTCACTCAGATGATGACTTCTTTGATCCCCCTTTGCAGGGATGTGAATTTGACAAGTAGTGAGGGCTGAGGTCTTGCCAGCATGACCAAGTTTATTCCATGCTCAAAAGTATTATTGAGTGACTCGAATCTGCCTCTCCTTGCTGAATCCTGGAAAATCCTAAACCCCAAGTTTCTCTCACTTAGGATCCCCATGGCCCTTAGGCAAAACTCAACATCACTTTTTTGTTATTTCCTTTTAGTTATATATAATATCAGGGCTCATTCTGACATAATTATACAAGCATGGAATGCAATTTGCTCCAGTTCAGTTCCTAGCATTCCCCTTTGCCTCCTCTTCTCCCTGCCCAGGTTCCCTTTCCTCCAGTGCTCTATTTATTTATAGTTTTTTTAAATCAATGCATTATGGTCTCACATAAAGATGAAATTCACTGTGGTATATTCACATACGTATATTGGAAAGCTCAACATCTTTAGCATTATTTCTAAGGCTCTTATGAGACTACTAGTTGCAACACACTCCTGTCACCCTGGACTTATTTATTTTTCTAATTTTCCAAGCCCAACACCCCACTCCCTAGCTTGGATGCATAGACAGCCACCAATCTTTGCAAACTGGCATTACAAATACATAAAATTTCAAATAATCTGTTGTATCATACCAAAGTCACACTTAAACAAATCCATGTATAGCATCATGTGTGTGAGGTTCCCTATGAATTCCCAGGTGTCCCTTGGGAATCCTGGAAGACAGTATCTCCCTCCTTCCCATGGGTAGAATGATGTACCTCTTGGGAGAGCTGCCACTCGGAGGTGAGCACTGAGTGGGCTGCTCTGGCACACTGGGAATGAACTTCACTGCCTTGAGAGATTTAGTAATGGTTTTGCCCTGAGCAATTTTCCATGGGATTAGTAGAGTTTGGATTCTGTTGATGCTTTTTTGAGGGACACACTGGAGTAAATACACACAAGAGGATGATTCTTGAGGATAAGTTCATTGAAAGCTTGGCATTTGTTCCCTAAGAACTAGAAAGTATATCTGATATCTGAGCCTATGTTGTACTAATAGAGGCATATTGAACACATTTGTCTATTTCTTTAGAAGGAGGATGATGGCACTATTTGTTATTTTTTGTCCGAATCACATTTTAAGGTGACTTTTCATTTGCTCTTTATTTTTCTTTATTTGTGTCAGTAATTAGACACAGCAATTCCTCAGTAGCCAAGGCTTCCTCTATCAATAGGCAACTATATTTGAATATCATTTGCTTCTCAATTTTTTTTAAAAGACATCAAATACTTTGTCCACCAATGAGAGCAAAATTTGGTTTAAAAGTTGGCACATCCCTATTATTAAACACTTCAGTGAATTATAAATGAGAAAGCCTGGGAAACAGCAGGGCACACTTAGGTCATGAGGAGAATGTCTTGTCAAACTCAGATCACACTTGTCATTGAGTACTCTGTTATTTCTTGGTGAGACAGATATTTTAAAAACTCTCCCAAGTCACAAATGTTTTCAGGAATGAAAGACTATCAAAAGAGAAAACATTCGCCATGCACAAAAGTTAACTCAAAATGGATCAAGGAGCTCGATATTAAATCAGAGACACGGCGTCTGATAGAAGAAAAAGTCGGCTATGATCTACATACTGTGGTGTCGGGCTCCAAATTCCTCAATAGGACACCCATAGCGCAAGAGTTAACAACTAGAATCAACAAATGGGACTTACTCAAACTAAAAAGTTTTCTCTCAACAAAAGAAACAATAAGAGAGATAAACAGGGAGCCTACATCCTGGGAACAAATCTTTACTCCACACACTTCAGATAGAGCCCTAATATCCAGAGTATACAAAGAACTCAAAAAATTAGATAATAAGATAACAAATAACCCAATCAACAAATGGGCCAAGGACCTGAACAGACACTTCTCAGAGGAGGACATACAATCAATTAACAAGTACATGAAAAAATGCTCAACATCGCTAGCAGTCAGAGAAATGCAAATCAAAACCACCCTAAGATACCATCTCACTCCAGTAAGATTGGCAGCCATTAAGAAGTCCAACGACAACAAGTGCTGGCGAGGATGCGGGGAAATGGGTACACTTGTTCATTGTTGGTGGGACTGCAAAATGGTGCAGCCAATTTGGAAAGCAGTATGGAGATTTCTTGGAAAGCTGGGAATGGAACCACCATTTGACCCAGCTATTCCCCTTCTCGGTTTATTCCCTAAAGACCTAACAAGAGCATGCTACAGGGACACTGCTACATCGATGTTCATAGCAGCACAATTCACGATAGCAAGATTGTGGAACCAACCTAGAAGCCCTTCAATAGACGAATGGATAAAAAAAAATGTGGCATTTATACACAATGGAGTATTACTCTGCAATAAGAAATGACAAAATCATAGAATTTGGAGGGAAATGGATGGCATTAGAGCAGATTATGCTAAGCGAAGCTAGCCAATCCTTAAAAAACAAATGCCAAATGTCTTCTTTGATATAAGGGGAGTAACCAAGGACAGGGTAGAGACGAAGAGCTTGAGAAGAATATTAACATTAAACAGGGATGATAGGCGGGAGGGAAAGGGAGAGAGAAGGGAAATCGCATGGAATTGGAAGGTGAGCCTCAGGGTTATACACAATTACATATAAGAGGAAAGGAGGGGTAGGAGAAAAATTATATAAGTGGAAGAAACGATTTATAGTAGAGGGGGTGGAGAGAGAGAAGGGGAGGGGAGGGTAGGGGAGGGGAGGGGGGATAGTGGAGAATGGGATAGACAGCAGAATACATCAGTCACTAGAAAGGCAATTTGTAAATCAATGGAAATGTAACTGATGTGACACAGCAATCTGTATACGGGGTAAAAATGGGAGTTCATAACTCACTTGAATCAATCTGTGAAATATGGTATATTAAGAACTATGTAATGTTTTGAACAACCAACAATAAAATAAAATAAATAAATAAATAAAGAGAAAACATGGTTTAGCAAAGATGTCACAGCCTTGGAAATGCCGCCATTCCGTACTGATTTTGAGTAGTGAGCTTATGGTATCCAAAGAAATTAAAAGCCATTTTTGAAATGATGCTTCTTTGGTATGTTCATCACTTTGGCTTAAGGGACACTAAAGTTGATCCTAAATTGATGGGATGGCCTTATTGTTCTATAATTTTCATTTTTACAGTGGTAGGTACATTTTCTGGTCTTGTTCAACCCTTCCAATAATCAAATCAGGATATATGCATGTATTATAATCAATGTTTACTCTGCCTTGTCCACATATTGTTAAATAAGTATTTTATATACTTTGCATGTCAAATAGAAGGTGAATTTTTCCCAAAAATTATAATCCAGAAAGCAGGGAATAGTACATACTCAAGTCATTTCAAAATCACCTATATAAACTGGACTACATACTTGTAATCCCAGTGGCTGGGGAAGTGAGGAGGATTGAGAGTTCAAAGCCAGCCTCAGCAAAACTGAGGTGCTAAGCAACTCATTGAAACCCTGTCTCTAAATAAAATACAAAATAGGGCTAGAGATGTGGCTCAATGATTGAGTGGCCATGAGTTCAATTCCCAGTATCTCCCCAAAAACCAAACAGGCAAATGAAAACCTCCTATATATGAATATTTTATTTAAAAAATTTGTTCTAATTAGTTATACATGAAAGCAGAATGCACTTTGATATATTGTTCAGAAGTAGAGCACAACTTTTCATTCCTCTGGCTGTACATGGTGCAGAGTCACTTCAGTAGGGTAATCATACATGTGTATAGGGTAATAGTTATTTTACTTTAGATTACTATATTTGAACCATACAGAGAAATGAGTTCCATTGTGGCATCTTTGTACACACACATAACATATTTTGATCATGTCCACCACCCATTATTATTTTATTAACATACTGCTTAAGAAAGTCACTTAGTCTATTTCAGTCAAGTCTGGTATTGAATTTGCATATAGGTTGGCTGAGGGAATTCACTAAAAGACAAGACAAATTTATCAAAAGTTTACAGTGCTGACATAACACATTTAAAAAACATTTTTAAACAGGGTAAAACAAGCTATTTAAAGTAGAACATTAAAAAAATACGAAGAAAGATAGAAGAAAATCTCCCTCCTGATCTTGTCCTACAAACACTCCATTCCCTACCCTGGAAATAAATTATTTTACTACCATTTCACGGATCTTAAAAAAAAAAGTGCACAGTCACGTTTTATTCATTAGATGGGAACATCAATATTTTATTGTCTTGAAAATGGGCTTACTTAAAGTTTGGAACAGGGTTTCTAGGATATCCTATGAAGAATCCAAAGTACTACATCATATGTATCCGATGGAGGTAAAAGTGTGGCTGGGAAACATCTGCTGCACATGAAAGTAGTCTTCTAGCTTAGAATTTTTACATCTTTAGGGGGTGGCTAATACAAATTTAAAATTTAAAAGATACAACAAAAAGCTTTGAAAATGGGCAAAAATATTTTTAGAACTTTTTGTAAAGTTTTCAATTTTTAAAAAATTGCAAAACAATCTCAGTGCAACAACATTGTCACTTTGTAAAAAAAAAAAAAAAACTAGTATTATTCTTTGGACTATGTTGTTATTTTAATTAAAGACTTAGGCCAATTAGCATGATTTCAACCAAACTTGGTTTGGGTCAAATTATTTAAAGCTATTCAATAAAAAGTCTTTTTTATTTATATTTAAACTTATTTTTTATTGATGCACAAAAATTATACATATTATTAGGGTGCTATATAATGTGTACATTGTGTGATTTTTAAATCAGGTTGAATGTATTTATCTCCTCAAACATTTGTTGTTACGGTGAAAACATTCAAAATCCTTTCTTTTAGTTCTTTAAAATGTGTAGTATGGTCTGGGGTTGTGGCTCAGCGGTAGAGCACTCGCCTAGCACGTGTGAGGCCTTGGGTTTGATCCTCAGCACCACATAAAAATAAATAAATAAAATAAAGGTATTGTTTCCATCTACAACTAAAAAAAATTAAAATATAAAAAAATGAATAGTACATTATTGTTATTTGTAGTAACCCTCCTGTGCAACGGCACACCAGAACTTCTTTTTTATTAGTGCATTATAGTTATACACAACAGTGGAGTTCATTTTGACATAATCATACATGCATGAAGAATAGTTTGCTGCATGTCATTTCCTAGCACTTCCTCTTTCCCTCCTCTCCTCCTTTATCTTTCCCTTTCTTCTTTAGTTGGTGAGTTTTAGTCAGTTTTTGTTGTTGTTGTTGTTGTTGTTGTTTTGCTGCTGTGACTAAAAGATCTGACAAAAACAATTTTAAGGAGGGAAAGTTTATTTGAGGGTTCACAGTCTCAGAGGTCTCAATCCATATACCCCCAGCTCCATTCCTCAGGGTTTGAGGTGAGGCAGAACATCAGGGAGTAAGAGTGTGGTGGAGGAAAGCAGCTCACATGAAGGTCAGGAAGTGGAGAGAAAGAGATCCACTCACCAGATACAAAATATATACCCCAAAGACACACCCCTAATGCTCCACTGTCTCCAGCCACAACCTACCTGCCTTCAGTTAGCACTCAGTTAATCCCCATTGGCTTAAGGCTCTTATAATTATTTCATCTCTGAATGTTCTTGCATTGTCTCACACATGCACTTTCGGGAAACACCTAATATCTAAACCACAACATGGTGCTTTATAGATACACTGTGGTGTATTTAAATATGTACATGGCATTATTTGGTCAATTTCATTCCACAGTTCCTCCCTTTTCCTGTCCTTCTTCTCTGCCCTCAATCCCCTTTCACTATCCCACTGATCTCCCACTGATTCCCATACCCCCCCCTTTTCCCCTTATTTTGTTCTAGCTTCCTTATATAAGAGCAAACATTTGACACTTTCAGATTCTGGATTATTTATTTCACTTAGTATAATATTCTCCAGTTCCATTCATTTACCAATAGATGCCATAATTTCATTCTTCTTTATGACTGAGTAAAACTCCAGTGTGTGTGTGTGTGTGTGTGTGTGTGTGTGTGTGTGTGTGTTTCACATTTTCTTTATCCATTCATCTGTTGATGGGCACCTGTGCTGGTTCATAACTTAACTATCATGAATTGTGCTGCTGTGAATAGCACAATTAGTGACTATGTCACAATTTTACTGATTTTAGGGTTTTTTGTATTAATATTGAGGAATGGTTAACTGGGTCATGTGGTGGTTCCACCTATAGTCTTTTGAGGCATCTCCATACTGCTTTCTAAATTTGTAGCCCCTCCAACAGTGTATGAGTGACACCAGAACTTCTTACTCCTAACTGTAACTTAGTACCCTATGATCAACTTGTTCCTGTTCCTCCCCACCACCTACTTTCCTTGCCTCTGGTAAACCATATTCTCCCCTGTACTCCCATGAGATCAACTTCTCTTTAGATCACATAAATAGGTGAGATCATGGAGTGTATAAAGCATAATTATTATCCCTCTCTTCTGTACTTCCATAACTATTGATAAAGTCTCAATTATGGCTTTCATGACATGGTATAGTTTTTGTGAAATGGCGTTGTAGACTTCATGACATGGGGTTAAAGTTTCACCTGTCTTTCTTTCCTGTGTGATGAGCTCTTTGAAGTACCTCTCATTTAGTATTTCTAACACTTATTTATATAAATGTACCTGTGACATAACAGACATGTAATAAACTCTGGTTGAAAGAGAAAACGAATGAATAAGAATCCTAAAAGTTGCAATATAGGTTTTGTGGTTTCCTATATCCGCAAAGGATGCCTTTTTTTGCTATTCAATTGAATTGCTCTGGCCTCATCCTTCTTGAAATAGGTGATCCAAAGGGAATGTCTCTTTATCTCACAACTAATGAGCCGTCCAGTCTCCATTCATTGCTATGACTTTTTAAGTATACATTTGTGGGGGTTTTTCAAACCATTTGGAAATGTAATTATCAGGGTTTCCACCTACATAAATACATAAGGGATGAATTTATTTATGTGCTTAGGTGTACAATATGTGTCCTGATTTTTTCCCCCTAGAATTTTCCCTTTTTAAGCAAACATTTCTAGGGCAAAGAAGGTTATGCTCTATTTTCAGTCACTGTCCATCAAAGGAAACATGGAGAAAATGTGCATATACCCGAGAGCACCTTTCTCACAGGCCTTGGGTAATGACTCACTCTTGTTTACAAGAGCGTTTTCCCTCATGTGAAGCAGGTGTTGAAACATTTGGACAGCTCTATAAAAATCTTAGTGAAATGCGGTAAGCATTAATCATCAGTCTGCATATTTTTTAAAAGTGCTTTGGGTCCTCTGAGCCACCTTCAACTTGCAGAGCAATCCTTTTTTTTCATGCTTCCTTTGACCTATTGTCCCTTCCTGTCTTGTAGCCTTCACTCATACCTAGAAATCCACACTCCATCAGACTCTCTCTACTCTCCCCCTGGTTCACCAGCACCCTTCCTTCTTAGTTTTCATACGGTTCCCAAAATCTCTCAACAAATTCTACCACTAAGAGAAAGTGTAGTTGCTTGGTCTTAAAGTTTCCCTGGCTCCTGTATTGTCAGAATATACAGTTTCAAGTGTTCGCTCAATATGGCATCACGCATTTGGCAACAAGGAGAAGTTTATTACTGCTCAACTCTTCTTGGCCAATCCCAGCCTAAATCACTAGAGGAATTATTAAAAAGAGAAAAATATACTAGTATTGTTTCACAGTGTTTCTTGGAAGCATTAAATTCTCCCCTACTTCTCACATATTTATCTTACTCTTTTTTAAAAAATTTATATAACAGTGCCAAAGCTCATCAAAACTTCCTTTAGGGGTAAAAGATGATGTTAAATAAGAAAGAAGAGGAGATACATACCATATCACTCTACTTCAGAAGGCGACCTCAAATTACTAAATCCTTGACTTTGTGCTATGATAAGTCCTCCAAAAGTAGTTGAGAATTCAATGACCAATAACCATAGAGGAGACATTTCTATTAATTCTCATGCAGTTAAATAACCAGTGGAGGAGAAACATGCTAACACCTCCTTGTCCCACCTACACTCTGCCTAGCACGACATAAGACTCATGACCTCAACAACTATTAGACACCCATCCTGCTCTAGCTCCAGTTTTCCCAGCAAATATGAAATCTTCATGATAAATAAGAGCAAAGCAGAGGACCAAAATGTATTTAAGCTAGAATTCTTTTTACTTTTTTGATCATCCAACTTAACTACATTAAACACTGAAGGCAAAACTTAAAATGTAACCCCAAGCCTCACAACTCTGTGGACTCTGTTGCTTCAAGTTTAGAGGTGATAAACTTTCACAGGCCAGTCTCCTCCAAAATCAATGTTTTGTTGGCCTTCTGATACTTATTTGCTTGAGACACTACTGTGATTGACTAAGACCCAGTCTTCCATCGTTTTACACTTTTCTCACTCTCTCCTTCTCTAAGATGTCTCTCTCTTCTAAGTTATCATTCTCTTGTGCTCAACTGTAAGGGTTGAAGTGCTCTAGGAGTCAACCCTAGAGCCCCTTCTTTGCCTATGACATGTCATTCAGGCTTGTGGCTTTAAGAATCATCTACATGTGGACATTCTCGATCTACCTCTCCCCTGAGCTCTGGGCACATAGAGCCAACTGCTGACTCAACAGCTCTCCCCAGATGCTTAGTAGACTCATCAAGGTTAACACATTTAAAACCAAATTCTTGATTTCCCCTCCCAAATTCCATTCCATTTTCCAGATCTCAGACAAGGCATCTCTGTTTCCACTTGCTGAAGCCACAAACCTTGTCATCCTTTTTTACTTTTCTGGGTGGTGTTGTTTCTATTCCATCAGCAAACCCTGTTGACTCTTTCTGTACAGTATGTCCTGGCCAGATTCCCTCCTCCTACCCTCAGAGCCTTGTCCATGCAATTTAGACAGATGTTACAACTCTGAAAATACACAGTTGTCTTCTCCAGATGGTTGATTGCATTTGTGAAATTTAAGGCTTTGAAAATGGAAGTGAAATTCTGCTAGATTGTTTGTATCAACCCTCATGTTAAGAACAACTTTAAAAGCTGGGTAAATATATTTTAAAGTTTTTAAGAGAATCAAAACTCTACTGAGAGAGTGATGAATTATAAAGCTAAAATCAGCAGAAGACAAGAACCCAGGAAGACTAGTTGAACAACAAATGTTGATTTGGCATGTAGAACATTTGTCCATCTGAATGAAGAAGTGTGGAACTGAGCCATAGTTTTGATAGCCTCATGACATAACCCAACTGGAAATTAACAAATGACATGATTGTGAACCTAGAACACCCCCTCCTGAAATCTGCAGATACACTTTCGTAATTAATTTTAAAAAATTTAATTTGATTCTATATATAAATGATAAACCATAGATTAAACAAAAAATTATAATAATATCAAAAAGATTAAGTATGTAGGAACAAGTCTAACAAAAGGCAATAAGACCTTCATGGAGGAAATCATAAAATTTTTTGAAAGTCCTTAAAGGAGTCTTAGGTAAAGGGAGAAACATCATATCAATAAATTAGAAGACTTAATTTTGTATGTCAATTCTCCCCTAATTGATTTATACATAAAAATAAAATTTGTTTGTGTGTTTCTTTCTTTAAATTGGCAAGATGATTCTAAAGTTTATATGGACTAAGAATATCCAAAACACTTGAAAAGAAAAGACATTTAAAGATGCATTCTACCAGATATGAAGAATTCTCACAAGTTGATTGTAATTAAGATAATGTGATTTTGTCCGAAGGGTATATAAATTAAAAAGTGGGTACAGAATGGAGAGTCCCCAAATAGACTGGTGCATGCATCGGCCTTTGGATATGAGCTGTAAGGAAGCTCAATCAGGAAAGAATAATGTCTTAGGTCAAGTTTCCCAGAAACAGACCCTGAGATAAGGATTTGTGTCCAAAACAATGTGCATGACCCTGAGGGTAACACTGGAGTGTAAATTATGCTTCAGGATTATCTTCTAAAAGGCTGGGATTTCATAATCTGTCATCCTTAGTTACTGGTTAAGGGCTTCTCTGAGGCAATGTAAATTCCTAGGCATTTCCAGGGTTCTCCAAGGCACAGGAAAGTGGTTTCCAGTAGTACAAGGATAACATTCTGCAAAGGAGCTGCTTGATGGAGATAGAGATAAATTTTTCCAAAATTTAAAGAATCACTCTAAGGTGATCTGGATGGAGAAGCAACATTATTTTAATCAGAGAAATTTTTTAAATGGTGCTAATATAGTTGGGTATTGATATTTAAATAATGAAGTATGATTCATTCAAAAAGAATGAACTACAAATAGGACAAGATAACTTAATAAGTCAAAACCATAAAGTTTCTATAATGTACTACATTTCAGGAGAATATTTTCATTATTTAAAGCTGGGAAAGGATTTCCTAAAGATACTGGAAACTTAACAACAAAGGAAAATAATTATTAAGTTTGGCTATATTAAAATGAGAAGTTTCTACATACCAAAAGACATCACTATAAGAGTAAAAAAAGCAAGTGACTAGTGGAAGAAGCTATGTGCAACACATGTTTCTGGCAAAGAATTAGTGTCCAAAATATGTAAATAACTAAGAGAGAGAGAGAGAGAGAGAGAGAGAGAGAGAGAGAGAGAGAGAGAGAATAAAAAGTTGAAATGGGCACATTACAGAAGAAAAAGCTAAATGGTAAATCAATATATGCAAAGGTACTCAACCTCATTACTAATCAGAAAATTGTATATTAAAGTCTCAATAAAATACTACTACAAACCATCACATTTGCAACAAGAAGAAATATGAGAAAACCATTATGAGAGTGTATGGAAGGAAATAGTCTCATGATAAGAAGATTACTTAACAAAGGAAAGAGAGAGTTGTGATAGAGGAGGGGAAAAACATGAGATTCCAGTATGTTAATAATGTTCCCTTTCTTGTATTCAACAAATACAGCACCTCTTCTTGTTCAAAGCATTAGAAAAACTAGGGATAACAGGAACATATCTCAACACCATAAAGCTATCTGTGCTAAGCCCCAGGCCAACATCATTCTAAATGGAGAAAAATTGAAAGCATTCCTTCTAAAAACTGGAACAAGACAAGGATGCCCTCTTTCACCATTTCTGTTTAACATAGTTCTTGAAACACTGGCCAGAGAAATTAGATAGATGAAAGAAATCAAAGGGATACACATAGGAAAAGAAGAACTCAAATTGGCACTATTTGCTGATGATATGGTTCTACACCTAGAAGACCAAAAAAAATTCAACCAGGAAACTTCTAGAACTAGTAAATGAATTCAGCAAAGTAGCAGGATATAAAATCAACACCCATAAATCAAAGGCATTTCTGTATATTAGTGGCAAATCTTCCAAAAAAGAAATAAGGAAAACTACCCATTTATAATAGTCTCAAAAAAATTTACTTGAGAATAAACTTAACAAAAGAGGTGAAAGACCTCTACAATAAAAACTACAGAATGCTAAAGAAAGAAAGAAGACCTTAGAAGATGAAAAGATCTCCCTTGTTCTTGGATAGGCAGAATTAATATTGTCAAAATGACCATACTACCAAAATCACTCTACATATTCCATGCAATCCCAATCAAAATCCCAATGACATTTCTCATAGAAATAGATAAAGCAATCATGAAATCCATTCAGAAAAATAAGAGACCCAGAATAGCTAAAGCAATCCTTAGCAAGAAGAATGAAGCAGGTGGCTTCAGTATACCAGAACTTAAACTATACTACAGAGCAATAGTAACAAAAACAGAATGGTATTGACACCAAAATATACTTGTAAACTAATGGTACAGAATAGAAGACACAGAGACTAATCCACATAATTACAGTTATTTTGTATTAGACAAAGGTGCCAAAAACATACATTGGAGAAAAGATAGCTTCCTCAACAAATGGTGCTGGGAAAACTGGGAATCAATATTTAACAAAATGAAATTAAACACCTATCTCTCTTCATGCACAAAACTCAACTCAAAGTGGATCAAGAACCTAGGAATTAAACCAGAGACACTGTGTCTATTAGAAGAAAAAGTAGGCCCCAAATCTCCTCATATCGGATTAGAACGCAACTTCCTTAATAAGACTCCTAATATAGCACAAGAATTAATACCAAGAATCAATAAATGGGGTGGATTCAAACTAAAAAACTTCTTCTCAGCAAAAGAAAGAATCAGTGAGGTGAATAGAAAGCCTACATCTTGGGAGCAAATTTTTACCACAGGCACATCAGATAGAGCACTAATCTCTAGGATATATAAAGAACTCAAAAAACTTAACACCAAAAAAACAAATAACCCAATCAATAAATGGGCCAAGGAATTGAACAGACACTTCTCAGAAGAAGATATACAATCAATTAACAAATATATGAAAAAATGCTCAATATCTCTAGCAACTAGAGAAATGCAAATCAAAACTAAGATTTCATCCCACTTCAATCAGAATGGCAGCTATTAAGAATACAAACAACAATGTGTTGGCGATGATGTGGGGGGAAAGACACATTCATACACTACTGGGGGGACTGCAGATTGGTGCATTCAGTAACTAATTTAGTATGGAAAGCAGTATGGAGAATCCTTGGAAAACTGGGAATGGAACCACCATTTGACCCAGCTATCCCACTCCTTCGTGTACCCAAAGGACTTAAAAACAGCACACTACATGGACACAGCTACATCAATGTTTATAGCAGCATAATTCGCAAACTATGGACCAACCTAGATGCCCTTCAGTAGAAGAGTGCATAAAGAAAATGTGGTATATGTACACAATGGAATATTACTCAGCATTATAAGAGAATAAAATCATGGCATTTGCAGGCAAATGGATGGAGTTGGAGAATATAGTGCTAAGTGAAGGTAGCCAATCCCAAAAAACCAAATGCCAAATGTTCTCTCTGATTCAAGGGTGCTGATTCATAATGTGGTGGGGGGGGGGCATGAGAGGATTAGATGAACTCTAGATAGGGCAAAGGGGAAAAGGGGAGGAAGGGGAAAGGAGGGGGTATTGGGGTAGGAAAGGCAGTGGAATGAGAAGGAAATCATTACCCTAAGTACATGTATGAACAGACACAAATGGTGTGACTCTATTTGTGTACAACCAGAGATATGAAAAAGTGTGCTCTATATGTGTAATATTAATTGTAATGCATTCTGCTGTCATATATAACAAATTAAAATAATTTTTTTAAATTGATACAAAAACCTATATTCAAAGCTGGTCAGCTTTTTCTAGGTGCTTTCAGTTATGGGAACAAGTCCAAAACAAGGTTAGGAAGAACTTTAGTTTCTATTTTGTGGCATTAATAAAATTCACTCAAAAATGTTTTGAAAAGAAATGTTCCCTTTCTTAATCAGATAGTAGTTGAACAGGCATTTTCTTCATATTGTTAAACACGTATATTCTTTTACAGTCTACTGTGTGTGTTATATTTTTATATTTAAAATTTTCATAAAACTTACATGGAGAGGCAATTCCTTTTTAAAGACAGTCATGTACAAATTGAAAAAAAAATATCTGCTAGTCAACAGAGAAAACTGCAGGAATCGGAGTGAAACTTGAAGGAAGTCTGTAGTGTCCCTATGCCAGGTATTGAACTTGGCAACCCCTACTGTTAGCTGTTTAACTTTCTTAAGATCTACTTGAATATTTTACCCCATAATCTCCTGTTCTATTCATTTCCATTTTTATATATTACACCTTAGGCTTTCTTATCTTTCTAGTAATCTTACACTGTGTTTATTTTCACTCATTATTGTTAACTCTTCATTGTTTCTGACTCACTCTAGCCACAGTATAAGGAGAGTATATAGGACACCTTTAGCTGACATATACCATGCAGACCTTATCTCATAGGTATTTGATAGGTATAACTCCTGTCATCTGGGTCACAAAACTGAAATATCAAACCTTGCCAGCAGTGTGTGAACTTGTGTGCCACATGTTCTCTGGAAAGTGTGGGTGGTCAATTCCTATCCACATAGCACGGAGAGAAAAGTTTTATTTTTGGAATACAGTTTCATAGATTTACTTTTGAACCATTATTCCGAGTGTCCCACACGGTCTCTTAGAGGCACAATTAAGACAAAGATGACTTCCTCAGTTCCCCCCCAAACCACTTTCAATGGAGTGTACCACCATATTGAGTACATGACTTTTTTGAAGGTCACATTGAAGAAGCAACATTAGGGATTCTGAGATATTTTAAAATGTTATCCAAAGTCAATGTGATATTCTATAATCTGGAACTTAAGCAGTAGTTCTCAAACTGTGGTCTGGGTCCCTGAGACCCTTTCAGGTATGTATGAGGTCAAAATTATTTTCATAAGAACACCAAGATGTTATTTGCTTTTCACTCTTTTGGACTCAAAAGAATTTTTAAAGGCTGTAGAACGGGCTGATGCCATGGCTCCAATAGCACTGGAATGGATGCTTTTACATTCTTGTGTTTTCTAGAATTTTCTAAAGTAGGGGGTTTAGGGTATAAATATCTATATCATCAAAGATCATTCCAGTTTTTTTCTTCATATGTGGAAACACATTAGGAATAAGTAACCTCTGTCATTTGGGTTGGTAATACTACTCTTGAATGATTTGTGAAAACTTTTCTAATTTTTAAGATATTATATTAAACAGTATAGAATTTTATAATACTTTATTTTAAAATTTAAAATATTATGGAATTGTATGCCTAGTGATAGATAGTTCACTTAAATAAAAGAAATTAGAAGGTGCACTTTCTTAGCCTAGGTTTGTACTATTACATGTCAAAATGTTGAAAAAGGTAAAAGTGACAGATTATAGAGTTCTTTGGAAGAGAGAGATATACTACAATAAAACTGAGAAAAACTGTAAATAAGAATTAAAATACAGTGAAGGTTGTCTTTCCTGTTTTTATAGATGATAAATTATTTATTTCATTGTCTTGTGCAACAGAACATTTTCAAATAGTACTACGTTGTCAGTTAAGTTTTAGCATCATTTTGAATTATAAAGGGTGGGAGGAGACTGGATATTTTTAAAACAGACAAGATAACCTCTTTTAAAGCCAAAAATTAAAATGGTTCCAGCTTTTCTAACAAGAAATGAAAACATCACTAAGGTATTTAAAAGGCTAAGTGATTATGTTGCATTGGCTGGAAAAAGTACATAAAATAGCTGAGATGCTCACAAAGCTTTGTATGGTTCACATTTCTGAGTGTCTGCTGCATAGATCGTCACTAAATCATTGCACTGAGATTTTTTTTTACAATACAGTAATGTGTGCAATTAAAAATTTAGTTGCATGCATGAAGAATGGGATAATATGTCATCAGCAGAATTGTACTTTGCCTGGATCTATGGTTACTTGCTTCATCTCCCTGATTTCCTTACCTTTTTTTTAAATGCCAAAAACAACTTTGCATTTCTTTTTTTTATTTTTTTAAAAATTTATATATGACAGTGAAATGCATTACAATTTTTATTATACACATAGAGCAGAATTTTTCATATCTTTGGTTGTATACAAAGTATATTCACACCAATTCATGTCTTCATACATGTACTTTGGATAATAATGATCATCACATTCCACCATCGTTAATTTCTGCCTCACAGAATTATGGTAGGGATGAAAAAAGAACATTGATAAGGTATAAGGCATTATAGAAATATTATTATAATATGTTCTTTTAAAGTCTGAACTAATCTTAGGCAGCAGAATGAGACTCTTCAACTAGTGTTTTAGTCAGACATTTTGCTGCTGTGACTAAAGAATCCCACCGGAACAACTAGAGAGGAGGAAAACTTTATTTAAGGGCTCATGGTTCCAGAGGTCTTTGTCCATAGAAGGCTGGCTCTATTCCTCAAGGCTCAATGTGAGAACATCATGGCAGAAGAGTGTGGCAAAAGGAAGCAGCTCACATCATAGTGATTGGGAAACAGAGAGTCTGGACTCTCCAGATACAAAATATATACCCCATAGCCACGCCCCAGTTCCCACTTCCTCCAGCCATACCCTACCACTTCAGTTGCCACTCAGTTAATCCCTATCAGGGTATTAAATCACTGATTGGGTTAAGACTCTTCCAACCCTATCATTTCTCCTCTGAACCTTCTTGTAATGTCTCACAAGTGAGCCTTTGGGGGACACCTCACACCCAAACCATAACAACTGGTTACTCTTCCCATCCAACTGGACTCACTTATATCTTCATAGTCAAAAATTCTGACCATACTAAGAAATTAGGTAGTAATCTCATTCATTCTATCCTCTAAAAGTAATATTGCTTACAAGGTGGGTCAAAAATGTATTTGCCATACCTATAGCTAAATAGGATGAGAAGCAGATGTCTGGCCTGCTGAAGCCCACACCTGTACTTCATTCTAACTGCAGAAGTTTTGAGGTTAGTATGAAAAACATGATCAATACTGTCCATTTGCTTAGGTGGTTTTGGACTATTTATAGAATAGTATTATTTGTGTGACTTCTTCTTTTTATTCAAATCCAAATAAAATCTCAGCACAGAGATTCTAATACCAAGGTTGTAGATTCCTATGCAAGCATATACCTCATTTCCATGTACCTCCTCTATCAACCTATTGACCCATTTGCAAGTAATCGCCTGCTTACCTGCCTTGCCTACACTATAGTTCTTGGCACATTCTCTCCCAACAATTCCATCACAGTTTTCTCTTTCTCCTATTACCCCCCTGATGACCCTTTGTACTTCTTCGCAGGCTCTTCTTCCTTTGTCCATCTTTTAACATATTTTTATTATTCTCAGTCTTTGAAAATAATCTGTGAAATAGTCATTATATCCATCTTCAAGAACAAACACGAGTTCTTTTTTAATTCAATCAATAGGCACATGCTGAGTATTGAAGATAGGATGGTAAGCAATGATAAACATGGTCTCTGCTCTCCTATGAAACATAGAATCCTTTGTGGGAAATGAACATTAATTAAATAGTCACCAAAACATCAGAGTTTAATTGCACACAGAACTAAACCCTGGAAAGAGTAGTTGTTCGGTTCAATAAGAGCTTATCACCGAGGATATCACCAACTTGACCTAGATTTGAGGAAGTGGCACACAAAGTTAGAAATGGTTTTGCTGAAGACAGTAACGTTTGAAAGAAGAATGACAGTTACTAGGTGATATGAAGAATTCAAGGACAGCTTCAGGTAGAGGAAGCACCATGTATAAAAAATAGTGTGACCAGAGTCAAAAGAGCAAGAGTGGGAGTGGTTCAACTCAGGGCCACAGATCCACAGAGCCTGGACCATGCATGACTTCTCAGGGCTACCGAGACTTGAAGTCTATTCTAAGCAGAGGAGAAAAGCAGGAAAGGATTTGATGGCTGGACTCCAGGAGGAAGGGAGCTATACTGTATAGATTAACATGACACAATTCATATGGAGTGGACTGTGAAGAAAACTGACCAACCTCTCTTTACACACAGTCTAGTGAGTTTGCTATGGTCTTTCAGTGAAACTAGTCTCATCAGACAATGTTTGAGGTTGGGGTTGCCCTAAGAGAGTTTCAGTGGGATTTGGGTGTTTAGGGATTTGGGCTAGTTCACTGAATCATTTAAATACTTCCAACATCTCAATCCAATTTTCATGGTCTCTTTCCCAATCAATTTCATAACTTTCTCTGGTTATGAATTAACAAATTCATATAAATTATTTGAATTCAATCAACAGTATAATTTATCAATTTACATGATCATACATATTTGATTTATGGCTAGTATATCTCTCTGTATACAAGACAAAGAGATTTGCTCAGAGCTATGTAGAATGCTTATAACATTAGCCAAATATTTAAAATCATGTGTTCACTATTTCCTTTTCTATAAGCCCTCTGACAGGTTCAGAAGCAGCCATTCCACCATAATGTCTTTTTATTCCTCATGTCCTTCAGAATTTTCACATCAGCAGCCACATAAATTTGTTCAGACTTGGAACTTCTTTCCATGTTCTTGCAGATGAGATTTTAAAAGTCAATCAGTTCTCCCCTGCCTGCCATGGATCACCAGGGTTTCCCACTATCACACCAGCCAGGTACTTACTTCCTTAAAACTCAACTACAAATTGGATTATGTTAAAAAGTAAGAAACCTTATTAACTGAAAAAAACACCATTAAGAGAGTGACAAGAAAATACCTTGAATAAAAGAAGATATTTGTGCCAAATATGGCCCCAAAAGGTTTTGTATCCTGTATATCAGTAGAAAAAAGACAATCAAGAAGTGAGTTGGGCAAGGAACTTGGTCCCTTTAAAACACACAAGGATCACATCAATGTATGAAAAGATGCTCTACTTCATTAGTCATCAGAGAAACACAAATCGAAACCACAATAAGCTATCAAGAGAATGAGTAAAATTTTTTAAAAATGACAAGAAGTTTAATAGACTGATGCTTGGTATGAGCAAACATTCAGTACAACTAGAACTTTTATACACTATTGGTAAAAGAGAATATTGATATGATCACCTTGGAAAACTCTTTGGTATTATCCCTTAAATGCTGAACATAAGCATATTTTATGCCATAGCAATTTTCACTTATTCACAGATATATATGTAGAAGAAAAAAGTACACATAAGCAACAAAAGTCAAAAAAAAGTTTATTACAATATTGTTCATAATTAATTAAACACTGTAAACAACCCACATGTCCATTATTGGTATGATGGTTAGAAAAATATCCTGATGTACTCACACAAAGGAATACTGTACAGCATTAACAGTTAATGTGACAACATATATTGGTGAGGTAAAGAAGCTATCACAATAGAGTATGCATAGTATAGGAATTCCTTTATGTACAGGGTAAAAGGCAAGTCTGTCTTTGGCATTACAAGTCAGGAGAATGACTACCTTTGGGAAGGAAATGCATAGCACAAGGAGGGGATGCTTCTGGCTGCTGATGAAGTTCAGTTCCTGGGCACAAGTGATGGTTACATGGGGATTTGGGAACTCTCAAATCTATTTATTTATTTGATTTTTAGATATACATGACAGTAGAGTGTCTTTTGACATATTATACATACATGGTATATAGCTTTGATGATGTATTTATTTTATTCATTTATTTCTTTAACTAGGTCAAGTAATCAATCCTAAATTCTCATTTCCTTGAGAATCTATTTCACACAATCATTTTCCCTAACACCAGTTTGGGTGAACACAACCCATACTGGCTAGTTGAAGCATAAAGGAATTAGTAGAAATTGTCAACAACTCACAGGAACTCTAGGAAGGCTGGATAGCCAGGCAAGGATGCTGCCCAGAAGAACATTAGGAACACACTGAGGCCTATGGCTCTCCACACACACACACACACTCCAGTGGCTTCTGCCTATGTACCTGCCTGGCATTCAAACCCCTAGTTTTGGGTTCCTGCCTCACGTTGCTCACATCTGCCTCCAAGTGTTGCACTGCCTTTGATTGATGAATCCAGGTCATACTTCTCTTTCCCCTCTGATGGAACCTGGGAAAAATAGGAGTTCCATTTGGGCATTCAGGATTCACAATATAGAAATTAGCAAAGTGTTGAGATGCTGATCAAAAGTTACTGTACATAAAAAATAACTGCTATAACTGTAATAGTAATGTCCCCTTAACTTTCAAGAAACTGGTAATTCTGGTGCTTTTTAAACATTTACAAAGTATGATGAAAGAAGAACACTTCCCAATCTTTTTATAAGCCTAATATAATGTTGAAATGAAACACCTTACCAAAAAAATGAAATATCATGAATATTTAAACAAAAATCCTGAACAAAACATAGGAAGTGAAGTCTAACAATGTATTTAAAAATAATTATACCATGACCAAACAAGTTGATTCCAAGAATGGTGGAAATTTTTAATATTAGAAAAATCAATCAACATAACTCACCATATTAATGGTCAAAAGAAAAATAGGATTTAATCTCTCAATAGAAATTCAAATTCCATTTGATGAAATTTAACATTCACTCCCAAATTGGAAAAAAAATAGAAAAAAACATTTGCTATTATAGATATTCGTAGGTTTTGAGATGTGCTTTCTTTCTCCATTCTTTTGTTAACAGCAATCCAAATTTCCCTGGAGAACTATACCTTGCCCCTTTTAGGCCATGGACTTTGATTGGGGTTGATACACTGTGTATTACATGGAGGTGACTGACCTAGCCAAAGGCAGAAGGAGGCTCCAAACTCCTGACTACATGAGGTGGTTCACACCCAAGATGATGTCCCAATGCTTAAGTGTGGAGAATCTGCTTTGCTACAGGACTTGAACCTAGGAAGCTGCAGCCAGAACAAGATAGGCAGCCATATTGCTCTCACAAAGAACCATTAAATTTAAAATTTAAATCTCATGAAAGCAAGTACTTTGATTATCTTACAGACAATCATCTTCCTAGCTCTAAGAGTAAATAGTTCCTGGTAGAGGATAAGTCCCCAAAAAATATTTCCCTAATTAACGGATGATTGAAGCCAAAATTGAAGCACTTTAAGCTGAGATATGGAAAGCATCTGGATTTCAATATTGGCATTTGTGTCCCTGTATCAAACATCATCACTCACGATTTTTCAGTTTCATGAGTCACGTTTTCTTTTGCTTAGATTTATTTGTCTAGAAATTTTGGATATCTGCAGCAAAGCAATCCCCAACTGAAATAGAGGTTGATCAGCCCAAATCAAAAATCAAAAATCTGGAATGCTCCAAAGTCCAAAACTTTTTGAGCAATGACATGATGCCAAGAATAAAAAATTTTATACCTGATTTCATGTCCAGGTTGCTGCCAAAATGTACCCACACAACATTATTAGCATCCCTAATGGGAAAAAGCCCAATTCAGACCCCTCTTGGCTTCAGTCTATGCAGCACCCACCCACATTCCCCCAGGAAAGCACATCCACAAAGGGTAACAAAGGGCATGAGTGCAGACCAGATGTGCCAACAGCAGGTTTCCTATGCTGCCTTACATGGGCCACATGTATTATTCACTGTTTTTGTTTTCTTTGTTTTGTTTTCATCATTGTTGTTTGGGGTTTCTTGTTTCATTTTGTTTTTGCTATCCTCTGTTCTAGGGTGTACAGATACTGTTGGGGGAAAAAAGAAAAAAGTCCTGAAGATACCCCTGTGGATAACAGAGACAAGATGAAGAGGAAGCATTTATGTTTATCTATAGCACAGAAATTCAAGTGTTGGGGCTGGGGATGTGGCTCAAGCGGTAGGTAGCGCGCTCGCCTGGCATGCACAGGGCACTGGGTTCGATCCTCAACACCACATAAAAATAAAATAAAGATGTTGTGTCCACCTAAAACTAAAAAATAAATATTAAAAAAAAAGAAATTCAAGTGTTTGGAGGAGAAACTGGACTGCAACAGGAGTGTGAAATGTCTTACAGAAAAACATACTGTTGGAATCTCCACCACAACTGACTGTGGAGACAAAAAGACCAAGTGTTGAAGTTCTATGCTGAACGTGACCAAAAAAGTTAAATGCAAAATGGAAAAACATTGCATGAAGCTAAAAAAGAAGATATTTTTAAATGCTTTTATTTGCTGTTTTTAGATATACATGACACTAGAGTGTATTTCGACATATTATATGTACATGGAGTATAACTTCCCATTCTTGTAGCTATACATGATGGGGAGTTTCGGTGGTGTATTCATATATGAACATGGGAAAGTTAGATCCATTTCATTCTACTATCTTTTCTATTCCCATCCTTTCTCCCTTCCTTTCATTCCCTTTTGTCTAATCCAATGAATTTCTAGTCTCCCCTCCCTCACATTGTGTGTTACACATAACAGGGAGAACATTCGGTCTTTAGTCTTTGGAAGTTTGAGATTGACTTATTTCACCTAGGGTGATAGTCTCCAGTTCCATCCCAGTTATCCCATTCCTTGGCATATATCCAAAGGACTTAAAATCAGTGTACTATAGTGATGTGGATACATCAATGTTTATAGCAGCTCAATTCACAATAGCTAAGGTATGGAACCAACCAAGGTGCCCTTCAACAAATGAATGGATAAAGAAAATGTAGTATATATACACAATGGAATATTTCTCAGCTGCAAAAAAGAATGAAGATCTTATTTGAAGTATAGAAAGACTGGATCCACAGGCAACATGAGGTTGATCATGAAACAAGCAAAGATCACAGTAAAATAAAAATTGAAGGGAGGTGTGAATATTTAACAGGCTAGTTGCGGAAATTCAAGAGACGATGTGGCATTAAGTTTTTAAGGATTTGTTATTATCCAGCATTTGTTGATCAAGAAGCAGCAGAAAAAAATTATTGACCAGTTTGCCAAGGTTATCACTGATAAAAATATGATACAAGGACAAGTCTAAAATGCTGACAAAACATCACTGTTTTACCATTACTGCTCTGAGAAGACACTGACCATACCTGATAAGACAGTATCTACCAGAATTAAGGATATCAAGGACAGAATCACTGTGCTGGGATGTGCTAATGCAGCAGACACATGAAAGTGTAAATTCTTTGTGATAGGCAAAATCTTATGTCCTCACTGTTTTAAAGGACTGAATTTCTTATTAGCCTATCGCTACGCTAACAAAAGGTCACGGATTGCCAGGAACAACTTTTCTTTTGTTTTCACAAATGATTTGAACCAGGGGCTCATGCTCACTACAGGTGAGCTGGACTGGCTGGTAACTGCAAGATTTTGTTACTCCTTGACAATTGTTCTGCTCATCTTCCAGGTGAAGTTCGCATCAAAAATAATGTTTATGGCATGGGCTTTTCCCCAAATGTGACTTCAATAAGGATACCATGTGGCCAGGATATCCGTAGGTCAATGAAGATTAAACATAAGACATTTTACTGAATAGCATGCTAACAGCAGTGAACAGAGACATGAGTGAGGAAGGTTTTTAGAAGGAGATTAGCATGAAGGATGTCCTATATGCTATGGCCAACATTTGGAATGCAGTGACTAAAGACACAGATGTGTATTCCTCTATTAAGCTCTGGCCTGTGGATTTGTTTCAGAGATAATGACAAATAAGGTGGTGAATCTGAAGGATCCATATGTCAAATGAGAAAAGATGTATGTAAAAAATATTTTTACATATGCAAAATATATGCATCTATCAGTAAACTGGAAGAAGTAGAAATCAAATAATTTTTTTTAATATTACACTGTTAAACTCCACAAGATTCTTTCTGCTCCCATTTTTAAAAAATTATTTAATTCTTAGTTGTAGTTGGACACAATATCTTTGTTTTATTTATTTTTATGTGAAATTTTTAACATCGGTAATGAGACTTCATTTGCTTATTCACTGAACCATGGTGAAACAGCTGAAAGGATTCTGAATCGAGGTGTTCATGATAACAGTGACAATGAAGATGACGTTGTTACTGCTAAAGAAAAGTTGCCCATATATGACAGGGTGAAAATGTCTGATGGGGTTATTGCAGGACTGGAGCACTGTGCTCTCATAATGGGCTAGAGATCATGTCCACTTATAAAATCAGATAGATTTCTAAGACAAACACCATTGTTAAAGAGGAAAATGACTGCAGTAAACATTTTTAAAAGTCATCCAACAGAATACCTCCTCATCCCTAGAGGAGCCCCTTCCTGGTCTCTCAACTGCTTCTCATGTTTCTTCTCACTTAAAAATATAAATACAGTATAAAGTGACCTTTCAACCAAATCACAGCATACAAAGTAGAGACTGAGAGCAACCTTAAGTTGCCACTGCTAACAGATGACTCAGGGATTCTGGTGATGTTCTGTGCTGCGTAATGACCCTGAGCAGATTGTGGTTTTACTGTTAAGTACTTATGTGTGCATAAGAAAGTGATTGCTTGTCAGTAGCATCAGGAATGAAGGTGATGCATGCCAAAATGAAACAGCTCATCCACGTGGGTGACTAAGAGGGTGACACCTTTGTTTTCTGATGGTTTGACATACACAAGTATTATTTCATGTCCCAAATTATTTAAAATATTATATGACATTACCTTCAGGCTAAGTATATAAATATTATGGAATATAAATGAATTTGTTATCCAGACTTCAGTTCCCTTCCCTATTAGGAACATGCAAATATTACAAAAATCTGAAAAAAAGAAATCCCAAATCTGAAGTACTTATGGTTCCAAGCATTTTAGATATGGGATTTTCAACTTGTATTATTATCTGAATGAAGTTTTAAAATATATGTATCTTAAATCAAAAGTTAGTTTTACTAAAAGATCTCCATTAACTTTGGAAAAATACCAAATTTTTCATTGAGCAAATTGAAAAACATACTGGAGTCTTTGTTAGAAACTCAAAACGGTAAAGTCTATTCTTACATTAATACTGTATGTATATATGTGACTGCATGACCAATATGATTTTAGAACATGTACACTCAATAAAATAAAAAATTATATCCCATCTATGTATGATATATCAAAGTGCATAAATGCATTCTACTGCCATGTATAATTAATTAAAACAAATTTAAAAATAAAAAGTACATTAAAACATTGTGACACCAGATAGACAGAACTTGTGATAGCTTAGATTCCAAAAATGGACCCAAATATACCAATGAGAAGAAAGAAGAAGATGGAGATATAGCTAGCTTGCAATTCCCTTCTGCTTTTCTCATCACTATGAAGGTAGGAGCCATGGCTACCTCTTTCTCCATTGAACTCCCAGCCACCAGCAAAATGCTTGGCAGATAGGAACAGGATAAACACTTGCCATCTGATTGAAAGAATGTTAGGGAGTAACTCCTATATATTCTGTGGACCAACACAGCTCAGTTAGAACAATGATTGGTGGTACAAACAAGAATTTCTTAGAAGAAACATTCATCAGTTATTAAATGGTATGAATTCCTACTCAAATTATCATGAAAAAAATAAGATTACTTAATGAACATACTATTTTGAAATATGAAGGTAGATTAGCACACCATTTCTTATTCCTAAATAAACTGATGTTGTGTTATAATAGCAAAAATACTGGGAAGAAAGTCTCTATCAGAAATGCATCAATTTAATTTAAAAATTTGGGGGAAAATATTTAAGGCAAGTGATGTGTGGAAAAGGCTAATTACAGTACAGTAAATATAGTATGACTTCATTAGTACAAAGATCTATCTCTCATACATATAGCAATATGCTTATATTTTAAAAAGGAAATTTTAATGCTTAATATTATCCAAAAACTGAGTGATGTTGGGGTTCAGGTGGGGGAGATCTTACCTGAAATTTTATTTTTTTTCAATAAGCATATATTACTTTAATATTAAAAAACGAAGAAGAAATACAGTCATAAAAAATAGAAGGAAGTGTTTAGGACCGCAAAATTAGATCTCAATTGAATTCAAGCCAAGTACAGATAGGAGTGTCTGAAATGTCTTTCCCCTTCTGGTGATGATGTATTTAGAAAGGTCTGGTAGGGTGTTTCTAAGGAAATTTAGAAATGAAGTCCAAAACTGTCATCTCTGTCAGAGAGAAAGAGAAACAGAGAGAGAGAGAGAGACAGACAGAGAGACAGAGACAGAGACACAGAGAGATGGAGTTGGTTTCTGCATTATGTGAAGATTAAAAGGGGAAATGAATTGAATTTTACATTAATAATGAAAGTAAACATCTTTGTTTAAAACAACAACAATCAGGCAGCTATTGAATCTCAGCAGACAGAACCAGACGAGAACAGTACTAACTGCCCAGATAAGACCTTGCCAACAGTGAAAGTATCAGCAAAAGGAAATGTATGCTAGTCTAAAACTAAATTAATTTCATCAAGGGTATCATTGAAAACAAATTATCATGTCTGATAACACAAAACCCTAGCAAGCCAAAGGACAATGATAACACTCAAGTTCAAAGCCTTGCAGTTTACTTTGTTTTTAGTTAACTACATTTTCTCTAAACATAAGAGGAATAATTAAAGGATGTTTCCTGTGCTGTTTCTGATATTAATTAAAGCTGTCCAGGGTACCGATATGAGAACAATAGCAACAGAGCCAGCCAGTTTCATGTGAACGGTTGCTGAAAATCAACTAAGGAATTTGCTTTTTGGTAACATCTGAACTTCACTTGCAGCTATAGCAGTGCAAAGTGCATTATTTTTGTTGACAACTGCCTTTCATTTTCCTTTTGGTGAAACTAGGAAATGAGAGAAAAGAAAACCTGATGTCTGCACAGGAGTAGATGGATGGTGTTGTGTAGGTGGTGGATTCCTTCAGCAGTAGCCATTGGCTTGGGCACATCTGATTACCATTGTTTGGTCACTCAGATGTGATTGTTTTTGCTTTTGCTTTTGGATGTATTAAGGGAGAATGTAGGGTTGAGGAAACAGCTCAGGAATGAGGCTGTGGCTCTGTGTTCTCACTCCCAAATGTGACTCATATCTCTAATGAGGCTTGGGGCCAGCTACTTAACTCCTACGTCCCAGTGTCTTCCTTTATAAAGTGGAAAAGGTAGCACCACGCAATCTGCCAGAGGATCTTTGAAATTAACTAATGAGTGTGAAGAAGCTTGGAAAACAGGAAAAAGAAAAAAAAAAAAAAAATATATATATATATATATATATATATATATATATATATATATATATATAATTTTGGCAATAAAGACTGCTAAAAGATAAAACAAAGAGGAGAAACATCTCTAGGAATGAGCTTTAAACACACAATAAATTTCATTTCTCCGGGTGGTCCTAAAAGATATGAAGGCAAATATTGAGACTTAGATAACCTTTTCTAGTCTCTTCTAGTTCTGTGTCTTACACTGCCAAATCCCAAAGGATTATCTTTGTTATATCTACTAAGATATACATGGGGCTGGGGATGTGGCTGAGGCAGTAGTGCGCTCGCCTGGCTGGCATGTGCGGGGCACTGGGTTCAATCCTCAGCACCACATAAAAATAAAATAAAGATGTTGTGTTCATCGAAAACTAAAAAATAGATATTAAAAAAAATTCTCTCTCTCTTAAAAAAAGATGTTGTGTCCACCAAAAACTAAAAAATAAATATTAAAAAATTCTCTCTCTTTAAAAAAAAAAAAAAAAATATATATATATATATATATATATATATATATATATATATATATATATATATATATATAATTCTAGCCATCAAAGGACAACAATGTACTATGGTTTTTGTGTGTGTTATAAATTGGGCAAAACCACTGACCTATTAAAAAAAGCTTTAATCCCCAACTATTACAGCTTTTGCAACCTCCAGATGTGTCTTATGATCTTGACCTAAATGAATTTTAGCAAAGGAATTGGATTGCTGTCTTTCAATTAAAATTCTAAAGGAGACCAAAGGTCTTGAGAAGTTAAGATACAGAAAATGCTTTTAAGCATGGCAAGTGGTAATAACAACAACAAAGCCAACCAAAAATAAAATGCCATAAATAAAATAATTTAATGAATATACGGATTTTTTGCAAATTACAAAGCTTGCTGCCAATTTTGCAGCTAGTGCTTCTGAAAGTCAGCATATGTTGATCGTCATGTGTTTATAAAACATTCTCAAAAGTGAAGACAAAAGATTGTGCTCTGGCACGTTTAATGACCACATGGGCAATTATATCAGATTCTCACTTCACCAAAAACCTAGAGGGGAAAGTAAGGAAACCTCTTCTATAGCTGTCTGGGAGCCATGTTCATACCTTAGGACTCCTGATGTAACCGCTTTCTGTGTGAACAGCTCACCAACATAAAAACAAACGAAAATAGTCCTTTAAGTATTTAGTAATTGTACAAATATTTGGGAAGATAAAAACGTGGGATTTTGTGTGATATTTTCCAATGACAGCTGGAAATATGATTTTTCTTTACTTCAGGAAACTAAAACCTCTGGGAGTTTCAAATGTTTATTTTGGACAAAGCCCATGAAAGCATTCAGTATTTACCCTGGTGCCATTTGAAGTTTGTGTTTTGGGTCTGAGATGTTGTTCGGGTCTGAGAAGTGCTCAAACCAATTTTCCTTTGAGTAGATGTAGCTTTCACTTGGAACAAAACACTATCTGTCACCGTCTTGCCACTGTGGAGAAAAACTCAAACCATGAATTAGGATCTTTAATGTGTTCTTTCAAGCTTGTGATCATTTGGGGAGGTCTGAAAGTCAGGAATTTAAGACTTTCCCTAAATAAAAGGGTTTTGGTACATCTGGAGGATGCATTTTTTTCTCTCTGAAGAGAGGCACTGGATTTGAAGCTGAGTCTACCCACTGAGATAACAGGAGAGCCCTGAAGTTCTCATTCTCTAGCTTCTGTCACTAAGACTCAAGTTAGAGCAAGACACAGTCTCTGATCATAAATGCAGTGAGATGGCTCTCTTTCAACTGCTCTTAAGAGCTCCTCAACAGAAGTTCCTGCCCTTCCTGGAGTGGGAGTGCGTGCTTTTATTCATTCATTTTACTGGGAGTCTTACCAAAGTATCTCATGTCTTCAATGTTCCCTACTCCACGCCCATGTTTTCCATCTGGTTAAAGTTACAGGCTTACAACCTTTTCAGCATCTTAAATGATTTCCCACTCTTGATGCAGGTAATGATGAGGTGGGTTTGAGAAAAGGCAAAGATTAAGGCAAGGAAGCAGCTAATACAGGCAGAGCAGAGTAAGAACAGGGAAGAGTCTGGCAATAGCAAGTATTTCTTGGGTCTGAGGAGTGAGAACTTTCTAGAAGAGGGTCTTTTCAAGCCTAGGTCTCACAGAACATTCTCAGTGTAGCTTAAAAAAAAAAAGTCTCACCTCTTCACAAGCAGAGTGTCCCTGTTATGCTTCTCTTGGCAGGGAGACCTGGGCCAGCAGGCTGTCTAAAAATGCATGGAGCTCCTGGTCTCTAGGATTGCTCAAGCAGCAGTCAGATGCCTATTTTCTCCAATGTGGGAGAGATAAGCCTGTGATTCTTCACTATCATTTTAGTATTCATCTTACTCCTTGGGTCTAAGATCTTGTCTGAATTGACATCAAGAATATGAACATGATTTTAGCCAAGGAGCCATGTCTTCAAAAGAAAACTTGTGTAGAAACCCAATATAAAAAACATCTAAAAGTAGAGCTGTTCTAAGTCCATGGTGGGATGAGGGCCCAAGACTAGCTCACTCATGCCTCTTGTCCCTCCTCCCTGAGAACCTGTCTTCAGAACATTGTATGAAATTCACTGGTATAACCAAACACTTGTGCCTGAGTCCTCACATGCCTAGCATACCACATATCTACAAATGGATTCTCTTCTTCCCCAGTGGGAATAATATACTGCCAGTCTTCTGTGTTCCTGTGATCTGTACATGAAACAACCCTGGGTTGCATCCACTCTTTCCCCAAAGTGTGCTAAGTGCCTATGATGTACCAGACACTGTACTAGCTGCAAGGATTTAGTCAGAAAGCCACGGTCCTTATCCATAGAGAGACACACTATGTGATGGAGCTTTAGTAAAATGATGAAATGACTGCAAAAACATCAGCATCTCGATTGCTATTCTCCTCTGACCTTCATCTCCTCTGACTTGTCCCTTTTCAAAATCAAGGAACCCAGTGCTCTAATGGTATCTTCATTTGTCTCACTTGACCTTTTCTTAAGAGATCCTCAAGAGAAGTTCCTGCACTGTAGGTGGAAGGGGAGATTGCACATGTCAAAAATGTTCTGAAAAAGTCTAGAAGTTTTAGCCCACTGCAACAGTGTGACACGGTTCACAAAAAGGCTGCAAGAACAGGAACGTGGTTCCTGATCACAGGAACTTAAGAGTGCCGCCCTTTTCTCTCTCTTCAGATAATACCCAGGGACTATGACTGGTTATGTAAGCCACTGGATAAGGACATTGACCCACTAGAAAGCATCCTACAGTGTTAAGGGAGGACCAAGAGAACCCCAGAGGCCATGTAAATAAAGAATGCCTTGAGGAAATGGGGATATCTGGCCAGAAGAAGAGGAAATACTTTTATTTTGTGTGTGGTCATAGAGGGAGGAGACATATGAGGAAGGTGAATGAGATCAGCATCCATTGATAGAGCTATTATTTTACAGAAAGAACAACTTGATTTCTATATTCTAAAAGGTGGATCCACAATCCATGAGTGAACATTAAAGGGAAGAATATCTGAGCTCAGCATAAGGAAGACTTTCCCAATAATTACAATGCTCCAAACTTGGCATGGGCTGCCTCAAAAAGGAATGAGTGCCCTGTGTGCTTAGGACTAGATAACTGTCAATTAGGGCGGTGTAATGAGATGCTTATGAGTGTTTCAGCAAACATGTTTTTGTATGCCAGTCATGTGGAAACTGAGACACACAGAGTAGGAGAAACACTTCCTCCCCAAAGAGCTCATGGTTTAGGGACCCACACATAGACAAACTAACAATGGCAATTTGGTGTAACATATGCAAAGGAATACAGTCCAAATTCAACTAGATGAGAGAGAAATTGATGCTAAGGTAAGGGGAGGAGAAGACTAGAAATGAAACCAGAGAAAATTTTAAGAAGATAATGATGTTTGAACAAATTTAAGGGATAAGTAGTTTTTCTGTGAATCCTGATGATCAATAAAGAGAATATTCAGGACAAGGAGTGGGGTTGTACCTGCAAAGGCATGGGAATAGGAAGGCTGATGAGAGAATCAGAGGAGATGGAAGGCCAACAAAGAGAATGGTCTTTGATCTTGAACAGAAAGGATCTGTCATGCAAATGCAATGAATGCCTAGGGATTTGTCAGTAAGGTAAATATGACTGGCACAACATATTTCACAGGGAAGTAAGGGATGACCTGATCAGAATAAGGGAAATGAAGTTGCACCAAGGGTTAGCATAATTTTGAACAACTTAAAGAAAGATAAACAACAATACACCGAGCCAGGAGTGGCCGAATTCTGGCTCCTGGAACTGCTCTGGCCCAGGGCTAAAGAACCCGCAGAAACTGCTTCTCGGTCCGGGTCCTGCTGAATACTGTGGAGGCCAGAGGGGCAGAGCAGAGTCGCCGCCCGCGCCCGGAACAGGACCAGCGACCCGCAGGCATGGTATCACGTCACCCCAACTGGAGTAGGGGCCGAGCAAAGCCACTGCCCGCGCCCGGAACAGGCCCAACGACCCGCTGGCGTGGTAGCCACGTCACCCCAACTGGAGTAGGGGCAGAGCAGAGCGGCCGCCCGAGCCCGCAAGGTAGGCAGACCTGCGACCGACCGGCGGATCAGGCCCAGCGGCCTCCCAGCATGGTAGACACGCCACCCCAATTGGAGTAGGGGCAGAGCACAGCCGCCACCCGCACCCGGAACAGGCCCAGCGACCTGCCGGCGTGGTAGTCATATCACCCCAATTGGAGTAGGGGCAGAGCAGAGCCGCCTCCCGTGCCCGGAACAGGCCCAGCGACCCGCCGGCATGGTAGACACGTCACCCCAATTGGAATGGGGGCAGAGCAGAGCCGCTGCCCGAGCCTGCAAGGTAGGCAGACCTGCGACCGACCGGCAGAACAGGCCCAGGGGTCCGCGGGTGAGGTAGACACATCACCCCAATTGGAGGAGGAGCACAGCCGCTGCCCGCCCCTACAAGGGAGACTTTTCAACCATACCAGAGCAATATAAACATATAGGGGGAAAAATTTCAAAAACACAACAGTTTCACCAAGCAGAAAGAAACATGAGCAGTATGAAAAGACAAGGAAAGAAAGGACCACAAGCAATGCAGGTCAACTCAACTTTAGAAGAGGTAATAGCTGCAGCAGATGGAATGTCAGATAAAGAATTCAGGAGATACATGCTTCAGATGATCTGGAGTCTCAAGGAAGACATTAGACAGCAAAATCAGACAATGAAAGATCACTTTGACAATGAATTACATAAACAAATCCAAGAAGCAAAAGATAAACTATACAGAGAGATAGAGGTTATAAAAAACAAACAGAAATCCTAGAAATGCAGGAAGCAATAAACCAACTTAAAAACTCAATTGAGAATACTACCAGCAGAGTAGAACACTTAGAAGATAGAACATCAGACAATGAAGACAAAGTATTTCAACTTGAAAAGAACATAGACAGCTCAGCAAGACTGTTAAGAAACCATGAGCAGAACATCCAAGAAATATGGGATAACATTAAAAGACCAAACTTAAGAGTCATTGGGATACAGGAAGGCACAGAGCTCCAAACCAAAGGAATGAGCAATCTATTCAATGAAATAATACGAGAAAACTTCCCAGACTTGAAGAATGAGACAGAATCCCAAATCCTGGAAGCCTACAGGACGCCGAATGTGCATAATCATAAGAGATCCACACCAAGACATATTATAATGAAGATGCCCAACATACAGAATAAGGAGAGAATTTTAAAAGCTACAAGAGAAAGGAAGCAGATTACATTTAGGGGTAAACCAATCAGGATAACAGCTGATCTTTCAACACAGACTCTGAAAGCCAGAAGATCCTGGAATAACATATTTCAAACACTGAAAGAAAATGGGTTCCAACCAAGAATTGTGTATCCAGCGAAATTAAGCTTCAGGATGGAAGATGAAATTAAAACCTTCCACGATAAACAAAAGTTAAAAGAATTTGCAGCTAGAAAACCATCTCTTCAAAACATCCTCGGCAAAATATTACAGGAAGAGGAAATGGAAAATAACAATGAAAACCAACAGTGGAAGGTAGGACAGTAAAGGGGAAAAAATAATCAAAGAGGAAAACAAACCATGTTTAGTAACATAAATAAACAAATATGGCTGGAAGAACAACCCATATCTCAATAATAACCCTAAATGTTAATGGCTTAAACTCACCAATTAAGAGACACAGGCTAGTAGAATGTATCACAAAACAAGACCCAACAATATGCTGCCTACAGGAGATGCATTTGATAGGAAAAGACATACATAGACTGAAGGTGAAAGGTTGGGAAAAATCATATCACTCATATGGACTTCGGAAACAAGCAGGAGTGTCCATACTCATATCAAATAAAATAGATTTCAAGCCACAGTTAATCAAAAGGGATAAAGAGGGACACTACATACTGCTCAAGGGAACCATACACCAACAAGACATAACAATAATAAATACATATGCCCCAAACAATGGTGCAGCTATGTTCAACAAGCAATCTCTTCTCAAGTTCAAGAGTCTAATAGACCACCATACAATAATCATGGGAGACTTCAACACACCTCTCTCACCACTGGACAGATCTTCCAAACAAAAGTTGAACAAGGAAACTATAGAACTCAATAACACAATTAATAACCTAGACTTAATGGACATATATAGAATATACCACCCAACATCAAGCAGTTACACTTTTTTTTCAGCAGCACATGGATCCTTCTCAAAAATAGATCATATATTATGTCACAGGGCAACTCTTAGACAATATAAAGGAGTAGAGATAATACCATGCATCTTATCTGATCATAATGGAATGAAACTGAAAATCAACGATAAAAGAAGGAAGGAAAAATCATGCATCACTTGGAGAATGAACAATAGGTTACCGAATGATCAATGGGTTATAGAAGACATCACGGAGGAAATTAAAAAATTCTTAGAGATAAATGAAAACACAGACACAACATATCAGAATCTATGGGACACACTGAAAGCAGTTCTAAGAAGAAAATTCATTTCTTGGAGTTCATTCCTTAAAAAAAGAAAAAAACAACAAATAAATGATCTCATACTTCATCTCAAAATCTTAGAAAAAGAAGAGCAAAACAACAGCAAAAGAAGTAGAAGGCAAGAAATAATTAAAATCAGAGCTGAAATTAATGAAATCGAAAAAAAAGAAACAATTGAAAAAATTGATAAAACTAAAAGTTGGTTCTTTGAAAAAATAAATAAGATCAACAGACCCTTAGCCATGCTAACGAAGAGAAGAAGAGAGAGAACTCAAATTACTAGCATACGGGATGAAAAAGGCAATACCACAACAGACACTTCAGAAATACAGAAGATAATCAGAAATTATTTTGAATCCTTATACTCCAATAAAATAGAAGATAGTGAAGGCATTGATAAATTTCTTAAGTCATATGATCTACCCAGATTGAGTCAGGAAGATATAGACAACCTAAACAGACCAATATCAATTGAGGAAATAGAAGAAACCATCAAAAGACTACCAACTAAGAAAAGCCCAGGACCGGATGGGTATACAGCAGAGTTTTACAAAACCTTTAAAGAGGAACTAATACCAATACTTTTCAAGCCATTTCAGGAAATAGAAAAAGAGGGAGAACTTCCAAATTCATTCTATGAGGCAAACATCACCCTGATTCCTAAACCAGAAAAAGACACTTCAAAGAAAGAAAACTACAGACCAATATCTCTAATGAACCTAGATGCAAAAATCCTCAATAAAATTCTGGCGAATCGGATTAAAAAACATATCAAAAAAATTGTGCACCATGATCAAGTGGGATTCATCCCTGGGATGCAAGGCTGGTTCAATATACGGAAATCAATAAATGTTATTCACCACATCAATAGACTTAAAAATAAGAACCACATGATCATCTCGATAGATGCGGAAAAAGCATTCGACAAAGTACAGCATCCCTTTATGTTCAAAACTCTAGAAAAACTAGGGATAACAGGAACATACCTCAACATTGTAAAAGCAATCTATGCTAAGCCTCAGGCTAGCATCATTCTGAATGGAGAAAAATTGAAGGCATTCCCTCTAAAATCTGGAACAAGACAGGGATGCCCTCTCTCACCACTTCTGTTCAACATAGTTCTCAAAACACTGGCCAGAGCAATTAGACAGATGAAAGAAATTAAAGGCATAAAAATAGGAAAAGAAGAAATTAAATTATCACTATTTGCAGATGACATGATTCTATACCTAGCAGACCCAAAAGGGTCTACAAAGAAACTATTAGAGCTAATAAATGAATTCAGCAAAGTGGCAGGATATAAAATCAACACACATAAATCAAAAGTATTCCTGTATATCAGCGACAAATCCTCTGAAATGGAAATGAGGACAACCAATCCATTCACAATATCCTCAAAAAAAAAATAAAATACTTGGGAATCAACCTAACAAAAGAGGTGAAAGACTTATACAATGAAAACTACAGAACCCTAAAGAGAGAAATAGGAGAAGATCTTAGAAGATGGAAAAATATACCCTGTTCATTGATAGGCAGAACTAACATCATCAAAATGGCGATATTACCAAAAGTTCTCTATAGGTTTAATGCAATGCCAATCAAAATCCCAATGGCATTTCTTGTAGAAATAGAGAAAGCAATCATGAAATTCATATGGAAAAATAAAAGACCCAGAATAGCAAAAACAGTGTTAAGTAGGAAGTGTGAATCAGGCGGTATAGCGGTACCAGACTTCAAACTATACTACAGAGCAATAGTAACAAAAACAGCATGGTACTGGTACCAAAACAGGCAGGTGGACCAATGGTACAGAATAGAGGACCCAGAAACCAATCCACAAAACTACAACTATCTTATATTTGATAAAGGGGCTAAAAGCATGCAATGGAGGAAGGATAGCATCTTCAACAAATGGTGCTGGGAAAACTGGAAATCCATATGCAACAAAATGAAACTAAATCCCTTTCTCTCGCCATGCACAAAAGTTAACTCAAAATGGATCAAGGAGCTTGATATCAAATCAGAGACATGGCATTTGATAGAAGAAAAAGTTGGCTACGATCTACATACTGTGGGGTCGGGCTCCAAATTCCTCAATAGGACACCCATAGCACAAGAGTTAATAACTAGAATCAACAAATGGGACTTACTCAAACTAAAAAGTTTTTTCTCAGCAAAAGAAACAATAAGAGAGGTAAATAGGGAGCCTACATCCTGGGAACAAATCTTTACTCCTCACACTAATATCCAGAGTATACAAAGAACTCAAAAAATTAGACAATAAGATAACAAATAACCCAATCAACAAATGGGCCAAGGACCTGAACAGACACTTCTCAGAGGAGGACATACAATCAATCAAAAGTACATGAAAAAATGCTCACCATCTCTAGCAGTCAGAGAAATGCAAATCAAAACCACCCTAAGATACCATCTCACTCCAGTAAGATTGGCAGCCATTATGAAGTCAAACAACAACAAGTGCTGGCGAGGATGTGGGGAAAAGGGTACACTTGTTCATTGTTGGTGGGACTCCAAATTGGTGCAGCCAATTTGGAAAGCAGTATGGAGATTTCTTGGAAAGCTGTGAATGGAACCACCATTTGACCCAGCTATTCCCCTTCTCGGTCTATTCCCTAAAGACCTAAAAAGAGCATGCTACAGGAACACTGCTACATCGATGTTCATAGCAGCACAATTCACAATAGCAAGACTGTGGAACCAACCTAGATGCCCTTCAATAGACGAATGGATAAAAAAAAATGTGGCATTTATACAGAATGGAGTATTACTCTGCATTAAAAAATGACAAAATTATAGAATTTGGAGGGAAATAGATGGCATTAGAGCAGATTATGCTAAGTGAAGCTAGCCAATCCCTAAAAAACAAATGCCAAATGTCTTCTTTGATATAAGGAGAGTAATTAAGAACAGAGTAGGGAAGAAGAGCATGAGAAGATGACTAACATTAAACAGGGATGAGAGGTGGGTGGGAAAGGGAGAGAGAAGGGAAATTGCTTGGAAATGGAAGGAGACCCTCAGGGTTATACAAAATTACATACAAGAGGAAGTGAGGGGAAAGGGAAAAATAATACAAGGGGGAGAAATGAGTTACAGTAGAGGGGGTAGAGAGAGAAGAGGGGAGGGGAGGGGGGAGGGGGGATAGTAGAGGATAGGAAAGGCAGCAGAATACAACAGACACGAGTATGTCAATATGTAAATCAGTGGAAGTGTAACTGATGTGATTCTGCAATCTGTATACGGGGTAAAAATGGGAGTTCATAACCCACTTGAATCAAAGTGTGAAATATGATATATCAAGAACTATGTAATGTTTTGAACAGCCAATAAAAAAATTAAAAAAAAGAACTATGTAATGTTTTGAACAACCAACAATAAAAATTTTAAAAAAAATAAAAAAATAAAGTAATAATGGCAAACATTAAAAAAAGAAAGATCAACAGCTTAAAGAAAGATAAAATAATTGATAAATGGCATGAAGGCCTCAAAGGGAAAATGAAGTTTGTAGTATTGGTCTCTTAGAATTCATTTTTTTTTTAATGGAGCAAATATATTTGTAGGAGATCCGAGTAGATGGCCTTTCAGCTCTTTTCTAAATTCAAGATTCCCAAATTCCATGCCTTGCCATCATTCCTTTCTGGATATATGGGATCCTTCTTTCCTTCTTTCTTTTTATAACAGCTTCTTCTCTGGCATATACCCTCCAATTATATAATAAATAAATGACATAATTAGTGTATTCTGAGTTATGTAATCATTACCAAAATCCATGTTGGAACATTTCATTACCCCCCAAAGAAACTCTATCTTCAGTTGTCCATTTCCTGCCCCTGACAGCCACTAATCTATTTTCTGTACCTTCCAGTGTGCCTATTTTTGATGTATCATATAAATAGAATCATACAATCTATAGCCTTTTTTGACTCTCTTCTTTCAATTAGTATGACGTTTTTAAATTTCACCCATGTGGTAACAGGAATCAGTACTCCATTATTTCTTATTGTTGAAAAATATTTCAGTATATATGCTTCATTTTGTTTATCCATTCATCAGTTAATGGGCAGAGGGATTGTTTCTACTTTTTGGCTATAGAAGTAATGCTACTTTGGACATTCAGGTACAAGTCTTTTTGTGGACATGTTTTTATTTATTTATTTTTCTCAATATTTTTGATCCCTACTGCTTGAGTTATCATCTTATGGGTTCACTCTTTTCAGAACTGCAATAACATTTCTAAGTAATATTGCAGAATTTTCACTTTACTTGCTCCCCCAAAGAACAAAATAATAACACCTTTGGAACCTATGTATAGACTTCTATTTTCTTCCCAAGGGAGGATATCATAGGTATATACTAGGGCCAGACACATATCTAAAGAGGTCCTGTGCACTGTTGACCTCACAAATCTTAAATACACACACACACACACACACACACACACACACACACACACACGTTAAAAACAAATTGCTCGTATTATGATAGAATGTTATTTTTTTTTCATCTAATTGAGGGAAAGTCTTTTCCCCATTATTTGTGGGCTAATAGCCACTTCATCATATTGAAATGATTCTCCTTCCTTGTCTACTCTGCCTTGTAAGGACACTTGATAGGTCACAATTTAGGCCAGGGTTCTACTGGGACAACATATGCCTTTTCCATGGTAGGAGAGAGACACCTGGTCAAAATGCCCCTAAGTAGCTTTTATGTAAGGGAAGAGTGTAGTAAATTCTCCACTTTCCTGAGGCCTACTCACCCATCACGAGTTGGAGAAAGGGCCCACTGGATAGTCCAAGTGTTCACACTTAAACACAGCACTGAATAAAGGAGATGTATTAATAGGAATCTTGCTCAATAGCAATATTCCATGGGCTTCTTTATGATGACTGAGCTCTGTGGGCCTCCATCTCTGAGAGGGGCATCTCCCAAGGGTGCTAAAGAAGGGGAAAATAACTCTATTTGTCCTTACTTTTGCAAGATCCCTGGAAGCATTCCCTGTAATTAACTCTTTTCAGGTCCTTCTCTGCCTGAGAGTGCTCTTTCAGCTTGTTCTTAAGAGCTGCCTCTGGTGACTACACCCAGCCAAAATTTCTCTTATGCTCCTTAGCTTCACCCTCATTTCCACACTCCTCCTCTGACAATCCACACAGATCCATGGAAATAGGAAGGAGGTAGAGTGGTGAGGGTGGCTAAAGTTTTGAAGGATTCTTCTCTAGCATCTTTGTTATCTCCTTCCCTAGTCCTTCCAAGCTCTCGGATTATTCCTCTGTCATTTGTTCCCTTCTGCCCAGGGGCTTGCTTTCAATTCTCTTCAGTGAGTCAGATGCGGAGACACATATTCACCCTGCGCCTGCTGCAGGGAGAGGCTCTCCTATATAAGACTGATGTTTAGCCCAGTTTAAAGTTCAGTAGTTTATAAGGAACTCCCCAGCAGCCACTATGGAATGTTCTTATAAATACAGAAAATTCATACTGACATTATCCATTTTAATAACTGTCTCAACTGACCAGCAGAGATTGAGACATTACCAGCCTTGCTAAAACTGTATCAGGAAAAAAAAAAAAAAAATTTAACTAGGTCAGAATGCTACTGGACAGGTAGGGGATACAATAATCAGAAGAAATAATTCAAAGGTAAATTAAATTGTGATCTGCTATGGCCAAATCTCAGTCTTGAAGCAAGTTCCTAAGGGCTCCAGGAATAAAGGTTTTTGGATTGAAAATAGTACTATCAGGAAACGTAATAAATATTTTTAAATGTTGACCGAGGAAGCAACTGAATATCACTCTAACTGTAACCACTAAAAGCATCAGATAATTTATAAAAAATCACATATATACTTATACACATATATAATTTAATGTTTTAAACATATAAAATATATTTTGTATATAAACATTCTTTTAAATATATAAAATGCTATATTTATATTTATATTAACATTGATTATATCATAACTATTTAATATAGATATTTAGTTGACCCTCATCATTCACAGATTACTTATTTGAAAATTCTCCTACTCATTAAAACTTACATATGATGTTAAAATCAAAGCTTCCAGCACTTCTGAAGTCTTGAGACACATGCACAGAGTAGCAAAAAGGCTTAGTCGCCCCATAAGCACCTTTGCAGCTGAGGTCAAACAAGGAAATACCTGCCTTTTTGTTTCAGGGTTCATACTGCAAACAAGCCTCCTTTTCATAGTATGTTTAGTGCCATGGTTTTTTTTTTTTTTATATTTCATGCTTTTTGTTGGTGATTTTGCTGTTTTAAATGGCTTCAGGTACACAGTAGAAGTGCTAGCTAGTATCCCTAAGTGCATAAAGGCTGTCACATGTCTAGGGGAAAACAGATGTGTTAGACAAGCTTTGTTCAGGGGTGAGTTACAGTGCTGTGAGCATTAGCCAGGAGTTCAATGTTAATTAAACAATGGTATATATTTAATAACCTAATATTGTTATTTCTTCTAAAGGCAGAGATTTAGTATTTTGTAATCCAAGGTTCACAGTGACTTTACAGAATATAACTTCCCCAAGTAATGAGATTTAACTCTATGTATGATCTATATGTATATATATACATCTATAATACATATTTCATATATATGATATATTATATGTCATATATATCACACATATCACATATATGTATATATAATTTTTATTTTATGCATATTTTGTATAATTTTATTTCTTCTATATATTCATAATTTTTACATCAATGCATATTTAAGTGTAGTTTCAGGACATTGGAGAGCTGTGGTACAGAATGAATTGAATGAACTAAGCAAGAGGGTAGCAAATCATTGCAAAGTAAACCAACTATTTCTGGTCATTTTTCTTAACTAAGTGTATTTGCTACTTCTGGGTAAGGACTACAGATAGGGCTTGAGGGAAAAAGAGAGAATAACAGATCTTTTGGTGGTTGTGCAGGACTGGTGTAATAAATCGAAAACTTCAGGAGCTCTATGGGCAGAGTTCATTTGCTGGGTCAATACCTGTGTGGGAGGCTACAAAGCTTCTAATGAGCAGAATATAATCCCTCTTTGTTTAGCAAAATTGGAGAGACAAAATACTATCTGAAAAAGAGGGACATCTGCTAACACAGAACTAGTCTCCTCAACACATTTAAAATATTTGCCAGATCATGGACCAGAAGAGCAAAGCTTAAAACTGTTGAAGACAGTCAGGTGGGGAAAAGGGAAAAGTCTGGAGGCTTGGGAGAATTTCTCCCTTAGGACACAGGAAACCAGAGGTGGATTGAGTTAATTACAGCTCCAGGCTAGTTCCATTTGAGCCCAATTTTAGATTAAATCTAGAAAGAGAAGGCCCTTTCTGAGGAGAAAAAAATATTAATCTCAACCTCTACAATTAGGTTACAAACAAAATTTGTCATAAAATTACAAACAGAAACAGAATAGGTAAAGAAGCATAAGAAAAATGATAAAGACCAAAAATAGTCTTGGAGCAGGTTTACAGATTATTCAAATGTTGAAATTAGCAAATAAAACTTAAAAGAAACTGGCCAAACAGCACATGCCTATAATCCCAAAGCCTCAGGAGGCTGAGGCAGGAAGATCGCAAGTTCAAAGCCAGCCTCAGAAACTGAGAGGTCTTAACTTAACAAGACCCTTTCTCAAAATAAAAAGTAAAAAGGGATGGCAATGTGGCTTGGTGATTAAGTGCCCCTGGGTTGAATCTCCAGTGCCAAACAAACAAACAAAAACCCTGAAGAAATTATAAGTTAAATAAAACCGAGGGGGAAAATAGTTGAAAGGATAAATAATTTTAACAGAGAATTTGAATCTTTAAAGTAATTAAACAGTTCTTCTAGAATCGAGAAACACAATATCTGAAATTAAAAACTTAAAGGACAAGGTTCAGAGCAGACAACGCACATTAGAAAAGGGTCAATTAGAAAACATTCAAAGCCAAGATCAGGGAGGAAAGAGACAATGATGGAACACAGTGTGAGACACTCAGGATGCAGAAAAAACATCAAGTATCCATGCAATTTGAATTTCAAACTAATTTGTAAGAACAAATTAGAAGCATACTTTAGATGATAATCAATAATCAGCCTATACTTCAGGAGTCTCAGAGAACCTTAAGCAGGTAAATATAAAGAAAATCAACCTAGCACACAATACAGGAGTTTCAGCCCAGGAGCACTTAATCACCATGTCACATCATCAGCCCTTTTTATTTTTTATTTTGAGGTAGGATCTTGCTGAGTTGCTCAAGACCTCTCAAAGTTTCTGAGGCTGGCTTTGAACTTGCGATTTTCCCGCCGCAGCCTCCTGAGTCTTTGGGATTACCCGCCTGTGCTGTTTTGCCCAGCTTCTTTTAAATTTTATTTGCTAATTTCTTTACTAAAGAAGAAAGACAAACAGAAAATCTCAAAAAGTAGCTGGAGGGAAGAATTAAAGGGGACTTCTCAGCCAAAACCAGGCAGAGAGTTAAGGGACTCACATATTTAAAGAGTAAAGGAAAAATTTTTAAAGATATCTTTAAAAAATGAAAGCTAATTATAAAAATGAAAGCTGAAATTCATTATCAATATGCCTGCACTATAAAAGATATATAAAGAAAGCACTTTCGATTGAAGGACATATGTAAAGAAAACTCTCGAGTTATCAATGGAGACTTGATAATTTCTCTGCATTTACCTTTTAAGAAAATATATAGTAAATGAAGTTGACCTTCAGGATTAAAGAATTCTTGGCTTCTCTTTCCATCTCAGGACTACAAACCATCCACTATTTTCCTATTTGACTGGGAAAACAAGTTTCTTCAATAAATGTCTCAAATAGGAATCCAAAACATTGTTTAAATCAACAAAAGAATAAGCAAGGAATAGACAACAAATGTTTAAAATGAACCACGACCTCATTAATTTACTGACTTTTAACCTTCCTTTAGTCAGAAGGTGAAACTTATCCATTTCTGGTTATTTTCCCCAAGATTGCTCTCCTTTCTGCCTCCTGACATAATCTCTGAAAAAGTCTGCCTGTTGGTTCTGTCAGGTTCTATATCATAAAATGACTTCCAATGGCATATGTGCAATCCTAGACAATATTGCTATGAATTGACCTGGATTCTTCCTTCCTTATTTCATGCCTTGCCTTCGCAAGTATCTTATGTGCATTAATTAATTAAGATATTTTTTAAACTGTAGGTTTGATCTGCTTCATTGGTATGTATTTATCTCTGAGATATTCTCCCACCAAGCTTTTTCCTGGATTTCCTTAATTTCTATAGATGGATCTGTCTTGCAAATCCTACATGCTGTCATGAAAGTTATCCAAAACATAACCAGTCAGGACCTCGAATCAAGATTTATAATTTCTTGTCTTTCAACCCTATAGATATGCTAAAATTCTCTTCCCATTTATCTTACATTCCATATATACTTTAAGAACAAAATCTTTGTTAGTCTTTGGTTCTTTGGTAAAACTTTAGACATATGTTGTTGTAATTATTTATTATATGTTTAATTATTACAGATATTCCCAAAGATAGTCTTCCCTGATTTTAGTCAAGTCTACAAGTATTGTGCAATTTTTAAATCTCTATGGAAGATTGTACACTCCACAGATCCAGGTGTGAAAAAACAGAGGGTCATGAAAAAAAATAGTCTCAGGTATTTATAGATACCCTTGCCTTGATATCCTGGGCTTCCCTGGCTTTGAAATTACCGTGTTCATCCAAATTGGCCTGTCTCCCTGAAGCATTAGGCCTCAGGTGACATCTTGGCAACAGAAGCAAATGCAATTAGTAACATGCAGCAAATTAGTAATTAGTAAGTGGGAATTAGTAATGGATAGTCAAATAGTCATTAGTAAACACTTACTGGTGGTATGTAGTGAATTACCTGTTAGTAGTAAATACTTATTAATAATGTGTAATCCAGTGTGGCTCATGGAAGGCTGCTGGCTGGAAGCTTGTCCCCTGTCTTTCCCAGCACTCCTGGGAGGATCAGGAAATGGACAAGCATTCTTTCCATAAAGTTATATCTTAAAAATTCAATTAGCTCAAAAGTTATATTAAGAGAGTTTTCCTTCTTCTTATAAAATTTAAACATGTTGTAATAGAGTTGTTCTGTGTTCTTGAGGACACAAAACATCATGGTGAGTCAGCAAGAACACCTTTCTAAGTTGACTTCAATTGCCCGTTGCCCCCTCCTCGGTTTGGCCACCACATTCACACCAGCCCAGATACCCTCTTTGGTGGCCAAGGCTGCCAACTCCGTAAGCCCTGATTTGGGGAAGCTACAAGATCAAGAGGCAGTTTCTCTCCTGGTCTGCCCTCCCCTGGCACTCTCCTATTGTCCAGGAGAAGGAATCACTGTCTACCTGTGGAACTGACTCTACATTCTGTTGGTTTCCCTTTCTTGTCCTGAGACCCTTCCCACATCCCATGTCTTTTGAAGGAAACTTTAATCCTCTTAAGTTCTACCCATTCTACATTACTTTTTTTTTTTTTTTTGAGAGAGAGAGAGAGAATTTCTTTAATTTTTTTTTTAGTTTAGTTTTTGGTGGACACAACATCTTCATTTTATTTTTATGTGGTGCTGAGGATCGAACCTAGCGCCCCGCATATGCCAGGCGAGCGTGTTAGCACTTGAGCCACATCCCCAGTCCCTACATTACGTTTTTGCACTACAGTCTTGCTAAAAATAAAAAAAAAAAAAGAGAGAGAGAGAGAAAGAGAGACACTTGAAGGAAGCATTGCATCTAAATGAGAAAATATGCACATTAAAAACTATATAGAAACAATGTGGCTGGGGTTGTGGCTCAGCAGTAGAGTGCTCACCTAGCACATGCAAGGCCCTGGGTTCTATTCTCAGCACCACATAAAAGTAAATAAATAAAATAAAGTTTTTTGTGTCCAACTACAACTAAATAAATAAATAGATATTTATAACAAAATATATAGAAACAAGTTTTAGAATCAGCCCAGCCTGCATTCAAATTCCAACTTGGTCTCTTACTTAATATTGGACAGACTTAAAGGAAGTTTGACATAATCTCACTACAATTATTTCTACAAAGGGGAATAATAAAATCTACTCTGCATCATTGTTATAAAGACCCAGTATAATTTATATAAGATGAAAAAATGATTCCTGGACAAAATAGGTGCTCAGTCAATCACATAAGGAGCAGTATATCCTGTTATAAAACAAATTTGTTTGTTCCTGTGGAACTAAGGAGATCCCTTAACAAAGCAGGCAGCAAGCACTCATATTCTATTGGATAAACGATAGCAAATACTTTCTTGTTTATAAAGAAAGGAAATTTCCTTTTTCAAAGCAGCTCATGAAAGTCATTGTCTTCAAGTATTCATTGTATTCTGAGATTCTTAGAGATAGAATGTAATATGCAAGAAGCAATACACTCTCAGTTGCTACTTACCAAATCAAAATCCATTAACTAGAACAACACAGCTTTGATTATACCATGATAAATGGAACTCATAATATGGACTAGATTGCTGTAAGACCTGGAAATATCTTATGAATCATCAAAGACTAAATTGATACAATATGATTTTTCTATTAAGCATATTTGTGGTATTCAAAAGCTTTGAAATTGGCAATCTAGGGGCGCTCCCTGAGGGAAGGGCCAGGGTTTTTTTTTTTTGTTGTTATAATCTTTTAGCTGTTTACACAATGCCTGAAGAAGTAGGAGCTCAGTTAGTATTTGTTGAACTCAGGAGGAAAAAAAAAGGCAGGGTGGAAATTAGTAAGGTATGTAACATATATGGCAATTCAGTCTTCTAACTAGGGATTTTATCAATAAGAACTTCACGGTTTTTTTTCTCTTTACTTTTTGTTGTTGTTGTTGTTATTGTTATTGTTGTATGAAGAATTGAACCCAGGGGTGCTTAACCACTGAGCTACATCTCCAGATCTTTTTAAGTTTTTATTTTGAGACAGGGTCTCACTCAGTTGCTTTGGGCCTAAGTTGCTGAGACAAAATTTGAACTTGGAATCCTCCTGTCTCAGCCTCCCAAATTACTGGGATTACAGGTGTGTGCCAAGACACTCGGCAGAATTTCACATTTCTAACCCACAACAGAAAATGGAAGCATCATTAAAGGTTAGGTGCCTTAATATTGCTATTTTACACAGCAGAATTTCTTTATAAAATGGAATTTTTCTAGGTATGCTCACCTAGTGATAACCAAATTGTTTTCTAATCTGTATGTACTTTGATTTCTAAAAGCATATACAAGCACAAAATATGGGTTTCCTAAACATGCAGGCATTCCCCAAATGTGGTAATATGTCTTTCACAGAATCCGTATTTTAAAAAATTACATGTTGACCCCATGATTGATTTTTCCACACCAGATTTTAACTTTGGAGAACCACCTAATGACCTAATATATTAAAGCATCATTTTAAGGTATCATTTTTGCCTAACAGATGACAATTTAATTCAATATCATTATTTTGTTTGTCCCCAGAGCCAATTAGCACGATTAAAATATGGTTTTAAAATGTTTCTGTAAGAAGCATAGTTCTGATAAACTTCATGAAATTGAAACAAAGAAGATAATTATTTGGTAATCCAAACCAAAAGATATCAGACAATTAGAAGTTTATTTAACTTAAATTGATTAAGGATGAGAGTTCTGAAATGTTGCAATTGCATAAAAAAAGATTAATTCTAAATTGTCATGTATAATTATGAATTTATAATCTTTTACAGATTGTCTCATGTTATATGTAAATGTATACCCTTCAAGAACATAATTCATAAAACAAGATGAGACTGACTGTACTTAATCAAGGAGACTCCAAGTGTAATAGTAAGAAAAAAGACTCTAGAAGCTTTTGGCTATTTCTTCCCTTTACTGTAAACTCATTATTGAAAAATATTGGCACATTCTATTTGAAACACTTCTACATTTTCTATTTCATACTCAGGTGAAAACAAAGTGAGGTTTCTCAAATTTCAGTGAAATTTGTGATAATTTTTGAAATGGAAAACAATCTGCTGTTCTACAAACCTCATCATCCCCTTAACATCAGGCTTACTAAAGCTAATGGCTGAGTGAAGACAATTTGAGAGAAGAGAACACAGCAAAGTGACACATGTTGAAAAGAAATGACTAGCCTTCGTACCTAATGCAACACTTCACTCCGAACGTCGAAGCCATGCTGACTACCTCCCATAGCTGGCCTTGTTTTTCAACAACCTTCTCTGTTCGGAAGGTCTGTTCCAGCTGCTCAGGGCTGGGCCAGGCACATTTCACATGCACTGGGCTGGTGCCCACCCTGCACCTCCCCTGAGGACCCCTGTTCCTGGGCTGCCCAGGCATATGCAGCCCAGGCTCCCTGTCTCTCTAGAACATCTGCTTAGGAAGAAGAAAGTATCCCCTCTCCCCCACCCAAAACCCTGACATTTTATTTTCTCATTCTCATTTGATTCCAAATCTTTCATCTTTGTTAACCTAAACTTCTTCTGACACACTTAGTGTGAATTTTCATTTTGAACCCAGGTACATTAAATTTAACTTGATGTTCTTGGGAAAATTATAAAATGACTGCTTTAACCGATTTTTTTTTATTATTATTGAATTAGGACATACATTACAACATCTGTTTCATAGTTACTAATAATGTTTCACTTCTCAAAACTGAGTTACGAAAATAATTGATTTTGACATTAGCCCATCTATTTAAGATGGTCTATAAAATGTTCAAAAAAATTCCAAATCATGTGGTTGCCTAACAGAAGACCCAATATGCCAGCTGGATAAGGACCTTGGAGCTCTATCTAAGGGACTCCTCAGAAATACAATTACAAAGACTGTAGGAAGGTATCAGCTGTCCCATCCCTGTGTTTATTTATCCATCCAGCAGAGCTGAGGGTAAAAATCTTGTATTTGTTTCTATGGTTATAAACGGTCCCACCCTTCTGGACATTTACATTGAATCCGTCAGCCAGCCAGCAAGTTCTGCAAAAAAGAGTCTGGGAGCAATTAAAATGAGACTTATAAAAAAATAAAGTTTTGCCATTGTACCATTTCTCTGTCAGACTCTAACAAAACCAACATATCTGAGACAAGACCAACATATCTGAAAATGGTGAGGATATACTAGCAAATAAAGAACATATTAGTAATTGATTCCAGCTATTAAAGCTGTGTGAATCAGGTGTCCCTCCCTGCCCCACACCAGCTGTGTTTACTGCAGGATGCAAACAAGTCCAGGCAGGTCTGGCCCCCTGGTGAATTGCAGGACCCCCACCCCCACCCCCACCAGGCTCCTGGGAAACAACTCATTCTGAGGGGAAGACAGGGCCAAGCACAGCTGTTTGCTCAGTAATAGAGGCTGGTTCAGCAGCCTCGCCCTTGTCACTCCAGTTTGTCCTCCAGTGTTCTCTCCTGGAAGTGGCAGTGGAAGCTAGCCTCTGCAACATTGTAGCAGGAGGGAGGCTTTTGGCTGCCATATAGTTGGTGCTAAAGCTTCAGCACCAATAGCAATGGCAGCAGCAACAACATGGTGGTGGCGGCACCAGCATCCCAAGCTCCAGGAGCCCCCTGATAGGAATAAAGGGACAGAGGTGTGGCACACTCATTTACTGAATGATTCATTTCTATTTTATGATAGAAAGGGATGAAGAAGTGGTTGTAGAAAAAAAAATCCACCTATTTTATAAATATTCTAATCATTGCTTATCTGCTGGAAATGTATGAATCCCGTAACTGTTTCATCAGACATTATTATTAAACCTGTAAATCAATATAATTGCCAGGATTCTATCAACTCCTCCAATTCCAGAGGCTCGGGAATTAGAGTTCTGAGGAGATTAATAGGACAGAGAAAACAAAATTAGTTTTCTTGTACGAAGTGACCACTGGTTTTAACAGCAATACTATTTCATGTGCTGAGATATACATTCCATTGAATCATTTTGAACCTAACCAGCTAAGTTCACACTCAATTGGATCTACTTTTTAATGCCTAGAGGTCTGTTGTACCCTTAATATTTCAATCTCATTATTTAGGATGCTGAAATAACAATCCTTCAGATAGGAATGTCATCTTAAAATATGAATTCTTGTCATTCTTTTGTATGTCTAAAGGTTCATAAGGCAGTGTTGAAAACTTGGCTTTTCTCTGGCTTACGTTTGAAAACAATTTAAAGTTTTAATGTATGGAAATTTATATCAGAGAAAAATATAAATTAGAAATTTATATGCTGGCAATAATTCTAATACATTTACTTGCGCCTTCAATATTTATGATTATAGTTCCATGAATGTGAAAAATATATATGCTCCAAAAAGGAGAAGTTACATTGTGATGTGTACCGTCCATATGGCAATGAAAATAAATTGTAGAAATTATGATGTAATAAATTGTTAAACTTTAACCACAGCCATACAGCAACATAGAATTTGCAAAGTGGAGCTCATCTCCCCTCCCATTTTATAGAAAAGGCAGCAGAGCCCCAGAGGGCTGCACAATTGTGCCCAGAAGCCAATACACAGTGACCTTTCACCAGAGCACACTATTTATCAATAGAGAAATATATATATTTTAAAATGGCATTAAAACAGAAACCAAGTGGTATTTTTTGACATGCTCCTTCTCTTTTCATGTTCCCTAATAAAATACAGTGAACTCAGGGGACCATGTGTCAAGGTGGCATTTTTACCTTTATGGACAGTGGTATCTCATGAAACTGATGTTTCGGCCACTTGAAGTCCAGAATGTCTCATTGGAGGTATAGTATAAGCTGTTGCACAGACATTCTTTTCTATTTTCCTATTGAATGCCTCCTCTCTCAGTCAGGATTTTACCCATTCAATTTCCATTTATTAGGCACCTAACAGGTGCCCTGTGTTGGGCGTTTACAGGAGAAATGGACACCACCTCTTCTTCGAGAATCTCCATCAGGTGGGTAGAGAAGTGAAGCACTCTCCTTCTTCTCTTGTTCACCTGGTGCTGAGGGTCTCAAATCACAGTGCAATGAAACTTCATGAGTTGTATTGTCTGGGACTTGTAGCAGCTGAGGTCAAACTAATAAATTAGCACCTTTCAAAGTGATATTCTCTGAATATTTTTCCACCTTACCTAGAGGAGCAGCTCAATCAAAGAGAAAAGGCAGGACCAGGAGACATATGGTTCTGTTCAGTGTGGCTTCCGTGGTCCCAAGATCATTGGGCCCACTTTCTATGTTGAGAAGGACAGAAGGGGAGCAAAGGTGGTGCCACAATTAACATCTGATTTCATCAAGCCTTTGTTCTAATGAATATATTCTCTTTGAGGATGTCACCCACTCATGTGTCTGATTCTGTAAGGACTGTGTATAATAAAATTCTAGTTTATTTCTCTTCTTCTCTCATTTCAGGTTTTTGACCATTATACAAAATTGTTCCATGTCTCTAGAGGTTAAATATCTTGAGATCTCTGGCTCCTTTGGCATGAAGCTACCCCCCCTCCACCCAAATGAGCTAGGTCCTTGACACTGATAGCAATCTGGCATGCTCTTATAGTAGGCTATTTGTTTGGCTATAAACAGGTCAAAATGACACTTTGATATGTGGGTGCTGACTCAGAATAGGTGGAGGGAAAGGGGAGTTCATCAGATTGCACAGGGTGAATGGGAATGGGAGGAAGGAAAGGGGGATGGGAATGAGAAAGGCAGTAGAATGAATCAGATATAACTTTCCTATGTTCATACATGAATACACAACCAGTGCAACTCCACATCCTGTCCAACCACAAGAACGGGAAGCTATACTTCATGTATGTATAATATGCCAAAATACACTGTCATGTTTAACTAAACAGAACACATTAAAAAAAATTACAAGAAACAGGTCAAAATGAGAACATTTGATCTATTGGCTCTTTGTAAGCATTAGGTGTCTGGTTCTATTTGGCCCCAGGGGATGTTATGCCTTTTCTCTTCACCACATTAGAAATGTGGCACCCTCAAAAGGCTCATAATTTCCCTGCTCCTCCCCACCCTCCCCACCCTCTGTCCTGCTTCCCAGAAGGGTCATTGCTCTTTGCTGCACCCAGCGCCTTCAATACTGCACCAAAGATCAAAGTAGTACAAGTATAAAAGGTTATTAAGAGAAGAAAATTCTGTAAATACCTCTAGGGCAATAGTACCATGAGCCATAGGCTTTATGAGCATAATAATATGACTTTGTATCTTCCATGAAACTCTAAGTGCTTTACTTACTGATCTGTATTGTTATCTTCGGGAGTCATGAACACTTCGAGAGATGTGGGGCATTTCCAAAGTCACACACTGAGTTGAGATCACAGCAGTGAGCGGGGGAGTTAGCAGCCATCCTATAAAGCTATACATAAACCACAAACCACGTGTATTTTGAGAAGAGTAGACCAAAGCTTGTGACTAAAAGCAAAGCTATTCCAATGGCAGCACTACCTATCTCTCCCAATCCAGACAAAGGTCTGACTGAGAGAGGAAACAGAAGAGTGAGAGACAAAGAAAGCAGTATTTACAATGTGCTATGGGAAAGAAAGACATTTGCCTGACATTCTGTTTAAGACATTTTTAGCTATAATTATGCAAAGAGTTCCATGAATCCAAGTAGAATTATGTAGTTAACATTAACTTACCCTTTCCCCACGTTTCAGTCCTGTACAAACCCACTGCCTCCATCAAGCCTACCAAGTTGAACAGGATGCTTCACATGTATTCATTTCCTCATAGTGCCTGGCATATCGCAATCACTCAAAGAGCTACTGAGTGAATAAACAAGAGATAAATATTAATATCCCCCTCTTAGCTGTGTTAGCTCAAAACGATTTACACAGTCACACGACTAGTTCATGACAGAGCTGAGATTTTAATTCTTCCTCCTTTCTCTCCCTCCACTCACCACTAAAGGGCCTAACAAGGCATTTCAACCACACAGAGTGCTCTTAGAAGAGGTTTATCAAATATGATGTTCTCCATTTTATTATATTTCCATCAATGTTCAAGTATCTCCTGATCTTTCTACTATCCCACACTGCCTAAGTTTATCCAAACTCCCTCAACACATAAACCAATGGTTTATGTCACTAGTTTAACAATGAAACAACTTCATGATGACATCTCTAGTGCTACTGTTTTACGTGTTTTGTAAACTCAACCCAGTTTCACATTCTTTGAAGGCAGAGTTCCTGGATATTTTCATTGTTTTCATGACTCTCATCTTCATCTGCAGTGTTGTTAGTAAAAACCGATCATAGTTAAAGAAGATTATTGCTTCCACTCCATGACAGAACATCAAAAGACACTGAAACCATAACTAACCACCCAACCTCAACCCATGAGATTGATTTAAAAAAAAAATTTTAAACCTAAGATTCAGACACGGTATATAACACAATAGAATATTACTCTGCCAAAAAGAAAAATGAAATTATGGCATTTTCCGGTAAATGGATGGAACTGGGGACAATCATGCTAAGTAAAATAAGCCACCCCCAAAAGCCAAAGTCTGCATATTCTCTCTGATATGTAGATGCTAATGCACAATAAGGGGAGGGGGAAGAATAGAAGTTCATTGGATTAGACAAAGAGGAATAAAGGGAAGGTAGGAGGGATGGGAATAGGAAAGACAGTTGAATGAATCGGACATAACTTTCCTGTTTATAGATGAATACACGAATAGTGTAACTCCACATCATGTACAATCACAAGAATGGGAAGTTATACTCCATGTATGTATAATATGTCAAATATGCTCTACTGTCATGTTTATCTAAAAAGAACAAATTTTAAAAAAATTTTAAAGACACAGTATATATTAAGACACTGTATGTCTTTTAAGACAGAGTAACCTCTATCATTTTTCTCTTCTTCCTCAATAAATGACTAAACATATTTGGATCAAAAGAAGATAATTCAAGATTCCACAGAGTTTGATCCATCCAGCAGTGGGAAATGTCAAAGTCTTTTGACCACGTTTTACCAAAAGGAGATATTTTTACAGTTCACATCTGTTCCTTTGGTATAACTAGAGACAGCGGGCATGACTGTTTTTTAACATCTTTAACATGATTGGCAGTTTCCACTCTCCTTGAGGTGAAAGGAAAGCACAGCATGCACCAAAAAGAGACCACATACCCACTGGATCCCGATGACCCAAGAGCTAAAGGTGATTTGTGAAAGTGTGCAATGGTTGTACGAATCCCGTGAAGTTTGCAAGCCATGTTTGTCAAGTGTGAAACTTTCTTGCACAGGTACTGACAGCCAGTAATGAGATACAGAAGCTTTCCCTACGTCAGGAGCCCCAATCCTTCCTGGCTTGGAGCTGTCCCAAGATGCGTGCCCCCTGCTACCGTGTTTATGATACACGGCACAGCACTGGCTGCCGACCATGCCCAAGGAGTGCTCAACCATTTCTTCCACATCTTCACTCATGAGAAGTGATTTTCCAAATTCTTGGATGCTGGAAGTGACCCAAACATAGCTCACTAAACTAATTTCTCTCAAAATTTTTAAACGCATGTGCATTTGGGGTATAAACACTATCCATATGTTTCTGATTCATTTACACTGAACTCATCAAAGGGCTGTGTTGTAAGACTTGTTTGATGTCCAGGAGTACTTGAGGTTTTTTTTTTGTTTTTTTTTTCTTATGGAATTTTAGACTTTTCTTTCACCATTTTCCTTAGGAAGCCAAACATTGTTGAGAGTAAACAAACTTGGATCCCTAAGGACTGGGGTTTACTTTTATATTCAAACTTGAGAGTATATAGTTGGCAATTGGCAGAAAAAGGCATCCCTAGCCTTGGGTATCTTGGCACTCTTCCTCAAAGAGTAGGAAGGGCTTAGGGTGAACAGGGAAACCCCTTTCAGGAGACCTACTTTCATTTGGTGGTTTATTCATTCAATTCCAAAAGGCCATCCCCAAACCTAAAACAAATACAAGTCTTGGAAGCTAGCTGGGGTCTCTCCCTTGCCAGTTCAAGGAGATTTTAAAATGTTTCTACTGAGATTGCCCTTCATTTTTTGGAAAGAAACCAACAGAGGCTTTTTAGGAACCCAGTATTTATTCACCTGAACGCATCATGTCTTACATTTATATGCTAAAGAGACAAGACAAGCATCTCTGGCTACAGCCTCCAACTAATTAAGGTTGCTCTTTTACAAACATTATGCGATTCATTCCATTCTTCCTTGATTAAGAACAAAAGAGGAGGAGAGTCCTTTACTGCCATGAGTCACTTGAGGTACAATGGAAGGAATTCTCTAACGCTGTTGAGACAAAACAAAACTGACATTATGAAAGCCATGTCTAAACACTAATTTAGACTGTCAACTCACTACCAAGGAAGACTCCTGACAGACAGAGAATTAAGGCTTTAAAGACCTCATAAATCACTGAAGAGATTAGCACCAGCGTGAATGAGTTAAAATGCATTTCTGTTTTCAGAGCCTGGGAGGGTTCAAAGCAATCCTATAGGATTTGATGGGAAAATTAGTTGTAATAACTAGGAAGAGAAAAATTTTCAAATATGGCTCCTTGGGGACTTCAGAGTGTATCCTTCACCCACCACAGTTATTTCAGGTACTTGAGTGAGTGAAATAAAATATACACACATTCAAGATCCAGTATATGGTATAATAAAAATGACTTTTAAAAAATGCTAGAATTCAAAAACATTATTTACAAATACCAAACATTTTTCAAACCCCCAAAACACTAAAAATAACTAAAATGCAACTTAAATATGTGACTCAGCCATGGTTTTAGCACTACTTTGCCATCTCCTATTTCCTATTTGTGTCTCTCTCCCAAGAATCCTGCTTCCAATACATTATTCATGGGCAAGACCCCATCACCATTTCCCCCATTAGGTGGAGTTTCCAAATTCTATTGCTAACACTAAGGAACCCCAGAGAAAACTTTGCTGGCATTTCCATCAATTTTTGTTTTTAAATATTGTCCCTTCAGGGCTTTTAAGATGAGAATAAAGGAATCTCTTAACTATAGTATGAGCATCCTCAGCCTCACCCACTGTTAGGAAAGGAAGGCATGAGGAGCTTCTGCTCCCAATTGGTCTGTACCCAGTGAAGCTAAGACGCCCCAACAGGGAGAAGCCATTGAGAGTTGTACAGACCTTCTTAAAGAGACTAGGGTTAAACCATGCTAAGGTCACTTCTCTCCCTACTCGGGAGATCTCACTAATCTATTCTCTATAGGTTTTTTCCCAAAGATCTCATTAAATAAACTCTTGTTCCCTCAGTCCTCAGTGCACTCTGGATGATCTCTTTGACTTGGATCTAATCACATCTGTGACTGTCCAGAAATGACTTTCTGAAGCACATGTTGATCTGGTCTCTTCTTCCCTAAATCGGAAACTTTTGCATGCAGTCATTTTATTCCATTCTTTGATTTTCCCCCTCTTTGGCTTAAATCACAGTGATACAGAAATCCACATGGAGAAGAGTAGAATATAATTGCTACAGCCTTGGGACTAAATCCACCCTCAGACAGGATATGGCTGCTATTTCTCCTTTTCTCTCAGCCCTTCACTTCTCTTTTCTTCTCCCTCATTGGTGGCAATTGTGAGAAACACTCAGAAATGGGTATAAGTGACACTAAGAGAGCGTTTAAGGAAGCACCTTGAAGGGAACCAGGGGATTCAACCACACACATCCAGCTGTGGGACACTCACTACTAAGTTTTAAGACATAGAACTTAGACCCCAGCTTGGACACAGGTCTCAGGACCCCTTTAAGGATGTGATTTGCTCCAAAAGCGTTTTGTCCAGGGTCACATCTATGTCAGACCTCTGCCCGATGGGAATCTTCGTTTAATGTTTCAGTGGTGCTATAGAGGTTGAGTTACAGTCGGGTTAGTATAAATTCAGTTCTGTAATGCCAAAACTATTGCACTTTATTCTTTTTTGGAAGAGAGGCAGGAAGCATGCAATGTAATTGAGATTCCCTCCTCGGGCTCTCCTTCCAGATTCCAAAATAGAACTCAGATCAGAAATTGCAAAAGTAGTCTTGATAAAGCTGTCGAAAAGGGCATCCTGCTTCTTTGAGGGAAAACTTGATCACATGCACACAAATCCCCCACAGAGCTACAGACTCATCCCCAAACTACTCATTGGCCAATTTTAAGGTAAAATGAAAGAGACTCAACTCTCTCATGCAGACCAAGAAGACCACCACTTTTTCTAGTGCCCTCTGAACCTGTTCCAATTGGCAAGTGGTAATTGTCATACAACTCCCCTATGAGAATCATGAGAGGTGCCTTGTCAGAAGACAAAGAAGTGAAGACTACCTGGGCATAATGCCCAGAGGAAAAAAATTATTGGAACCTGCTTCTGATGTTTGTCACTGATCGCTGACCCTCAAGGCTGAAACTACATGAAAACCCCGCTAGCCCAGTTCAAATGGCTTGAAGTTATTTCCAGGCCCTTGATTCATCATGAACTCTTAAATGCTTCAGACTCCTGTGTCTCCTTTTAAAATCTTGTTCATGGAAAAGTGTACCAGGTATTAGGAAGAAACTGGCATTAGGAAAGGGCAGGCCTGCCAGCGCTTGAAATGCAGATGAATGATTTAACTTGGTTACACTACTTAATGCTCTAAGTTCAGGGAACACATTGCATAGCCAGAAACCATGCTTTCTGTTTGTAAGTCAAATGACTAGCCACTTGAAAAATCATAAAGATCATATTTGGATTTGGCCATATCATGCTGACGTTCCTCCCGTGTTTGTAAACATCACTGACTTTGACCCCAATCTCTCACACATCCATGACCAACACCAAACAGCCACAGAGGAGCTACAGAACAGAATGTGATTTTGTAATGCAAAACAGGATGGTTTGCTTAATGCTCAGATCTGGAGAGAATTTCTGATATAATCCTTCTTACGTCTTTTATGATAATCATTTCCATCTTCAGAACACACGCAAACAGTGCTCCCTTGGCACTGCTTCTGGAGGCTGCAGCGGAATCCCTTCTGCTGAGTGAGTTGTATGTGCTGGGACACTGGGGCCATGAACACGTGAGGGGGACATCACAGTGCCTGCAAAAGTAGAGGCAAGCAGAGAAAAACCCAGAGGCTGGCTGGGCAGATAGAGACAGGTAAAGCAGCAACCACTGTCCCCAAAATTGGGGAAAAAGCTCCAATCATCACTTCTTCTTCCATGTACACATTTAGCAAACATACATTGAGTGCCTATTATATACCATGAATGCAGAGTGAAAAAAAATACCCATTTATAAAGGCCTGCAAGATGAAGTTCATCAGTAATCTCAACCATTTCGTAGTCATGCAAAATGAACACAGTCTCACCTATCAGATGGTTGAAATAGAGTCATTATAGTGGACTGGGAGTGTTTAAAATTATCATTTTTAAACAGGAAAAACCATAGAACACCAGGAAGGCTAGAAATGGGAGGAACCTAAGCCAACTAAATAAGCAAAGGAAAGAGTTGGGTTCTGTTTCCCACCTAGTCAGTACCTTACAGAAATTCATTCTAAAACCAAACCCCAACTTTATTTGTCAGGACAGCATACACATAAGGCTTTTCCCCAGGGAGTTAGGTAAAGATCATTATTTCCCAGCAGATGGGTAAAGATCCTTGTTTCTTTTAGTAAAAAAAAAAAAAAAAAAAAAAAAAAAAACAGTCTCCTGCAGTTTGTGATTAAAGAAACAGAATGGACACAAGGCCAAGGTGCTGAATTATATTCCTTGTGTTCTGTGTCTGATGGACTTCAATAACTTCACACTGGTCACTTACAGAGTCTTGCAGAATAGCATGAGAAAAGCAAAGGAACCTGGGTATGATCTGGGGCAAGGACACATCATAGGCACCTTTTATTTATACAGCTGTCCCTACTTGCACCTCAGGGATGAGAGAATTTCAAATCCCAAAGATCAATTTATAATTGATTATTTATAATCAGTCAAATAAATAATTACTTCTTGAGTTTGTTGCTGAGTCATAATAGCAGTAATTCAAAACACTAAGGAGAGGGAACAAGTGGAGGCTTTGAGTCTAAGGAATAATTTAAAAATAGCATGATAATAAATGCCCTTAGGTTCCACTTCAGTTCACTTGAACTAGAGATAGTACACATCTGCAGTTACTTCCTCCACTGAAATCTTGAACCCAAGTCATCCATGAAGGTAGGTTGGAATCAACTTCTTCCAAATTCCTGTCGATGTTGTTATTTTGACCTTCTCCCTTAAATCACAAATTCTCTTAATGACATCTAGAATAGTGAATCCTTTCCAGAATGTTTTTTATTTACTTTGCCCAGATCGATCAGAGGAATCACTTCTGGCATATAATAGCCTTCAAAATGTATTTCTTAAATAATGAGGTATGAAAGTAAAAATTACTCCTTGATCCATGGGCTGCAGAATGGATGCTGTATTAGCATATACAACATCCAAGCATACACAATATTTTTTTCTTTTACCATACAATATCCAATGTTTCACCTTACAATATCCAATGTTTCACCTTACAGCAGTTTTATGAGCCAGACATCATTAATTTTTCTAAAAGATAGGATGAAAGATTGTTGGAGATCAAGGTTTGCCTAAGATTTCACAGATTGTTCCTGATTCTAAGACCTGTGGACCTTTCCACCAACTACACTACTGAAGCTGTTGTTGGAGATCTTGCACAGTAAAATACAGATACTTGTTCAGGGAAATATGCAGAGTAGAACAATATTTACCTATGCATAGCCATAATAATTCCTAATCCTCATTTGTGTAGGGATTTTAAAATACACAGAAATTGCCTAAGGACATAGGGCAACATCTGCGAACTAATAATTTGCTATTTTGTTATGAGATATTTTCTCAAGTAGAGGATCTTAGATGCATTTCTCTGCATAGTGGGCACCAGGTTCAAGGGAAATTTACTCTGCAGAAGTCCAAGAAACCTAATCTAATTCTAGATTTAGACTATAGCTCCTCTGTCTAAAATTCTCTCTCTCTCTCTCTCTCTCTCTCTCTCTCTCTCTCTCTCCCTCTCATTGTTAAAAGTGAATCTAGAAATTTCATATACTTTCTTTCTACATGGTAGCTCTTCTGTCCCAGACGTGAGAAAGGACAACATCAATGGTGTTTATGCATGGAAAATACAATTCTAAAACCTTCACAATATGACATTTATCAAATAAGGAATTATCAGGCTTTGCAAATATTTTTTCCAGTTCCTTCACTGGTAATTACCCGGCCCTCTATATTAGAAGAAAACAAGGGCTTATAAAGGATAATAATTTAGATAAGAAATTTGTGACCATTATAAAAAAAACCTTGCAGATCATATTCCATTACCAGCATAGCTTTTCAGAACACCAGATATAAATAATATATAATATGATTTTTTTAATATATATTCAGATGATATCTAGTTAAAAATAAAGGTGTGCAAATTTGGAGCTGGGGTTGTAGCTCAGTGATAGAGCGCTTGCCTTGCATGTATGAGGCACTGGGTTGGATCCTCAGCACCACAGATAAATAGATAGATAGATAGATAGATAGATAGATAGATAGATAAACATTTTTAAAAAGAAAAAGAAAGAAAGGCATGCAAATGAGAGTTATCAAGTAAGCTGACATTTCTGTTTTCATCAGAATACATCCTAAAATTAAATGTGATTATTTTGTAAAAAAGACAAATCTTTTTCATGAACTGAACCTGAAATAAGAAAGCTCTTGGAATGAGAAGTGGCTCCAAAGATCTTACAAATAGCATGGTCTATGCCTGCTAAATGAATAATTAAAATTCATTTCAAGTTAGAATAGTAAGCATGAAACATTATCCAGGAATTATGCTAGTTGCTAAGTGGTAGACCGGATACCAAGAATTTTAAGAAGCATATACTGCTTTTGATAAACTTACAATCTATAAGAGAATTGACTTCTTTTTGCAAATCTTCTCTTTTCTAGTAAAACAATCTAATAACATAGCATTACAACAATTTTTACCAGCTTATCTAGCACAAAATAGAGGTAAAACAATGGTTTAAATCTAAGTAGATGATATGTTGAGCCAGGAGTCTTAGATTTTTCTGTATGTTCTAGGTTTTTTTTAAATTTTCGTTTATTTTTTTATTATTCATTGTTCAAAACATTACAAAGCTCTTGACATATCATATTTCATACATTTGATTCAAGTGGGTTATGAACTCCCATTTTTACCCCGTATACAGATTGCAGAATCACATCAGTTACACATCCACGTTTTTACATAGTGCCATACTAGTGACTGTTGTATTCTGCTGCCTTTCTTTTTTTTTTTTTTTTTGAGAGAGAGAGAGAGAGAGAGAGAGAGAGAGAGAGAGAATTTTAATATTTATTTTTTAGTTTTCGGCGGACACAACATCTTTGTTTGTATGTGGTGCTGAGGATCGAACCAAACCCGGGTCACACGCCTGCCAAGGCGAGCGCGCTACCACTTGAGCCACATCCCCAGCCCTCTGCTGCCTTTCCTAAAAATGTATTTAAAAGATTGTATTTAACTAAAAGAAGACTTTTAAATTCTGTTTCCAACTTTCCATAAATTTGCGGGGGGAGGGGTACCAGGGATTGAACTCAGGGGTACTCAACCACTGAGCCACATCCCCAGCCCTATTTTGTATTTTATTTAGAGACAGGGTCTCACTGTGCTTGGTGCCTCACTTTTGCTGGGGATGGCTTTGAACTAGCAATCCTCCTGCCTCAACCTCCCAAACCACTGGGATTATAGGTGTGCACCAACATACCTGGCTCCCACTTTGCATCTTTAAGGTGATGTAAATAACACATGACACATCTTTCTTCACATAAATATATAGCAAAAAAATTTAAATTCTTTTTGAAGTAAAAACTTTAGTTAACCTAATAGAGTTTGATCATAATCAAATAATAATCACAAAATTTAAAAATTCAAGGAAGAAAGACCTAGGAATTTAACAAGTTAACATATAACCTAACAATGTCCATATAACCGAACAATGACTGAATGGCTCTTCTCAGCTTGTAATTCAGCTATTCAATATTGAATTCCATTTTTATTAAATTATGAAATTATATAATCCATGATGACATACTCTATTTATATTTAAAGTCTACCTTAAGAAACTTATAATTTCTAAATAATGCCAATCATTGAATCTACTTCTTCAGATGAGATATGGAATTAAGATTTAATAAAATCTAACTATAATAGCAATATTGAATTGGAAGCTAAATTCTAATAGCATCCCAGATGAGGAAGGCTCAAAATCTTTGTTCTAAGAAAACCTGCACTCACCTACAAAATTATAGACACCATTCAGTATAAACTTAACATGTGATAGAAAGTATGTAGGGATGATAGGGGATCAACAATTTGGAAGCTATAAGAGACAAATTTCTTCCCCTCAATGAGCTTGTCACCTATTTAAGAACAAAAGAGATACATACAAAGTGACCAAAAGACATCTTTTCAAAACAGAGGTCAGATGAGAATAGGGAAAAGATACAGGAAAGAGACAATCAGTGGTTTTTCTCTCTTCTCTTTCCCCAGGAATATAAATGAATCTCAAAAACTGGGGATGATATATAGAAGGTTCATAGAAGGAAAATTGAATGGAAAAGGGTTCAAACTTTACATGTAGACCCTAATTTTTCTTCTAGAATAGATTGTTATAACAGTAAATACTCAATAAGTAGTTATCTATTAGTACCAGTATTATCATTTTATTAGAAGTTGTTATTAGATTGATATATATTAATGACAAAGAGCAATTTCCTAGAACCTTTCTAATACTCCCTAATTTGAAGGGGATAGTTGCTGAAAAATATTAGTAGGTCATGTGTAGGGTGGCCACTTGCTCCAGTTGCTAAGACAGTCTCGGTTTGCAACAATTGTCCTATATTTATTGTAATGACTCTCTCTCTCATTCTCATAATTATTCTGATTTGAATACTAAATAATATGATAACCTAGTTATAAGACAGAGTAGGAAATCTCAAGCTTACTCAACAATCAATAGCTTTTCCAAAGCAGCATTATGAAGAAATTCCAGGGCAGGGTCAAGAACAGGTTTTCCAGAACACAAACTTAGAGGCAGAGTGTTTCCTCCAGGTCTCACCCTCTCCCTGGTGCTGGTGGTATTATTATCCAGAAGAAGTTGAACCTAGTACCACCTATGACTGAAGTGAAGGACAGGCAAACAGATATCAAAGTTGACCCCTGTCACAGGTGTTACCAAATAGTGAGAAAGAAAGAAAACACATTCAGGGTCAACCTATAATTCTGATATTCTTCTGACTACTGAATCCCTGCACTGGTGATAAAAATTTACATCAACCAGAACTTCAACTTTATCCCAGAAAATAAATAGACAATCTAGGAAGGCATTATCAATATTCTTTGGAGGTAAATTCAAACTTTGGATAGTTTCTTCTCCTAGAATTATTAACCTTAAAACAATAATAATAACATAAGATGTTGTGAAATGCTAAAATTCTGTAAATAATTAACTACAAATAAATCAAGTCAACTTCAAGTAGAATTTACTTAATATTCTCAAGGAAATTCAGGAATACATAATATCTGTAAAACAACTGATACAATGAAAACACAACCAAAATGAAGATGAAGCGGGTTAGGAGACATGGAAAAATACTTCCAAAGCTACAAGAGAAATAGCAGATGGTATGGATATGAAGCATCTCCCAAAGACTCGTGTACTGAAGCCTCAGTCCCAATGCAGCAGTGTTCAGAGGTGGAAATTATGGGAAATGACTGGATAATAAGGGCTCTGACTTCATCAATAGATTAATTCATTGAGGGATTCATAATTTTAATGGACTATTGAGAGGTGGTAGAAGAAGTAAGTCCTTGGAGGAACTGCCCTAGAGGGATATATCTTGTGCCCAGCCCCTTAATATTGTTTTTTCCCATCCTCCCTTCTCTTTCTCTCCCTCCTTCTCCCTCTTCTTTCTGGTATCCATGAAAAGAATAGCTTTTCTCTGTCATGTCCTGCTGTCATGATGTTCTGCCTCATCTTAGACGCAAAGCATGAAGTCAGCCAGTCATGACTGAAATCTCTGAAATGATAAGCCAAAATAAATCTTTTCCTCTTTAAGTTGTTTGTGTAAGGTCAGAGTGATAAAAAGCTGACAAGACTTTAAATAAACATAAATAAATATAGTATTACTTTAAAATTAACTCAGAAACAGTCAACAGCAAAATTAACCCAGTAGAAATGAAACCAGTGATATAGAAGGAAGAATTAAGAAGCTGTCTATGGTTGAAGATCAAATCAATTAGAGTAAAGACAAGGGGCAGGAAAACTGACAAAGGAGACCTAAGCAGTGCATAGGAAGACAAATTGAACAGAGTAAATAATCAAAGATATCAAAGAGGAAAATTTTTCTGAAATGAGGAAATCTCATCATGCAAATTAAAATATCATACTATGAATCTGATAAGTTTAATGAAAAGAAAGTAAACCTGGACTTTGGTGAAAATTTTAAGTTTTAAGAAAAGTAATGAATTCCAAAATCATTAAGTCTGAAAACAAAAACCCTACAAAAGATTACTTTTGCCTTGACAGTAAATGCTAACAACTCATGGAGTGGCAACATATGAGAAAAAAAGATTCTATATTTAGAAGCACAAAGATATTCTCAGATACATACAAACTTACAATTATAACATATTTTCCTTTAAATTCATACCAAAAAAAATTAACCAAAAGTGAGGATCAGAAAACATAGAAATAGTAATAGTAGGGCTGGGGATGTGGCTCAAGCGGTAGCGCGCTCGCCTGGCATGCGTGAGGCCCGGGTTCGACCCTCAGCACCACATACCAACAAAGATGTTGTGTCCGCCGAGAACTAAAAATAAATCTCTCTCTCTCTCTCTCTCTCTCTCTCTCTCTCTCTCTCTCTCTCTCCCCCTCTCTCACTCTCTCTTTAAAAAAAATAGTAATAGTAAATGCCTTTTGGTAATATAAAAGACATTCAGAACAAATAACTGACTTAAATAATAGTAGCATACTTAAATCTCTATTAATAAATAATTAACATGATCAAATGTTTATAAGTATAAATTTAATAAAAATCAGGAGATAGGATAGGGGAGGCTTAAAAATAAAAGTAGATATTTATCATAAATTCAAAGATTCATGGGTGGTGTTTGATTATTGGTTGTTAAATTTATGATAAATTAAAGGACATAAAATTTTAATTTATTAAGAACAAAAGAAGTTGGTATCAAAATATTGATAACAGGAACAAACAAGGGGACAAAATAGTACAAAATAAGGTAAAAGAAGTAAGAATACATATCATCATGAGGAATAACAATGATAGTTAAACTTCCATTTAAAAAATCTCAATATGGGCTAAAGACAAATATAGTAGTGTGAGAAATGTTCGGTGGTCAAAGGTCTAAATAGCTATTGCAAACTTAAAAATAACACATCTCAATGTATTTATATGAGATAGAATTCAAAACATTTTTAACATGTTTTTAAGTTTTAAGTTAGGTTGTTAATTTAAATCAGGATATTCTGAACTAATTGAGGGTATGTTTCTCAATAAGAATATGCCATTAATAGTAAGGTGTTAAGTAATTCAATGAAAAAGAATGCCAAGATCAATTAACAGAATAGTTGGCAACTACTTCTTGATGGATCAAGTAGGCAAAAAAAAAAAAAAAGGAAAAGAAAAGAAAAAAAAATCAAAAACTGAATATCAGCCATCTGAATATAATTTAAAGTGTTTCTCTATTAAATATTTACAATTTTTTTAAAAACCTGCCTTTACAGTGCATAGAGAAAAACTTTATTCCTAAAACAAGAAATTATACACTATATTCTCTAATTGTATTGAAATAGAATCATTATTAACAAAGCACAAACAAATAAACATATAAAAGCCCCTCTTTTTCTCTAACTTAAAATGCCACACCTAGTCAAACTATAAATCACAAGTGAAGCAAAAATACAAATATTTTAAGATACACAGGAACACAAGGAAGATCTGAGGAAGCAACAGACTTATTCCAGTAGGCTGAGAGTTAACAATAAGCAAGAAGACAGCTTGAAATCCAAACCCAACAGTAATCCACAATGGCTGTTGGACAGCAGGCTTTGAGAGCAAGCATTCTAAACTAGAACAGTTGGCTCCAAATAAACAGGAAATTATAAGCCCCAAATATTTTGATTCAGCCTTGTTTAAAATTCCCGGTAAAACTGTATGTCATGAGGCAAAATGGTATTTAAACTAGAACCATGAGGGCAAAAAAAAAGATTGTTGACACAACCCTTTATTTTAGAAATGAAGGAGAAGTTAAAATTTTTACCTAGAGAAAGAAACAGTCTTAGTCGAGAAGGCAACATTTCTGTAGAATTTAACTTATACTTACATTTTATATTGTCAAGGAATTTAGTTTTTATCTAGTTTGTTTACCAAGAGGGAAAATTGTTTTTTCAAAGATTTTAAAATAATCATCTCCCATTGGCTGTGACCTCTCACCTTAGGACTGTGTATGTTTGTTATTGGAAACTGCACTTTTGGGAATGTTTTGTCCTAAAACACTGAATTTACTCACCAATCTTGTGATAACTAATCCACCAGTTATGTCCTCATGAATCTTGTTGTAAGTATCTAATCAGTATATACCAGTGTACAAACTTACAAATTAGAAAACACATTTTTAAATTTTCCTTAAAAGATATTTTACAAATGAAATTGATTTTTATGGCAGGGTCGTTTTTAAAGAACAAAGCAAAATACTTCACAGCTCCAAAACAATTTTACTGTCAAGGAAAAAGGGGTGATTTCAGGCATAACACAGAATAACTAAGGACCTGAATATCAGTGCATAGTGGGGAGAAAAAAAAAGTGTTTCTTCTCCTAAAAGAAGCAAGAATGGCAAGTAGAAATTCAAGGAAAACGACAACTGTATAAAAAAAAGTCATGGGCCAATTTTGAATCAGACTAAAAGGTGGGCTGACCGTGAATATTCAGTGGAATATAAGAAAAGCTCAAGCTTCAGACCTGGGTATTTGCTATTAGTTGAGATGTGGATGTGACTCTGGACCCAGAGAGATGGAAGTAAAATGCTAGCACATTCCTTGGCTCCATAAGACACAGTATTTACATGGTTATCATATAAATAAACACCACACATCTTAGGCTCAAGTTATAGAATAAACTTATACTGAAATCACTCAAAAATTAAATGGAGTCACAGGTCAAATTCTGTCCATGTAAACTTAAAGATATAAATGATAGGATATGGAAAACATGAAAAGAAAATTAGGGACTATTACTTTCTCCAATATGTATAATAATTAAAGGTATAAAGAAAAAAATAGGGGCTGCAGTTGTAGCTCAGTGGTAGAGCGCTTGCCTAGCATGTGTGAGGCACTGGGTTCGATCCTCAACACCACATTAAAAATAAATAAATAATAAATAATAAATAAATAAGGGTATTATGTCCATCTACAACTAAAAAAAAAATTAAAAAATAGCACTGATGAAATCATGTCTTCCTTCTCATATTTAGGTTCTCTGGCATAACGATCAACCACCCTCACTCCCAGGAGCAGAACCAGCTGGGTGATGATTCCAATAACCTCAGCCCTCTAGGTCTTCTTTTCAAACTTCATCACAGGTACAAATGGACAGCAAGCATCACCAGACATTTGAGGAAAAATCTGAAGCAAAAAAGAGCAAGTCCCAGAAGAAGAAATGTATGACCTCTATAGAAATGGAGAAATTTAGGTAAATTAGGTAAATTAGAGAGAGCCAAGGAAACATTGTGTCCTTAAATTAAAATGAAATTTATTTTAATTTTAAATATTTTAAAAATTAAGAGAGAAAAAAGGAGCATTTTTTTCAAATATATCAAAGTGAATACGAAAATAAAGTCATTGAATTTAAAAGGTAAAGACAAATCAGAAAATGAAACAAAAAGACTAAAATGCTTGTATAATTATACCAAAATGGACACTACTGTCATGTATGACTAAAAAGAGCCAATTTAAAAAAAATAAAAAGCAGAAAATTGAAAAGGAGGGATAAGATACAGAGAAGTTCAATCCACATACACAGAAAATCAATCTAGAAAGGAGAATGAGAAACTCAAAGAGGAGAAATTATGAAAAAAATACTATAAATAAATGTTGCAGAGTTCACAGGCATATATCATCAAGATAAGATGATTTTCCAAGAGCTAACTAAGATGAAACTGTTAGAGTCTGTAAACAAGTCAAGATGGCGCCCGGCATTTTGCCAGAGGGAGTGGTTTATGAAGTAACGCCAGCGAGCCATTAAGTGTGGAGATTCCTTATTGGTTGACTGCTGGATCTAGTTTATGTTAATTAAGATAAGCTGTGTGGAATGTATATATACCCCTCCTGGCCTACAATAAACGGCTCCCACTCCTGCTGTATCAATGTACACAAGTTGCTCGCCACCCCTCAGTTATTTTGCTGCAGCCGGACTGCGGCAGAAACAAAAAAGATCTTCACTTAAGGATGTCACTGTCCAATTTCAGGGTTAAAGACAAAATCCAGAAAACTTCCAGAAAGAAATAAAAAAAGATGTCTACAAAAGAAAGACACTTGATTCTAGAAATATTCTCTTTTGGCCTGAGGTCAAACACTGGAAAACCACCAAAAAAGAAATACACAGCATTCTAAAAAATGGCTCCATAGTAAGCAAAGTTTTCATTAGAAATAACTTATCTGAAGTTTTGGGTCTTCAGAAAATCATAGAAGATAATTATGCTTACAGAAAAAAAGTGAATTCCCAGCCCCAGAAAGGTCAGATATAATGAAGAGAATTTGGGATGTGGAGTATGGGCAAGGTCCAGGTAAGGGCATCCTCATTTTAAAAGGTTGCATCAAGAGATACTGTCCATAACGAACCAAATGGACCAAATGGGCTGGGGTTGTGGCTCAGTGGTAGAGCCCTTGCCTAGCACCTGTGAGGCACTAAGTTCGATTCTCAGCACCACATAAAGATAAAAAAAAAAAAAAATTGAAGTTGTCCATCTACAACTAAAAATATTTTTTAAGAAATAATGATGGAACAAAAAACAGTTTGAAGTAAAATAAAGGATTTTAAAATTGCAATATAAATCAATCTGTTGTCAAGAGAAGGAAAAGTGAGAACAGATTAGCCCTATACTAAAGGTATCTCTAAACTCAACCTAACAAAAGCTCACAATAATCAAATAATTCCAGTTAATATTGTACACAAAATCAAGTGCAATTTAAATAAATGCCAAAAAAAAATCTGCAACCAGTAATGAAAGATCTATTAAAATAGGCATCTAATTAAAAATTACCAAGGGTGCATAGAAAAAGTGAAATTAATTCATAAACAAGAGAAAAGTCATCAGCAGAAAAAGACACCGAGATGACAGAAGTTATGTAATTAAGCAGAGGGACTTGAAGAGCTATGATAAATATATTCTGTATGTTCAAAAAAGGAGAGGAAAGAAAAACATGACCAAGATGTGAAAAGAAATAAGAGTTATAGAAAGGACTCAAATGTAACTTGCAGAAATAAAAGCTATAGTAATAAAGAAAGTGTGTTATTGGTATAAGGATAAACATATTAAAATGAAACAGAAGATGGGCTGGGGATGTGGCTCAAGCAGCAGCGTGCTCACCTGGCATGCGTGTGGCTGGGTTCGATCCTCAGCACAACATACAAACAAAGATGTCCGCCCAAAACTAAAAAATAAATATAAAAAAAAAATTCTCTCTCTCTCTCTCTCTCTCTCTCTCTCTCTCTCTCTCTCTCTCTCAAAAAAAAAAAAATGAACACTTTTTTGAAGCACCATGTTAAGAATATGGAAAATACAAGGCATATGGATATCAAACAGGCCCAAGAAAAGATATTTAGCATTCTTTGTCATTAGGGAAATATAAATTAAAACCATCATATATTACTATACACACTAGAAATGTATAAAATTTAAAAGTCTACCAAGTGCCAGCAAAGAAAATTCTCACATATTTATGATGGATTATCTTGAGTAAAAAAAATGAAAAACTTTTGGTGACTTCTTTGAAACTTTCCTGTACCATATGACCAGGAATGCAACACCTAAGTATTTACCCAAGAGAAGTTACAACATAGTTCAGCAAAAAGACTTGTCCAGGAATGTTCATAGCAGGTTTATTCACAACAGTCCAAAACTGGAAATAATGTAGATACCATCACCTGTTGAATGAGTACAAAAATTGTGGTATATTCATTCAATGAAATGTTATTCAGCAATAAAGATAAGTAAATCACTGGTACATCATATAGATGATTCACGTCTATATTGAGAACCGTGTATAGCAAAAGAAATCAGACAAAAAAGATTACAGCTGTGTAATTCCTTATGTAGGAGATGTTAGAAAAAATAACAAAAGCATATAGGTCATTGCCAGGGATGGAAGTATGGGAAGGGATGGGTTACAAAGGGCCTAACCCGCCATGTTGTATGATCAGACATTCATTGAAACTGACCAAATTGTCCAGTTAAAATGAGTGACTTTTATTATATGTAAATTAATCCACAACAAGTCTGATTCTGAAAAAATAGAAGCAAATGTTTTGTAGAGACAGGTCTGAGAGTAAAAAAAAAAAAAAACATTGCTTCTTATCATTTGAATTTTTATACATTTAATATCATGTGCATGGATGACAATGGTTTAAAAAATTTTAAGGGGAAAGAAAATTGAACTTTCACCAGATTAACTTGAATCACACCTTAATGTGGTCAACACACTTGGTATTTTATTCCAGGGACAAAATAAAATGTCACACCCACACCCCATAATGTAAAAGTCTCATGCATAAGAACAAGAGTACTACATATGAAAACTCTTCCTGAGCTCCCTGAGGAAAGACTGGACTAATGTGGAGCTATTCACTTACAATAAAATCACAAGTTGTTGGTATTCAATTTACAATGTAATCCTAAAGTTTTTTCTGGAAAATGCATGAATAATCAAGAAACGCCCTGGTCATGCTTTCTGCCTCACAGAACAAGGATGCTTTGTATTTTGAAAATTATTTTACTCTCTGTGATTTTATATCATGCCCCTATTTGCTGGATTTGTATTTGTTTATAGCAATCGTCAATTAAGTGAGCTTGGTTTACAGTAGATTCTTAGGAAGGGATATTGTCTTTATCCTGAGCAGGTTTCTTCCAGCTTCATTCCCATTACAACCTGAGAAGTAGATAAACTGCACTTGGTTAATGGACTTAGATTTTAAATATTTAGTTTTTGATCTAGATGCCTGCAGAAGGTCAACTTATATATTCTGGGGGATAGAGAAAACCTTGTTTGAACAAACCTAGAATGTGCAAATTTGTTTGTCAATATACCTTAAATCTCCTCCAAATAATGGGAGTTTGGGAGCTTATGAATCAACCTGAACAGCTTGCTGATGATCATTTAACAGACTGTGTGGGAAATTGAGTTTACTCCAAATTTATGAACTGATGGAGCTATTCCTTATAATGATTAACAATGAGTCATAGAAGAAATCAAGGGTCATTCTCAGGCACATGCGCCTAATGTCAGGTGTGGAAAGAGTGAGAACAGTTGTAAAAGAGGGAAAGGTCTCATGACATCTGTTAGCTAATTTTCATTTTTAAAGTGAAGACACAGACTGGAAAAATTTTAAGGTGAACTTAGTACCTAAAACATCTCCAAAATGGGTGCTTTGTGAAAAACTTGAGTCACAATCTCCAAAGATTATTATTAATATAAGAAAGCAATAACTTAGAAAAAGCTGTAATAATATCACAATATGGTTACTTAATTTGGAGACTCAGAATAGAATATAATGCAAGGAGTCTAGGGTGGTTGCACACATTTCTCTGATAATTGATGTTTTTACCTGAAAAACACATCATACACACATTCCAAGGTCCAGATGTGAAATACTTAAGAAAAGTAGGTAAAAAGTAACTGAAGCAATTTAAAATCAGATGGTTAAATAGAAGAAGACACAGAACAAATGTCCTAAAAGTGATTTTTGCAATGCTGATATTATGATTTAAAAAATAATAAAGCAAACAATATTTACTTAGAGTTTGCCCAGCAAATATTGGTTGAGCATCTGTGAAGTGCAGTAACTACGTTAAGCATCTTAAAAGCAGTATCTCACTCCAACATCAGAAGAATCTGGTGAAAGAGGTATTCTTATTTTCCATATTTTATATAAAAAGAAACTAAAAATAAAGAGTGCAAGTTCACATGGTCAATAGAATTGGAACTCAAAACAGCTATCCTGGTTCTAAGAATATAAGCATTGACTTCTAAGTTAACAAAATATTATCAGGTAAAATCCACCTGATTGATGAATAAATGTTTTAAAAGTCTGAATATACATGTTATAAAATTTTTTTAATTTTTAATTTTTTGAAAAGAAAATTAATTTGATTTTTAAATGTTTCTATTAGGAAACATTCAGGGTTAATTCTGCCTATATTAATCAGAAAATGATCCAATGCTTTTTCTCATTCTTTGTATAAAAAATAGTATTTAAGAAATATCAATCAGCCTGTGATTATTAACCTATTATTTCTGCATTTCTGTACCCATCAACCACATAGTTTAGCTCCAAATTGGACAGTATGGGGAACACATATACACAGAGAAAAATTTATAATCTAGAATAAAAGAAGACCAATATATGTGAAATTACAAATTCCATAGGGAATAATTATCTAAATGATTCTGTTTCAACAATTAAAAAATATGACTGGATAAAAGTAGTTGTTAGTATAAGGTAGTGATTCTCAAAGTGTGGCCCAAGGAACCCTGAGGATCCCAAATACCCACTCAGGAGGGTATCAAGACCACATTCATCTTCATAATCATGTTTTACTCTCATGCTCCTATGAGATTGCAGGAGAATTTTCAATTGTTTATGTGCTTATAATCTAAACTCTTAATTAACTTTTCCAGTCCTGATCAGAGGTAAATCCAAAGGTAAGACCACAGCTAAGTTCTCTGGAACTAGCAGTTGGGCTCTCAAAGTTCATAAAAATGATCTTTGCACAGTTTTACACACAGAAACTTCAAAATCTGTGATAGCAAATATTCCAGACTGCACTGGTGCTTTTCTAAGGTGAACTTCTAGAAAGAACTTTCATGCCAAATGTTTCAAAAGATTTTTGGCAAGTACACCTCTTGAGAGCAGTCATGCCCTGGTGGAGAGTTTCTGAATGTGCTGGAGAGCTGGTTAAAGCAGGTCACTGGGCCCCACCCCCAGATATTCTGATTCAGTAGGTCCAGAGTGAGTGTTGAGAATCAATGTTCTCATCTGTAGATGAGCCAAACTCTCATCCTGTCCAAATGACTGGGCTTGGGATGGTAAACCCAGGTGCGTCACCTCTTCTAACCTTTTCAACTTCCTGTGGCTTGTCCTCATAGAGTGCTCTTCAAAAGCTCTCCACCTTGGCATGACTGCTCTCAGATACATACTTGCAGAAAGGCTTTTGAAACATTTGGCATTAAAGTTCTTTCTAGAAGTTCACACACAGGAAATGTTAGTTGTACAATTTAGTCTTGAGGTGATTTATCAGGACTGCTCAGTTATGCAGGTGAAAGTGTTGGAGCCCCCAAAAAATCTCTGGAAGCCATCTTCAGGCCTGATGTATGTAGCCCATAAAAAGAGGTGAGTGTTTAAACAAAAATATCATCTCTAATCGCTGAGAATATGCCTATTGTAATACTACAAAGCTCAACCTACACCCATTGGAGTTCTGCAAGGGAGGTGAGAAGTCTTTGAGGGCCTGTTGTCCTAACAGAATGCTTGCCAGTATCCTGACAGAATTAGGAAGTCCTCCTTGAGCTGCCCTCCAGACAAGAGCACACACACAAAGGAAGGCTTCATCTGAAATCCTAAGCAAATAAAAGCCAAGAGAGGAAAGTGGAACATTAAATTTTAGAATTGGCAAGTAGCAACATTTTGAAACCTTGAAAATATATAACTGAGAGTAGACATCTTACCACAAAACTGCAATTTTGACGACTAAATGCCCTCCAAAGATGAAGACTTTACCTGGAATAAGGTTTAAATGCAGTTTATTTAACCCAGGGTAACAGGCACTAAAATTATATGTGCCAAAATCCTGTGGGGGAACCGTCTACTGAAAAGAGGAAAGGAAGAAAATCCGGCTCAGTAGAGGGATGCTTTAACATTCCTAGAAACAGACTGTACTTGGCAGCCATTTGTCTTGCCTTTCACCTTAGATGTTTAGCATTTCCATTGAGAGGTCTTCCTCACCTCAACTCCAGGCTTCCATCAAGCTTTTAGCATTGATGTGGTAACATTTTACTTCTCTTTACATTTACCTTTTCTTAGAATTCTCAATTGTTTCTAAAACAAGAACTCTACAAAGTAGATTCCAAAGCCACTCAAGTCTTATCCATTAAGTTCACCTAAGCTTGTTCAACAGGAGACTGGAGGGCGCCTTTCATATAGAAAATACCAGATTAGATGACCTGGAAACAAAGAAAGATTTGTCTGACATAGATTCTGTCCCACAGGCGTTTTTATACATGGTCTGGTTGAAGAAATAAGGGGGCTATGTTAATTTTATTATAAAATAGAGGTGATACGTGCTGCGAAAGAGACAAGCACAGAAAGCTGAAGCAGGCATAGAGCTCAGGAAAACTTTGAGGAAAAGGATGCATCTAAACCGAGCTTTGAGAAATAGGCAGAATTCCAACGCTGATGATGGATGGGAGACTGATAGGTGCCACAAGTCTAAAATTCCAGTTTTACCAAAATGGTCTCTGTGACAGCATACATGTGTGAAGCAAACACAGGGAATCCCCTGAAATTCAGATATCTTATTCATATATCTATCCCCCCCAAAAAATAAACATTTGGAGGGGTTTTTTAGGTTTTGTTTGTTTTGTTTTGGGAATTTCAGTAACATCTTAGGGAATGGCGTTGGAGGTTTTTTGTTTGTTTGCCTCCATATTTAAGTTCCTAGTGTAGATACTTCAAGGACATATTCAAGTTTGTGCCTTGTTGAGTAAATTCTTTAAAAGAGCCATGCTGAGATTATATTATTTATATACAAACAATGCATTTTTGATGGGAAAAACCTCTACAAATCTGGCTCCATCTGTATTTATTTATTTATTTAGGAGAATACTGGAGATCACCCAAATATACATTTTATAACTTCAGGTCTATCCCTGCTATACATATGTAACTGAACAGTCTTGAACGTCTCCATTATAGAGGGAAAAAAAATCACTGGAATTAAAAAAAAGAAAGGGACAGATTTTTTTCAAAGGGGTGGGGTACATCAAAATGAAGGAGGAAGTTGTTTGGAAATAGGGCAAGCATAAAAGGAGAGAGGGAGAGACAGAAGAGGGGAGATAGGGCTGGATGACAAGAAAACCTTTTTAAACAATGCACATCCTTCTGCCTGTCTCTACTGTGGAAAGTGTGTGGAGTCTTCTAGGGAGGTTTCTCCCCATGGACACACCCATCACTAGGACTCCAAACCATCTGTCTGGGCCAGCCTTTAGCATTCCTGTCCTTGTGGGATAGAGGAAAGACAGAATGCATGGGCTGGAGGAGGCGATGCATGCCAGAGGCGCCTGTAAGGGCTGGAGGAAACAGACTAGGCTGGCCCGAAGAGCCAGACACCTGTGTAAACTGCAGGAAGCTGAGAGGAGCCCAGCTGAGCTGATGGAGACACCACATGCATGCGGCTGTTGGAGGCAAAGGCCCACACAGACAAAGGCACACGCTCAAGCATGTATGCACGTGTGTGAGTGCACACACACACACACATACACACACACACACTCACACACACACAAGGTCAATCAGGGAAATGAATAGAGACAGACTGACTCAGAAAGGGGCAGAGAAACATTAAGCGGGGGAAGAAATATTAAAACATAGAAAATTATCTCCCAAAAAAGTGTCTAAACATGTATGACTATTTCTAATATTTTGCATTTTCTTAGAAATATATTTGCTATGTTAAAAAATGGTAAATGACACACTCCTCTGGGTTGTGTCCTATTAATTAAATATAATAATTCATCAAGTATCTAGACAGATGGGAGTTCACATAGATGAAACCTGTGGATGCTTTATACAGGAACTAAGCCTAGCCCCCACCACAGACTTACTGAATCAGAACTTGAGGGCTAAATCCTGGGTCATACCCATGCCCAATCCTGTTGAAGGGCTGCCAAAAAAGTGGCAGTGGCTTATGGTTCGTCTGTGAAGTGAAACTGTTTATCAGGTCTATATTTTAAAGGGACCACTCCAATGCACACGCAAACATAGAAAGGGAAAAGAGTTAATTTTTAAAAATCTTAAAATCTGAATCTTAGCAAAAAGAGACAACATAAAAATGTTAACTCCAAATACTTTCCTGAATACTCTAATTTAATACCATAAGGTGCAGTTATTCTCATTTTAGAATATTCATTCTCATGTTTTTGGTTCCCATGAGCATATTGCAAGATAATATTTGCCTAAGAATGCTGCCAGGCATACTAATCCCCTAGAAGCTCTTTAGGCAAAAATATTAAATGAGATTGATAACTGAGTATTTTTCTCAGCACTCCCCACATATACCAACTATCTCAATCCAAGGACTATTAGTATTAAGGCATCTTTTTTAAAAACCCATTTTATTTTATTTTATAAAGGGTTTTCCAAACTTATGTGACCATAGAATCAATTTTCAACCTAATGCTTGTAGGAATCATGAGGAACTAGTATTATAAGGTATTTACTTTTTAAAAAGCATTGGATTTTGTGTAAAGAAGAAAGATAACTAGTCACCAACCACAGTTTCCTTCTTTATTCTTTTAAAGCCAATGATTTGTACAATATTAATTATAAAACACAGTATCACAGGCGATGTTAAAAGGACTTGTATTGGCACCCAGAATTGTCCATATAATTAAGTACCTGGCCTACTTAAGAGGAAGTAAAGACAAATCACTAATTTAAATTAGTCAATTATTTGAATTTACTAAATAATCAAATAAATTATTTTCTAATACATTTTTTAAAAGGGGGGCTTTGGGGAATTTGAATTAAACACAGACCCAGACAACCAGATAGGAAAACACTTCTGACAGATATATGAAGTCACTTTTAATCTAAGAACATCCCAAAAAAGAAAGCCACTAGCAAGAGAGAGTTAGCTTGGTCTCAGATGGTCAATAGAGCCCAGTTGCCCACTGCCTTGTAAGAGAAGGTGAGACCTGGTCTCTGTCTTTTCACTGTGCAGATTCCCCATCAGTTACACAGAGTGGGCACCGAGGAGGATGCCGGGATGTAGATCAAATTAACCATTGGTGAAAACACTAGGTTGATTCATAACTGCATAATTCACCAACCCATGCACATCTGTCCCATAAGCAATGTTAGCTTGATAGAAAGGCCTTCAGAGAGCCCCCAAAGGTGGGGGAAATCTGGTTTTAGCAAGGAACACAGGATGTGAGACAGAAGTCTCATGAGGGGAATTGGGAAGATGGAAAGTAACAAGAAAGGTAAGAATATACAAACTTTTATTTGTAGACCTAATGAGCCTAGGAAAAGAAAACTCCCCAAGTCATTCCTGAGGGGCATACATAATTGGGCCTGTAAAATGAGCAAATAAAATATTTTTTTTAAGTTGAGCTTTTTATCATGGAGGGTGGCTTTTACACATGGTTTTGGAGCAAATGGTTGCTAGGAAATATGACAGAATGAGGAAACACACTGTAAGTGATATTTGGGGTGTGTTCAAGATAGGGTGGGGTGGGCAGGATGATCTAATGTAACTAAATGTAACTAAATACATTTCTTGTCCCTGGTTGATTTGGCATCAATTTTAGTCTTTATTTTGAGATTTCCAAAGCACACCTCTCTGACTTGGTTTTAGAACATGAAACCCGATATGCATTCTTTGAAACCCAGTGTCCACACAGTGGATGGCAGTGGTGAGGGAGAGCAGCTCAGCAAGAGAATAATAAAAATTTCCACTGGGCGTTTTATCAGGTCAAGATTTTGTTCATTAAGTCTCAGTTTTCTTAATAGAAACAGGTGTGGTTTTATTCTGAAGTAAAAACATCAAATAATCTTTTAACAGTGACAAAGCGATGTACCGTTGCTTGTTGTTCCCACTGCCCTCTTTCTTTCCCAAAACCTCTCCCCTGTCCCGCCCCTGAATATTTCAGCAGAGTACTAAGCCAACAGCTGGGGGAACCAGTGCATAGCAGCTGGCTCCTCTGGGTGCTAAGAAAAATAACAACCGCAGCCACCACCGCCTCAGGAATGGAAATGTAGTGCTGTTTTCTGAAGTATAATCTGTGTGAAACGCACCAGAGTCACCAGTCACTAACCCACACGGAGCTCTCCTTTATGTCTCCACGATGGCCGGGAAGAGTCCTAGCTAAAGGGGAAAAAACATTTTTATTCCTTTGAATTGATTGGGTTATCTGAGCTGATATTTCACAAGAGTGAAGAGTGGGAGTGTGAAGAGTTCTATTATTCAGTTGTGTGACACTGAATGACTGTTCGATCAATGATGAACTCCCTATGCAATGGAGGCCCTGTAAGGTCTTAGTGCCTGGTGACAATCTAACCATCTTCGTTTGTTCAAATATATCCGGTGAAGTTCATCCAATAGCAAAATCACCTAATGACACATTTTTCAGAACATGTCCTAAGTACTGAATAACTATATTTGTTTGGAAATTTGTTAACTATAAAAATTAATCACAAAGCAATAGGTATAGGTCAACATGATTTTGTTAAAATAAGCAATGTTTTTTTTTCCATGGAAACCGTATTGTAGGTAAGAGGCTGCTAAAATGATGGTCTCCATGTGTCAGTTTTGATTGTGGCATCAATAGGACAACATCTGAGAGAATGTGAAACAGACTTCCACAGTTATGTCTTTAGAAAGGAAATGATCAAATATTAGTGGCACAATTCTAGGTCTCTTGTCAAGGGACCCCACACGCATATTGAGAACACAAAAGGATCAAAATAATAAAGGTGGCCTTCAAGAAGGTATTTCTTTTAGAGAGCTGTTATGCTTTAAGTGTTCCTTCTGCACTGTGGGAGAGGTTCGGAGAGCTATTCCTGTACAACTAGCCTGGTGAGAATGGACTTCCATGAGTCTACTCAGAGAGTTAGATATGTTCCTTACTTTGGAGGAACACAAAGGACTAGTAACTAACACACCTGGGAGTGCTAAAAAAAAAAAAAAACCCTGTAGCAGTAACATAGAAGTAGATGCTTTGGAGTTAGTTTGGAGTTCTAAGGTTTGGGTGGGGAAAGGGTGTTTCTTAGGAACCCGAGATGGACCACATGTGAGAGCAAGTTAGGAAAAGTTGTTATGGGTACTGTAAAATAAAACCATCTAGAGGTACAGGCAGACTGAGCACCAAGAAATCCAAAGACATTGGACTCTAGAAACTGTAAAATTAGTTGCAAATAACCATCTAAAATAGAATTGCATATGGTCCCCAATGACGAAACTCTTCAAGAACCAGCAACATGGGTAAAAATAAATAAATAAAAAACAAACAAACAAAATGGAAATCAGCTTTAACTAGAGTGACCAAACTAGGACATTTTGAGAGTGAAAATGAGTGCTATTAATAATTATTCTGGGACAATAAGTGTAAACCAGCACTGTCTCAGGCAAACTGGAAAGAATTCTCATCCTAATTTTAACTATCTGCCACTCAGACAGCTTCATGCCAAATGACAACATCACTTGCTATTTAAGATTGTGCCCTTTCCCTTGCACTAGACCATGTAGGGATGAGAAATCTTCCTACATGGAGTCAAGAAACTATTAGCAAGAAAAAAAGAAGAGAACCACATTCTCCATTTGCAAGGCTTATTTCACTTTGAAGCTTATGAAGGTTTTCAGCTAGTCTTTTGTCTCTAGTTTCTAATTTTACTGTAGGGTATTTAGAGAATATGATCTGCATGATACTGATTTATTGAGGCTTTTCATTGGTTTTATATAAAACATATTTGTTTAATGCTGCATATATTCTTTAAAACAAGGGGTATTATCTTTTTGCCGGGTTAGAATTTAATGTACAATTAGTAACTACAACTATTTTTCTTATCTTAAAAATATCTACTTTAAAAATCTGCTTTGATCTCTTGTTTCCTGGGTAGCATATACTAAAACCTCCAGCTAAAACTGCTGGTAGATTTCACGCTAGAAGTCTGTTAATTGGTGCTTGATATCTTTGAAGACTATATTGTTAAGGGCATATACATTTATGATAGATATATCATAGAGAACATCTTAAAAGTAGCCAGGGAAAAAGACAAAGTTCCTTCAAAGGAATAATAAGTAGGTAAAGAGCTAACTTCTTAACAATAATGAAAACCAAATAATGGATATATTCAAAGTACAGAAAAAATAACTGCTAGCTTAAAATTATATTTCTGGTGAAATATTTTGAAATAAGGATAACATAAGGATATTTTCATGACATAAACTGAGTTTGCTACCAACATTCCTTAACTACAGGAAATTTTAAAGATGTATTCCCAGCAGAAGGAGCCTGAACTTAGATAGAAAGTCTTACATACAAGAAGTGATAAAGTATTTAATATGAATTCAAATGGAAATATAAAAAGTGGTATCATTATTTAAAAAGACAGCACTAAAATATACAGTTACAATAACATTTATGGGGAGAAATTATCATCAGAGATAAAGTATTATTACTTATATTACTTAGAAGGATAACAAATATATTTTCCAAATTAAATCTTTTTTAAGTCAAAAAGTATGTTAAGTATTTAAGCTAATTGAAAGAATTGAAATATAACATTTGCAAATTGCTGAAGAAAAAATATATTGAGAAAAATATTCAATCATAAGAAAGCAAAAGAGTTAAGAAAAATAGAAGAGAGGATGAAAATAGAAAGCAAACAATAAGGACAAATATCAGAGAGGTATCAAAGTTTAGGAAAAAGGAAATAAGAGACAGAACAACAGACATCAATGAAACTAGAAATACATAGCTAAAAATCAACAAATCAAATAGGTGGCTATGTGGAAAAATAATAAATTGATAAACATTAGCAAAATTAATAAAGAAAAAGAGAGAAAATACAAAGAATGGATCTTAAAAATTGAAATAGGAGTTGCCACTTAAGGAAGATCAGACACTATGAATAACTGCGTAGGAATGAATTTCACAACTTAAATGAAATGGACTAATTTCTATAAAAGTAAAATACCACAATTTACCAATAGAAAACAGATAAATTGAATAGATCTATAACTATTAAAGAAATTAAATTCATAATTTTAAAATTCCCAGAAAATAAATCTCCAGGTTCAGATGATTTCCCTGGAGAATTCTACCAAATGTTTAAATGAGAATTAATATCAATTTTACACAATCTTTTCCAGAAAATAGAGGAAGAATGCTGAATTTAGTCAATAAACCCATTATTATCTTGTTATCAAAAGCAGACAATGGGGGTTGGGTTGTGGCTCAGCAGTAGAGCACTTGCCTAGCACATGCAAGGCACTGGGTTCGATCCTCAGCACCACATATAAATAAATATATAAAATTTTTTAAAAATTCAGACAATGATGGTACAAAACAACCACAACAATAATAACAATGCTCAGGCCAACCCTCACAAATATAGATATAAAAAACTTAAGAAATTATTAGCAAATAGAATTGAGCAACATATGAAAAGAATGATATACCATAACCGAATGCAATTTATTCAGGAATGTAAGGTTAGTTCAATAACTGAAAATCAATCCATGTAACCCATCACATTGCAGGGTAAAGAAGAAAAATCATGTGATGTCAATCACGGCAGAAAATGCATTTGATGAAATTCAACACACATTCGTGATAAAAATTTTCAGAAAGAAAAATAGGAAGAGGAAGAATTTCCTCAACTTTATAAAGAGAATCCGAAAATAAAATTAAAAAAAAAAACTATACAACTAACATTAGACTTAGTACTTAGACTGAATGCTTTTTTGTTTGTTTGTTTGTTTGAGGACCAGAGAAAGATGTGTACTCCTACAATTTCACAATTTTATTCAACAAAGTGCTGAAAGCAGTATTCAGTGCAATGAAGTTGTAAATAGAAATGAAAGGTACGTATATCTGAAAGGAAGAAATGAGACTTGCTCCTATTTGCTGAGACATGATTGTCTACATAGAAAATCCAATGGAATCATTCTTTAAAAAGCACTTCTGGGAGTAATAAGTGAATTTGGGAAGGATGAAAGATACAAGATGCTATGCTTTGGATGTGGTTTGTCCCCCAAAGTTTCATGTGCTGAAAGCTTGGTTCCCCAGTATACTGATAGTAAAAGATGGCAGGACAAGGAATTCGGTCATGGGAACATTGCCCTCAGAAGAGATTAATGTTGGTCTTGTGTGGAGTGAACTAGCTCTTGAGAAAATATGTTGTTATAAAGTGAGATCATCCCACACGCTTGGCACCTTCTACATGAAATTCCTTTTCTTTTTCCCTTCCATGTTGTAATACAACAAAGGGGGCCCTCACCAGAAACAAATAGGGCCACATTATCTTGGAATTTTAGCCTCAAAAACTATGAATAAAAGAAACCTCTGGTCTTTACAAATTACCCAGTTTTGGATGTTTTGTTAAGCAACAGAAAATGGACTAAGACACAAGATAAACAACAAAAATCAATTGTGTCTCTGTGTACGAGCAATGAACACAGGGACACCAAAATTAAAAATAAAAAATAATTTAAAAATTACTCAAAATATATAAACCCTTAACTGTAAGTGTAACAGAAAGGTATAGGACTCATATGCTGACCATTACAAAATGCTGATAAGTCAAAAAGGGTCTAAATGATTGGAGGAATATTTCATATATGAGAACTGGAAAACTCAATATAGTAAACATACTAATTCATTCTACACAAATATTCAAGTTTAGCATAATTCCTATGAAGATCTCAGGAAAAAAAATCTGTAGTTATAGACAAGATTGTTATAAAATTTATATGGAACTAAATAGCTAAAACAATTTTGAAAACAAAGTAAAAACACTAAGAATTACTTTACCTAGCGACAAGACTTATTATATAGTTATAGTAATCAATACTATGTGGTAAGAAAGACAGACACATAAATTAATGAAATAGAATAAAGAACCTAAAAATAGACTCAAACAAGTATAGTTAGTCAATTTTTGACAAAGTTCCAAAAGTAATTTCATGAAAGAAGGAAAGTCTTTCCAACTAATGATGCTGGAGCAACTGAATATACATGGGCAAAAAAAAAAAAAAAAAAAGAATATCAATTAAATTCCTTATGTTACATGCAAATTAACTAAAAATGTATCATAGGTTTAAATATAAAGCACAAAACTATAAAACTTTCCAAAGTTATCAGGAGAAAACCTTCTGCACCTGAGATTGAAAAACAGTTCTTAGACTATAGCACTAAAAAAGTGATCCATTAAAGAAAAAAAAGGTGGTCAATTTGGACTTTATCAAAATTAAAATATTTTAAGAATATGTTAAGAGGAAATAAGACAAGCTACAGACTGGGAGAAAATATTTGCAAGTAATGTATTTAACAAAGGACTAGAATCTAGAAATTATGAAGAATCCCCTAACTCAATAACATAAAAACAAGCAATACAATCAGAAAATGAACAAAAGGCGTAAAGAGCCATTTCAATGAAGAGAATATACAAATAGCAAAAGCACACATGAAAAGACATTCATCATTATCCATTATGGAAATGAAAATTAAGACCACATTAAGACATCTCTATGCATCTATTAGAGTAGCAAAAATTTACAAAGCTAGTGACAGCAAGAAGTGCTGGTGAGGGTGCAGAAAAAGTGGACTTCATATATTTGCTGGTAGAATAGTTTTCTTTAAAAACTAGATGTGTAGTTACCTTACAACCCCTAACATATAGTTTTAGAAATTTATCTCAGATAAATAATCATATCTGCACAAAAATTTATGCAACTATTAACAGAATATTTATGTTTAATAGTGAAAATTTTCCTCACAAGGTGAAGGATTAAACAAACTGTGGTACAGTACATCCATGGGCTACTACTCTGCAATAAAAAGGAACAAACTATTGACATGTGAAAAAACTTGGATGGATCTTAAGGTTAATATGATGAGTAAAACCACCCTTAAAGAATTACCCACTATATGATTTCACTTTTGTAACACTCTAAAAATGTCCACATTATAGAGATGGAATTAAAATGAGTAGTAGATGGAGTTAGGGAGAGTGGAGATGGAAGAGAAAAGTTGATGATGAAAAGTTGTGATGCAGAGACTTTACCATAGCGGAACATTCTGGATCTTTTTTGTGCTGATGCTGACTCAGATCCACACAGGCAATAAAATGACACAAAGCCCTAGATACCCTATCAGTATCAAGTTCCTTTTTGGTATTGTACTGTATGTGTGATGGAATCATTGGGAGAAACTATCTTTGCAATTTCTTGTGAGTCTGTAACTATTAAAAGTAAAAATTGGAAAAATTCACAAGGAAGATAAACTCTAAAATAACAACCCTACAACTTGTAAGCCAACTGTGGTCTCAAATCTAATTAAGAATGCAGAAAATATAATGGAAAGAAAGTGTTAGTGAAAAACAATTTAACCAAATCATACACATTTTCTACTAAACTGGAAAAAAAGGATGCTTAAAGAGATAATTCCTTACTTGTTTATTTTTTGGATGCTACAATTTAAATGAAAAGTATTTTTGAAAAATCCTACTATTGTAAAATAGTTGACAGTAGCAGAATATGGAGATTTTCCCAAATTATGCATTGTAAGGAACAAAAGTTAATTCTAGAAAACAAGTTAAGAGGGAAAAAATGATTTTGACATTATGTTTCTACTATGCAGAAAAATGTTACTTGTGCTATTAAATCTGACACTTCCTTACATTTTTGTACATCAGCTTCAGGACATTCAGACAGAACCAGATGTCCTTTTTAAATTTGACAAAGCCAAAGATTAATGATAAGTTCAGTCCCAATTCTGCTTTATTTGGCTGCCAAGAGATTTCTGGGTGTCATTTAGCTAACTTAATGAATTTGATTAAAGAAATATTTACAGAATGAAACAATCAGATGAGAAAATGATCATGTAATTGCCACTGTTTGGGACAAATATGGTGAAAGCCATGAGTGATTTAGAGGGAACACCAAAGGTTTGGTGCTGTGTTCTCACTCTTTATTTGTGCCTTCAAAAAATAATTATAGGAAAGCATAATGTATTCTCTTTAGTCAAAGACAAACTCCATGACATATAAGAAAGTTTAGAAATACTTTGTCATGTGCTTTCACAAGATAATCAAATAAAATGAAATAGCAAAAACTAATAATTGGTATATTTTTAAAAATCTTGAAAAAATGAAACTCTTACCATTGACTTTGAAGATAACAATATTGACATAGGAACTCTGACTTTTAAACCATTTTGCCTTTTGAGCCCCTTGTTTGCCGAAGCCTGATGAAAAAGTAAGCAAATTGAAGAAAAGATAGCAATATTTCTGAGAAGATATTTTTATAATTCCATCAGGCAAGATGGTGGAATAAGCATATGTGCAACAAATATCTGTAAACTCAGATAAAACTTCATCAGTTTGAAAGTCATTCACCCTTTTCCATACTTAGACCCAAATTTAAATAGAAGTTTCTAAAGTGATCTATAGCAATCACATGGGTCCCATCTTCTATTGTTGTGTAACAGCCATGCTCAAATTTAACAATACAAAACAATCCATAGGGAACGTTCAAGGATTCTGGGGGTCAGAAATTCAGATGAGGCACAGAAGCAATGGTGTGTCTCTGTTCCACAAAGTCTGGGTCTCCAGCTGGAAAGACTCAAAGGATAGGGGTAACTCACAGCTGAGGACTGAACGTATTTGGAGGTGTTTCCAGTCCCATTTCTGGGCGCTGGTGCTTATTGCAAATTGATACCTCACCTGGGTTGGTTGCTATAAAAATAAGCATGACCTCTCTCTGAGTTTTTTTCCACATGGGCTGATTTGGGCTTCCTCACAGCATGACAGCCAGGTTCCAAGACCAAGAATTCTGAGAAAACAAGGTAGAAATATGCGACATTTTAATTCACATAGCTTCATTTCTACCATATTCTATTAGTAAGAACAGTCACAGTGCCCCCTCTTCCCAAGTTCCAAGCAGGGAGGCCATAGATTTTACATTTTGATGGGAGAATGACAAGTATTTAAAAAAGTGTAGAATAGAGGATATTATTGAGGCTATCTTTAGAAAACACAATCTGCCAGACATGTTAAAATAATAAAACTAAATAATGTAAGTGAAGACAATATTTTAGTTCTGCTTCAGATTGTAGGGTTGCTCCAGTGAAATTTTGTCACCATTGACCAGTTTTTAAGGGACATTAAAAAATAATAACAATATATTGCCAGGCACATTGGCATGTGTCTGTACTCCTGTACTTGGGATGCTGAGTCAGAGGGTTTGGGACCAGCCTGGGTAATGTAGCTATTACGCTCAATGAGTGCACGGACTATTAAATTCAAATACAAAATTTATGTTAAAATTCAAGACATGCATAGAAGAGAATATACGAATAGTATAGTAAAATTGGGAGAAACTCTTAACATTAAAAGATGCATCATCCCATTCCATAGGATAATCCCTTTAACAACCTCAGCTTCAATATTTCCAGTGACAAATAATTCAATGCCTCTTAGAACAGTCCATTTATTCATTCCAAGGAAAGGACTCTGGGTCTCAAGCCAATATGGACATAGTAATGGCAGGCTGTTCAGGAAAGATGGGATGCAAATTCATCTTTCAAAAAAATAGAATATGAATAATTGAATAGGAGAAGATGATTCTTAAAGGGGACACACAAATTCAGGACATCATATAGCTATTTGGAGGCAAGAAAAATTTAATTGTTTAATTGTAGCAGAATTGTTTAACTATTTAATTTTAGGAAAGGCCTGGAAAGTAAAACAAGGAATTGATTGGGACCTAACGGAGGAAGGTGTCAGTGCACAACTTTGTACTGTGTCCTTAAACAAATTTTTGTAGCTTTTAAACATCAGCATAATAAAATTAAGATGATCTGAGAGAAGAGATTGAAACACGACAAAGTGGAGGCAGGGAGATCTGTTATGTCTATCCCAGCAAGAAGCATAAAAGGATGGTAGAGCCATGACAGCCCACATTTTAGTGTACTGTAGTTTTGCAAACAAACTCATTGCATCTCAGCCACCTTCTACTCTCATGCTCATCACTACTCTTAGAATTAGTAAAATTGGTCACAAGCATGGTGGTAAAATGGTGACATTGGGCCTGGAATGTCGTATTTTGACTTGAGGAAGAATTGTAACATCCCTTCTAATCAACTTTGTTTTATGGTCTTGAGTCAAGAAATATGGAAAATTAATTTAGGAATTCCACATCTAGGTAGGTATACATGCCAGAGAAACTCACATACGTACACAAGAAGATGTGAATAAGAATGTTTATAGCAATATTTTGTAATTATAAAACAGAATGGAAACAGTACAAATGTTCATCAATAAGAGGATAATAATAAGAAGAAATGATGGTATAGTCATATAATGGAATATTGTACACTTGTGGAAAGAATGAACAGGGGCTATATATTTCAACATAAAAAGAAAGAAAATATTGAGGAAATATCAAATTTCTGGTGGGTACAATTAGTGTGATGACATTTGTACAAGTTTTTCAAATATACAATGAAATACTATGTAGTACTTAAGGTTCAAACATATATGCTAAAAGCAAAGAAATCCACAGGCACATCAAATACCAAATTTAGGATAGTGATTACTCAGAAAGCAAGGATGGAGATTGGGCAAGAAAGAAGCCTACAACTGGGAAAAATAACAATGGAATCCAACTGTACTGTGATCCTACATTATTTCTTAAACCAAGGGTTCAATATATAGTTTTGTTATATTGTTTTGTATACATTGCATGAGTCTGGAATAGTGTATGGTTTATAGAAGGAAATGTATAAATCACAGCCTGACAGTCTCCTAGACCACATTTAAGCCTGGTCATTATTCTTCCCTTTGGAAGCCATATGTTGAAGCTGAAAGAACTATAAAAGCACTGTGGAGGTAGAACTTGCAGTGACTCCATAGTGACAATACCACTTAGAACTGAAGGTCTGGTGCTAAGGAATCAAGCAGGGTGTGCACAGGCAGAGCGGGCCAGGAAGATTTTCCTACCCTTGGCAATATGAAAGGCTGAGGTTAAAGAAGGTAGCTCTGGTGCTGCTGTTGCCCTGAACAACTGTGACCCTCCTCAGCTTCCAGGGAACAGTAGGCTTGTCCTGTCCATTCAGAGCATGCCTTGGGTTCTCTCACTCACATGAGAAGGACTGGCTTAAGCTCATGGTAAATCAGAAGATGCCTAAAAGTAATAATGAATTGATCCAATAATTTCATTCTTACTACCTTGCAACCTGAGTAGGGGGTCAGATCTGTTTGTAAAAGAAACATCTGATTGGAATGAATTGGTTGCTATTTCCTCAAATAAGTTTTGTCTGGTTTCTTAAAGTACAATTATTTGAGCAGAATTGCCTGACAGATGGAAGACTGGCAAGAGACTCTATTTGTCTAGAACCTACTCCAAGCTTTACTCCTAAACTAGCCATGTGGCCATGCAAGTCATCTAACTCCTTTAAAATCTCAGGTTTTTTATTTTTTTTTACTTGTAAAATTATGTGGCTAGATAACACTAATGGAACTTCCTGCATTAAAACTACCAAGGTTTATTTATTCAAACACCTAGAAGAACCTGAGGGTGATGAGGAAGGGAAAAGAATTTGGAAGAAAGTGATGAAGGTGTGTAGATATGTGGATAAATGGAGAGTATGCCAAGAAAGGATAAGTAAAAGGACAGACTTGGTTACTTAGGGATCCACTGAGGGTAGGATTCACTAGTGTCTATATCATGAAGTTTTCTCCCCTAGTTCTTAAAAAGTATTTTTCTTATATGTTACTTCTACCATGTTCCAGTAACTAGATAGAGAATAAATTAATAAAAAAGAGATCATTAGTTATGGTTGAGAACTTGTACGAATTATCTTTAAAATTCCTTTTCAACTAGAGATTATATATTCCTGTGAATCACAAGAATGGAGGTATAAAGTGTAGAGATAAATGAGAATTAATTTTATACTAGATGAATCAGAAAGGCTTGATGAAGACAGAAGCTGAACCATGGTGTCTACATAGTATACACGGATTTGTCTTACTGTGGATGTGTCACAATCAATGAACATGGTACCCGGCTCCAAAGGTCTTAAAGAATAACATGTCTTTACTGTAAGTTTTCTTAATGGTAAGGCTGGAGGTTTCTCACAGGTCACCTTCTGGAACTCCTATTTAGATGCATCATTTTCTCTTCTAAATCTTCTACTCAAAGTAACACCAAATTTATTATCTTTCTTTATTCAGCTCACTTGTCTTTCTATACCATTATTCTCCAGCCTTGCCTTGTGGGCAAAAAATGGCCAGCACAACCTCCACTCCCACTGTCTAGTTGCACAGATGCCTTCTAGGAGTACCCAGGGATCCACGGACTGCATCTGGTCCTCCCATTACCCCAAACAGAAAGTGCCCAGTGCTCTCTGGGAAGTGTGATTCTTTTCTTGCTCTGATCACTTTTCTCTGAAATATTGTCAAGGATCATTTCTAGTGAAAATACTCTTTATTGTAATAAAGTAAAAGTCCTTGAAAAGTCAAATGACTGCAGTTGCATAAGAATAAAAATAAATATGTGGAGTATCTAAAATATGTGTAATCTATTGGTGATTTGGTGGAGAGGAAGGGTTGAATTGAGACTCTTGTAATTTTCCCTTTTACTGTTGTCTGAGTCCACTATATTAGTTCAGCAGATGGATTGTCTTACTTTCTGAAATACATAGTCTATGTTCTATACCACATTATCCTACATGTGAACTATCATGTGTTTTCTTTCTCCCTAAACTATATATACCAAATTCCTCTGAACATTCAAAAACAAGACATGAGCTACATTACAGATAACTCAGCATTTGATATGAGCCTCACTCTTTTCAAAAGTCCTTTAACTATTTCCCTCAAATCTCCTTAGAAGGTGGGAGGACATCAAAGTAAAGAGAGAAAGAAGAAAAATATAAAGGGGGCAAAGATATACAGTGGTCTAGCTTAAAAGACCCTATCATGGTTTGAATGTTCATCCCCTCCAAAATTCGTGTTGGAATTTAATTTTGATTGTAATAGTAGTAAGAGGAGAGACTTTTGAGACGTAGTGAGACTGTGAAAGCTCAGCTCTCAAGAATAGACGAACGTACTATTCTAATGCTCTCTCTTTGCCCTTGTGCAGTGACTCAGCAATAAGGCCCTTACTAGATATGCCTCCTGAATCTTGAACTTCCCAGTCTCTAGAACCATGAGCCAACATATTTATGTTTGCTACAAATGACCCAGTCTGTGTTGTTTTGTGATAGCAGCACAAAACAAACTAAGACAGATCCTAATGGTTATGGTTATTTTAAAAAACATGAAAGAAAACAAGCAGCAGATGAAGACCATTTTGGTATTGAACATCTTCAACCAAATCAACTGCTTATTCTTTCTTTATCCTACAACATTCAAACTGTTCAGAGAAAGTTACAATGGAGACTTACAGATATTTTTTTTGAACTACATTATGTAGATATAAACCAATTTTTTCTGTAGTAGAATTTCAATGCAAAATTGAGATCACTGACTTTCATATTGTTTTGGGAAACAAGATGCAAAAATTAGAGAAACAGACTATCTCACAAATATGCATAGAACTTTAGATTTTAATACATATCTAATTTTTACTGGAAGAAATATATCTATCTAGTTTTCACTAGTTTTGTTAAATCTCTTGATCTCTCAAAATAAAAATTTATAGACATGTACATAAGTCATGTACCACATAATGACATTTTAGTGCTAGTGGTCCTATAGCTGAGAAGCTAAAATTTTTCTTTCTTTCTTTCTTTTTAAATTTCTATTCCCCGGTGATATCATAGCCATTTTAACATCATAGTGCACTGTACTATCCATGTCTGTGGTGATGCTGATGAAAACAAACCTATTATGCTGTCAATTATATAAAAACACAGCACATACAATTATGTTTAGTACATGGTACTTACTATCATGATAAACAACTATGTTACTGGTTTATGAATCAATGATATTGTACTTTTATTCATTTTATCAGAGAGTATTCCTTCTGTTTATAGGACAAAGAAAACTTTACTATAAAACATATGGCACATTACGCCAGCAACAGCCAGGCATCTCATGTTGACCACATAGCGGCCATGTCAAGTGACTGACCTATGCCACCTAAGTACACTTTATGAGATTCAGTGATGAAATTGCCTAATGATGCGTTCCTGGGTGTACAGATCAGTTAGTGTTTCAAATAAGCTTTAGTGCACTTGAGAAGTTCAAGAAGAAACAAGAGTAGTGGTTTCTATTTTGTGACTAGGGAAACTGAAGCGGAGAGAGGTTAAATGCCTTCCTTCCCACAAGGTCACAGGGAGAATCTACGCCGTGGAGAGAGAGAGAGAAGGGGTCTTTCCTTCACTGCATACAGTTCTATATGTTAACCATCATGCACGTGCTAAGTCAATGGATGCTGGCACTTTACATAAATATATGATGATGCAGTGTTATATGCAATAAAAATCTGAAGCATAAAATGTGGAAGCAATTCAAGAAAACAGATCTCACATTTTTGCCTTTGTCAGAGTCAGAATCTGACATGCTCTGATTAAAATTCAACATCTGCAGGCATTTAAAATTAAAATATACAGGTATTCATGTTTTCCTCCTTCCACAATGTTTTATTGCTGCTTTTTTCATCTTAAATATTAAAAACATTACATTATTTTATTTCATATGTCGAATTCCATGTCTCCGTATATTACACATTGCCCTTTCACCCCTGAGCTCTGGTTCAAATCCAGCTCTTAGCTGAGGAAATAAAAAACATCTGAAAATATTTAGCAGACGCATCTCAAGGCCTAATGGGCTACAGTTTACACTGACTTGACAAACACAACAAACAAGCACACTTATCACCAATTAAAATGTTTACATGAAAACATTCAGGAATGAATGGTACACAAAGGCCTCTCAGAAAGAGCTGAAAGCTGTGCTTTTATTTCACAGGGAATTTATAACAGACAGGAAGAAAAGTATTGGTTGCACCTGTCCCTCCCAAAACAGGTGAATGGGGAATCTGCATTGTTGGAAACTTCTGCCATTTTGGTGGGAAAAACTGAGGTGTGGAAACACTCAGAGGATGGGAGGAATAAGAGAAAACAACTCTAAAATAACTCATCAGCTGTATCATTTTGCTTTTTTTGTTCTTGCAAAAGTTATTTATTGAGGCACACATTGCATCAAAACACTTTGCTAGGTACTATTTCATTGGTGCTTTCTCGGAAGTCAAGGAAATAAAGGTAACTTTGGTTTAAAGACAAATCAAAGAAAAAAGCGTGTTTTCTCTTGATGGCCAACTTTCATGAACAGGTTCCTATTCCTTGATTTCTAAACAAGGAGATAATAGGCCACTTTTGTTAGATCTATCACCCTTCCAGTAAGTTGAAGATTTAAGTGCTTTTAGAGGGGAGGAGATGAATGAGTAGGCAGAGAAGGAGCACTGAAAAGGACATGCCCAGTAGAAAGACATTTCTATTTTTAAACTATGAAATGCTGTGTGATGCAAAGAAAACACATGCGCAGGTCACCCATCTGCAGTCTCTGCCATGCAGTTGCTCTTTAAGTCCCACATCTGATGACCACAGAATCGTCACTCTGATGGGTCCAGTCTTCACCCTTCCTCCATTCTCACATCTCTCCCACAAAGCCCCATCTTGAAGAAACACCCAGCCTAAAGAGTTGCGACTGCAAGTATAACTGTGACCCAAATCAATCTTCCTCAGCCCTACGCTCACAGATTCTGACTCTGAAGGTTTGGTATAGGTCCTAGAAATATGCACTTTAAAGACTTGTCAGGTGATGCTGATACAGGAGGCTCCAGGGCACAGACTGGGAAAAATTGTTTATGCTAAACTGTAGATTTGACTATCACAATGGATTTATCAAGGTGAATGGAAAAGACCAACCCACTGGAAATATTCATTACTATCTTTGCTTCCTTTTCTCTCTGCCTTTAGGGCCTGCTGACTAAGAAGGTTTCACCAAGAACTAGAATTATCCTTGACAGAGGATCTGGTATGATTGGGAGAAAACAGAGCTTTTCAGTTGAGAGAGCCTAGTAAGGAGGTATATTTCATCCCAAGCCTCTCTGAGCTGGCAACTCTTGCCTTCCTCACTCCATTCTTAGCAGCCCGTTCTCCTGTTCAATGCACCTGCCTAGAGCATACTTGAAGTTTGGAGCCACTTTAGTTTTTAATTCTGCACACACAGCAATAGGGAACATCAGCAGCCATCCTCAGATATTAGAGGATAATTTATGCAGTGTTAAGTGGCATACCAAGAAAAGCCATGATAAGGGAAATGTTAAATTCAAGATTCACTGAATCAAAGATTTTGCAGTAATTCTTTCATGGTTTGATCTCCTATCTTTGAAAACAGTTTGAAAGGTCTTTCATAGGTCTTTTTAGCTCCTCAGTAGCACAACTTGGGAATCATTAATTCTCTCATAACATATATGTAAAATTACAACCAAATCTCAGCCTTCCCCCCCCCTAACAAATATATAAAGACAGAACTGCACTTGAGCATTCAAATTTGGTAGCATTAGCCCCACTAACATAACTCTGACATTCCACTTAAGGATAGGGAGAAAAAAATCATAAAATCTTTCTGCCTCACTTAATTAATGTTTGACAAGTCCCTTAAAGAATAAATGGAATATTCTCACCAAATGCTCTAAGTCCTGCCTTTACTATATCTGTCCCTGGAGTTTGTCTATGGACATCTTAGGATATAATAAATCCTTATTTCCTGACACCCAGCCTGCAAGCAAAGAATGCTGGACAGATGGTATTAATCATCAGGTGCCAATCCAATTTCTAGGTAGCTACCCCATGATCAGGAAACAGTGCAGATCATTTTGCATTGTAATTTTGCACTGTCTTTGTCAAAGGTGTCTTTTAGTCAAGGACAGTCAGATGAGAAATCTTTCTCTATTGAAGAATTTAATGAGATCAACCCAAATTTAGTTCATGAACTTAACTTGGTTACATATGATTGTGGCTAGACATCAAATCAAATGGCAAGAGATGGATTTCTAGAGTAAAGAATAGAATGAGAATTACTGTGGTGTTTTGCCCTGTTGTCTCCAATGTATCCTGGTAGACATTCCAAAATCAGAAAATTGGCATTTTTCTTATGTTGGATACCACTGTATGAGCCAGTCACCATGTTCAAAGTTATTTCTGACTTTCTACGGAGTTTTCTTATTATAAATACCACAAAGTAGGGTCAAAACTATGTTCTCTTCCAGAGTCTTATTAAGAATAAAATAAAAGCAATTTTCTTTGATAAAAGCTAAATCACATTTACTAATTTCACCAACCAAAAATCATGTGTCAAACCTCTAATTACGTCCATAGTGCTGTACTCTATCTTAATAATGGTGTAGCACTATAAAAGGACCCACCCTTAGTTTCTAGAAGTATGAACTCTGGATAAACAGACAAGACTTAACTTAGGATGAGGAAGCAATCGTAACTCCGATGTCCAGCACTGAGTATGTGTGGTCCATGATAAATATTTAAGCACTTCTTACATACACAATAAATGTTAAATTTTGAGGTACAGAGTATAAATTCTATAGATGAGATAAGAGGTAATGTGTGGCATTTCTCAACCTCCTTTGACTATGGAACCCAACTTTCAGGAAGGTCCTCAGGGAATTTTATTCTATGAAACCTACTTGGGGAACTCAGAGTGGCAGAATTCCTACTGGATATTTAAAAGAGCCAAGACTTAAATGGATGGAGGTGAGAATAAAATTCAGATGAAGAGAATAACTGTAAATTAAGGTGGAGATCAAAATTAGCCTGGAGTATAGGAAAGTCGGAGAAATTTACTTAAATGGTTCAAACTGAGATTATTAGAGAATTACTGGGTTTTACAATATTCTACCTGTCCAAATAGCATCTCTTCTAACTAAAGGAGACAGTGATAGCCTGAGCTAAATTTGTGAGCACACAATAGACACTTGGATTTATATTCTTATGGAAAACGAGCAATGAGTGAAACCCTGTTTGGGTCCAGACCATCAAACCCAATAGTTTCACAGTTCTCTTATTGCAAGTATTTGCAGAAACTACGGGAGGGTTGGGGAGCATTTTCCCCACCTCTATTTTTTTTTTAAGAGAGAGATGCTGATCCAACACCCAACATGTGTGGTTTTAGAATTTCTGGGATTTATTTTACTGATATTCTCTCACACATAATGTACTTTTAAGGGCTTGATTTTGGGGGGAGGTGAGGTAGGTGGGTACCAGGGATTGAACTCGGGGGCACTTGATCACTGAACCACATTCCCAGCCCTATTTTGTATTTTAGTTAAAGACAGGTCACCGAGTTGCTTAGTGTCTCGATGTTGCTGAGGCTGACTTTGAACTCCCCATCCTCCTGCCTCACTCTCCCAAGCTTCTGGGATTACAGGTGTGTCCTACTCCTCTTGACATGATCATTTCTTATATTTCTTTCTTTTTTTCTTTTCTGTCAGGTTTCTCTTACTGATAAACTTTCAAGAAAACTAGGGCTAACTATAAGAGTATAACGGCCTTTTCTGTCCTGTTTTGGATGTTGATGGATTAATTCTTTAATTCAGTTTCCTCTTTTATAGCCAAGGAGGTGAAATGGAAAATGGTCTCTGAAATTTACATTTCCTTCCTACTAAAAGCTATTTTTGATACTGAGACAAATGCTGTCAAATGGAGGAAATCCACGTTTCCAACTGAGCCCTCTCCTAAGGCCCACTGTGTCCCTAGGTGTCGATGTCCTCCCAACATAGTTCCATCACTACCCCAAATCAGTTTATGTTCTTACGGTGTTTTTATGAGTCTGTCTTTCTACCAGAATATAAAATGCTTGATTTAAGAGCCTTCTGTTTTTCATCTTTGCTTTCCTAATCTGATTTCAGGAGGTAATACCCAGATGCAGTGTGGCCTAGTGGTTAAGAACATGGCTCTGGTTTCAAAGTAAGTTTGGAGCTTGGCTCAGCCACTTAATAAGTTATATGGTCTTTGGAAAATTGCTTTTGCTCCTATGCCTGGGTTTCTCCGTCTATTAAAAAGAGGACAAAATAATAGTTATTTCTTTGTGATCCAATGAAGCAAGCATAGAGCAAAAGCAATAATGATCAAAAATATTAGCATATTTTCAGTAACCAACATTTACCAGTTATTCAGTAAATATTTGAATAAACTATGTTATAGAAATCCATTGATATGTGTGTGTGTGTGTGTGTGTGTGTGTGTATATAATATGTATATCTTTATTCATATAAACATAAATTTGTGAGGGAAACAAAGTCAAGTAAGGCATAGTCCATGCCAATATGCAAATCACATGCTTGAAGAGAAATTAAGATACCCTCGAGTATATAAAATATTATGCAGAATCTGATGAATTCCCCCATAAGAAACAAAGTGTAGCAATAGTTCAGAGGAATGGAGAGTACAGACGATTTCCAAATGACACCAGCAAAGGCCACGTGGCTCAGGGGATATATCTTTCAGCACACTAGAACTGTTTTTACACAGTATCTGTTCCATCATCTCCCTCAGAATTCTCCCCCATGGAGGCAATTAGATTGAGAAAAGAAAAAAGGGGAAAAAAGTCATCCATTACAATACATAGAAACTAAGATTTACAGAGTCAAAGTTGCATCCAGTTTTAGGCTAATAACTTAAATTCCAAATTATGTTTTTGAATAACAAGGACAGGAGATGGGTATTCCCAAAGGGGGGTCAGCTGTTTTGTGCAACCAGAAAACTTGCTGCCAAACACCAGAGGCAGCCACACAAGCGTAACACCAGGAGAGCAGCCAAGGCCCCACTGGGGCTGCTTTTATTGTTTGTCTAAAGTGGATGTTTTTCCAAGCAAACTTCATTGTGTTCCAAAAGGAGATCCATCATCCCTGTCTTTGTGGTTACAGAGCAGGAATCAAACTGATGGGGTGATGGGAGCTTGGGCCAAAAAAAAAGATGCTCCAAATCAGATACCCCTCCCTTTGCCCAGTTCTTTTCAAGAACAAGAAAATCTTTGGAATGAAAATGTAGCAACTGACCTTGAAGGAACCCATCCTCAGGATTTGTCTCTCAAGAAGAGAGACAAATTTGTCTCTTTGGATACTTGGGAAACCCAACACAAGGTTTGGGGACTTTCATCCAGACTGCATAGAGTGCAGAACCAAGTTGTATTTGTCTCTAATTCTGAAGAATTAAGTCAGACTTGGGAGTTTGGATGGCTTCAAGGTAGACAGCCTAGATTTCCAACCCCAGAAAATATATGCAAAACTGGAAATAGAGCCAAAATAATTCCAAACTACATTGACGTTATTGTTGGGTATTTTTTAATGTGAAAACATAAATTTCTCATATTTGAGTCAAAATACCTACTTGTCCTTACAAGTTTATTTATGTTTTTGTATGAGTGTGACTTTCAGCTAGTGCTATATTTGTAATTATGATCCTTGTTTTTCAATCTCTCAAATTACACATTATGTTGATTTCAAACAACCAAATCTGAGTCAAGTGCAGACTCTTAAGAGAGTAACCCAGTCCCATTCCCTAAGATTACATTCAGGATCCTCAGGATACACACCACCATTCTGCCTCACTGATCTCTCTTCCTCTCTCACTCCAAGCTCTCTCAGTGAGATGAAAATCAGACACCATCTCCCAAGGTGCTCCCATTATAATTCCAAAAGAATACTTATCCCACTCACTTCCTCTTTTCTGCAGTTCATCTCTAGAAACACAGGCCTCCTTTACTAGAATTGGGAGTCACTTCCCTTCTCCCAAAAGGGAGGTTTGCCTCAATCCAATACCCTCTTCATGGCAGCAAGTTTTCCAGCCCTTTCTCCATAGCCAAGAACATATAGTTAGGTCCACGTATTTCTTAAGTAGTTATAACTTGATCGTCATCCTTACCCTCATGTCCATCATTTATCATTTGTATCATTATATGACAGGCAGTGTGTTAGGCATTTTATGTATTATTTTATTTAATTGTCACAATAATACTATAAGTTAAACATTACTATGCTTGCAAAAGTTCATCTTTCTGGGATGGGTAGACAAATTCTGTTTGACTATTTTATCCTTTCCTCTTTGTTTACACACACCCTTATTCCTGCATATCCTCAGACTGGTTTACATTCTGATAGTCCATTTCTTCTTGATCACTGCCTAGGGAATTCATGCAAGCCAGACCCCTTTCTTGCATACCATGCCTCCCTTGGAGTGCTAAGCTGCTTTAAAAATTTAGTCCTCATCAATGATATTTGAAATGTCACTCAGGCCTGAAGCACTATTTCAAGCTTCCAACCAATTGTAGAAGTCACTATTTTCCCAAGATTAGGCACAAATATTTTAATGTTACTACATTTATACCAATGCATTTTAGGAAAACATGTAAATTGTCCACCAAACTCAAGATTGCCTGTTCTGTTTACTTCTGCGATCCTTTCCCCTGATTTCCAATTTGTACCAATCACCTAAAATATTCTCATCCTCCTTAGTGGTTCTTGTACCCAACTGAGTTTTCCTTTCCATATTAATCATGACCACTGGTCTTGGCCACTTTAGTACCCAACACCCTGGAATATTCTCACCATTCTTAATTTTGTTCCTCTGTTACTTGACAGAGTTGACTCAATGCCCCTTAAGTCCAAGTTCCCCTTTACTTTCATGACACTTTCTTCTTCTTCTTCTCCTTCTTCTTCTTCTTCTTCTTCTTCTTCTTCTTCTTCTTCTTCTTCTTCTTCTTCTTCTTCTTCTTCTTCTTCTTCCTCCTCCTCCTCCTCCTCCTCCTCCTCCTCCTCCTCCTCCTCCTCTTCTTCTTCTTCTTCTTCTTCTTCTTCTTCTCTGACCACTTCTCCTCTGTCTCCTTCTCTAGTTTCTTTTTCTTCTCTAATCCCCAAATTGATGTTTCCACAATTCTGTTCTTGTTTCTTCTTTTGTCTTCACACCTTAGAAATATAATCTACTCAATAAATCCATCTTCATTCTACCTAGATAAGTCTGTAGTTTTGACTCCTTTCAATGCGTTCCACCTACATGTATTTTTGACATTTAAACATGTCTTCAATTCCTTCTGAATACTCTATTTCTGCCACTGGCACAAACATCTTTCCAGTCATCCAACTTCAAAATGTCAATCATTACTGCATGCTACTTTTTTGTTCCTGGACAAATCTTGCAATCCCTGACAAAATGCTTTATCTTTCAATTGATCTGTATCTTTTTTTCCACATTATTTCAAGGTGAATATCACCATCCCTATTCGATAAATAAAGGTTTGGAGATTAAGTATTTTTTCCGTGTTGTAAATGTAGTAAATGATAGGGGCTAGACTAAAATTCATATCAGTCTTAGAATAGAGCCTAGACTTTTTCCTATCATTAGACTACCCTGAAAATAGACATTGTCAGTGACTAGGGAGACTGAGGCAGGAGGATTGAAAGTTTGAGGCCAGTCTTAGCAACTTAGTGAGGCCCTAAGCAAATTAGTGAGATTATGTCTCAAAATAAAAAATTAAAAGGGCTAGGGAGGTGACTCAGTGGTTAAGCACCCCTGGGTTCAATCCCTGGTACCACCCTCCCCATAGACAGTGTCATATAAAATAAGAATAATTTCAAATCATGTACAATTAGAAATGAATGATTCTACTTTTTAGATCTTTTTCTCTTCTGTAAAACATTATTTAATTATTAACTCATTGAGCTTTATTTCAAAACGTCAATTTTTATAAACATGTATAAATTCAAGAAGCAATTTAAGGGGAGCTTAAAGAAAATCAGCTTTGGAATGAAGCTTTTCTTGGATTCTAATCCCAGTTTCCAATAATAGCAAAGTAAATTTTGGTGTAACTTCTGTCAAGTTGCCCAGCCTCTCTGTGCCTTGCTGTCCTTATCTGTCCTTAAGTGTTCAACTTCTGCATCAATTATAAGGCATCTGTGAACTCAGTGTAGGCAAAGCACTTGATATTAACTACACATTCAAAATAGGTGATACGACACCTGGATGAGTGCAAAAGGAAGGTGACCTGAATCCCCCAGAACTTTCTTATCTAAGAGGACCATCGAACATACAAAGATTTGGAAAATCCAAATGCAGAGACAGGAAGTTCCCCAAACATTGATCAACAATACCAATATTTGATTCCCAAATAACAATATGTGGATCTTTTTATTCATACAGTAGAACCTGGCAAACAAACAATATCAAAAAAGGATATACTAAATATTCCTTAAATCGGTACCTTATAACTAATAAAATGATTAATGCCTGACTATATTCCACTTGAGTAATTTCCAAAGCCTCACAAATAATTAGATCTAACACAAACAAACCTAGTCACGTGAGTAAATGAAAAGTAACAGAATTTCATAAGTGCTACTCTCTTTCCCAAGTCAAAACTTTGAATCCTTGATGCACTACTTCATCCTTTTCCTCCAAGTTGTATCACTATTCTTTGCTCTGCAATGAACTTCAGGTCTCCTTCACTGCTCACTGTCAATTAATATTATTTGTTGATTTTTACAGTAGCCATCCTTCTTACCTGTCATTACAAACTCACTTTCTTCTCTTTCCTCATCCAATGAATTTTCCAATTTCCCTGTCCATTGGGTGTAAGTGCCCATCAGCTACCAACACCAATTTTCAATTCTCTTTCTTAAATCTTCTGGTTTGTTGCACCAACTTCCTTGTCAGTCCCTTTAAACTTTCTCTTAGCCATTTACAAATAGTGAGTGCCTCCTTTGTGTCCTGCTCTACCACAATCTACCCAACCTAACTTCTTCCCATCAAAGACCTAAAAATTCTTTTTTCTCTACAAAGGCCTCCAAGATTAAAGTAAAAAAGGAGATGATGCTTTTTTTATCTCAATAACTTACTTATATATTCATCCACCTGAAACCAGAAGTGCTTCACTCAGAAATTCATCTAAATATTGATTTTAAAAAAATTAGTTTATACTTGCTATCATGTCATTGCTTAAGTGTTCTACTCCATTCCTGTTGTGAAACTGGGGAAACTAGACTCTTAAGCAGTAAGCATCTAAAGTATTCTTGACCATCCTAACTCTGTGAGGCATGGAGTCATCCTCAGAGAGATGCATTCCTTCTGCCAACTTCAGAGTAGGGCCTTGGGGTGTGGAGATGATGGGGTGTGGACATGATAGAAAAAAAGATGCTGCACTCTGTGCTACATGCCTGAAGAAGAGGCACATTTCTCCAAAAACATTAGTTCTCTAAAAAGAGTCACTTTGTATTTGAGCCTTTGCCAAGTATTGCATGTCATGAGATGCTTTGTCAATTACTTTATTCTGAACAACAAATGTCATTGGAGGGTGAGTTATTAAGCCTTAACAGCCTTGTGGAAGTCACCAAAAGTGACCAGTCATTTAAAAATTATTTTTAATTGACACATAGTAACTATATATGTTTATGGGGTACAGCATGATATTTCAGTACATATATACAATATGTAATGATCAGATCAGGGAAATTCACATAGTGATCATCTAGGACATTTATCATTTCTTTGTAAAAATATTCAATTAACTATTGCCAACCATGATTATCCTACTGTGCTGTGGAACATAGGAAGTTATTCCTTCTATCCAATTTCATCCCTGTAACCATTCACCATCTTCTGTGAGAAGTTTTTAGAGGTCAAAGAATTATCACAGATTTAGTATTATTCCAGGGTATCTGATAACTCTACATGTTGTATATTTTGTTAATAAGATGTTCAAGATTTACTTGTCTTGTTATATCATTGGGATCACAGGGTGATTTTATTTTTAAGGAAAAGCATGCAAAGCAGTTGAATCAACCATTATGAACTCACTTTCCCCTCTTTCCTCATCTTTTCCAATTTCCCTGTCTATTGGGTGTAATTGCCCAATGGACAGGGAACTAGAAGTGCTCACTGGATATAATTCATTGAAGGTGAGGATGTGCCATTGGGTGTAAATGCTCACAGAGTTAGGTGTGGCTGGGGTCAAATTTTCAGTAATAATATTACACACTTGGATTCAAGGAAGGAAATAGAAGTAAAGGTGGCCATTTCTAGAAAACTCTATTAGGTGATTTGAAAACAGCTCAAGTGATGACAAGGCTCTGCTGCTTCTTGGCTGTCTCCAGGAAGCAAGTGAAGATTTCAGATGAAAATGGTCTGGTGAAACAGAGCTCAAGAAACTGGTTCCAAAATAAGATAGCATGATAGATGCAATGTGATTTTAAGCATTTATATGAGATCAAACTAATGAACTAAAATCATAAGTAAACATTGAACTTATCAATATCCATTACATTTACCAAATTTAAACCAGCCAAAAGACTTATTTTAAATTATACCATGAAATATATGGCTCCTTTTTTTAAAAAAGGAGAGAGAGAGAGAGAGAGAGAGAGAGAGAGAGAGAGAGAGAGAGAGAATTTTTTAATATTTTTTTTCTTTAGTTCTCGGCGGACACAACATCTTTGTTGGTATGTGGTGCTGAGGATCGAACCCAGGCCACACGCATGCCAGGCGAGCGCGCTACCGCTCGAGCCACATCCCCAGCCCGATATATGGCTCCTTGTCAGACTGAGATTCCAGGCACTCATGATAAGTCTGAGGGTGTACAATGAGGATAGGGACAGAAGGTTTGGATGGACAGACAGCTGGATGAGGAACTAACTAGCTCAGAAAAAAGGATGGTGATACTTTTTCTAATTTTTTTCACAGCAAGGTCACAAGTGTGTCCTGTACTAAGAAAGATTGGGACACTCTGGTCTGGAGGACAGGAACTAATTCACTTCAGCTCATTTTGTTCTATTCCCAGAACTAGAAGTGCTCACTGGATATTATTCATTGATGGTTAGAATGTGCCACGAGGCTGTTTACTGCCTCATCTTTCTGATTTGTTACATAACAAAATAATTTAATCTGAAAAGCATAAAAGGTGGAGAAAATGTTCAGCATAATAAAATCATATATGATCCATATTTAACCCTCTTCACAAGTTTCTCTGGCTAGTTGTTTAAACCCACTTTTGGATTTTTTCCCAGATAAAAGGCCTCCTTTTGTTGAGCAATTGCAATGTATAGTCACAGTTTGAACGGTTGCCAGCTAAAATTCTTGCATTAGGCTCCACGGCCGCCTGTTCCACCAAGACAAATATGATCGGGCCCAACCCCTCGTTTGAGTGCATTGTTCATGGTGCTGAGCAGTGATTTTCCATATCTGACTGGCTTTGTGTTCACCCCAGGAGGAAGGGTGAGCCTGGTTTATTGAGTTCTCATTTCTCACAAAGCAGCAACATCTGGAGAGCTGAGCAATTGTTGGCAGGTCCAGCCCAAAGGAATTCGGCCATGGTTCCGATTGGCTCTTATCAGTAGGTGTCACTAAAGACAGCTTCAGAGAGAGAAAAATAAATAGGCCAATTAAACAATGCCAAGAACAGACTATTTTATAGTCATCTCTGCTCTTTTTATTGTTATTCCAACTGCAGAAGTTTCAAGATTCTTCTTATTTCCTGGTTTTCCCCCCTGTTGCAAATGAACATTTTTCCATTTTTCCAAGTGCCTCCCTTTAGAGAATGGGACAGTTAATTAATATATTTATTTTGTGGTGCCTGATGTAGCAGGTTAGCAAAATGAAAACAGATGAAGAAGATTAATTCTAACACTTGATTACAATGAAGCCACAGTTGGCTGCTCATCTACAAACGGACCAATAAACATTTCACCAGCTCCTTTCTGCAACAGGAGACCCTCAGGATACGCAGAGAGCAAGATCACTATGTCATCCAACCTTAGCTGTGCCTTTATGTCCCCAGAGGATGCAAGCAAGCACTGGAATTCCAGTGTGTGGCCACATATTTCTGAGCAGATCGATAGAGGGAACTCCCAGGCCTCTTCTTGGAAAGGAGCCAGGATTGTCCACAGTGGACACCACACTCCCTGACTTCAATTTTTGGTGACTGAGACTTTTCCACCTGCAAAGATACAAGACCAGTGGGGAACTCTAAATTTGTTCTCCAGATCCAAGCAATACACATAACTACTCATAGTTACCTGAGGAAAACAAGTTGAGAAGCATTCAAATGGATTCAGATGGATTTTGTTTGCAAAATGAACCATGAAAAAAAAAACACAACATGGTTCCCAGTGCCAGCACATTTCAAGCATAGGGTAGGTGTCTGGGCAATGTGAATAAATGAGATAGGTGTGAACTCAGAATATCAAGAAGCTGTTCCCTAAGGCTATGGCCTCTACTACCCAATACGAAGGCTAATTTTGAAGGTGTTTTGTGGATACCTTCATTCTATTTGGTTTCAGGTACATGCCCATTACATCCTTGGGTTTGAAGAATAAACCAATGACTATTAGTTCCACATTACTTGAAATCATAAGTGTAAAGATAAACAGTAACTAATAATAAGAGCAGCTCTCATTTCCTGAGTACTTACTCTGCTAGACTAAATTTTACATATTATCTTATGAAATCCTTTAACAACCCTACAAGATAGCTGTGATTCTCATCCCCATTTTACATATGAGAAAACTAGGACCTACCCTGATTTGTTCAAAGGGATATAGCTAGAAAATTTTAGAGCTTAGCTTAAGACCAGTCTGCCTGATTCTAAACCTGTTCTGTTAACTGAGTGCTTTACAACCTTCTCTTCTAACATGGAATTAGTAGTAGTAAATCTTAATACAAAGAATGGAGGGCATATTTGGAAGAAAAGAAAATGGAGAGTGCAGGAAAATGAGTGGAGGCTAAATCTACACTGTAGAATTTATTACTGGGATGTTGGTGTTTAATATATGCTGGGTACAAAAAGGCATTGCTCGTTTCCATGGCTGGGGATTATTTATATTCACGGCACTGTCATCTAGTCTCCAGGAACAACAATGAATGACTAGTGGCCCTAATTTTCACCATGAACATTCTTCCCTGGCATCTTTCTTCAATTTTAGGCTCTTGTGTCCAAGTAACATGATGTCATTTTCATTTATTGGATATAATTACTAAATTATACAGGCTGTAAATTCAAATTCCTGGGTTCTTAAAGAAAAATGATTATGTGAATGGAAAATTACATACCAGAACCCAGAACCCACCAGCTCTAAGATGCTCCCACATCCACAGTTCCTCTACACAGACCCCATAGAGACCTCTGTGACAAGAATTTCAAAAGCCAACCTATTTAAGATTAAAAGTTTACAAACCTAAAGGAACACATGCAGCTAAAACTTTACAAAGGCATTACTAAACACGTTTTAATACATTTTTCTACTCATAAACTATCAGAATATTTATTTTTAAATTGGATTTTTCCAGAAATATCCCATCCTCTAGCTGGACATAACATGTCCACAACTGACATACTCTAACACATTTCAAAGGATATTGCTCCTCTATTATCCCAGTTGAGGAATAACCTTGTGGAATTTTATTTGTAACAGGCTTCTGCTCAGAAAACTACCTTTAGAAATTAATTCTCCACACCTGTCATCCTAATGACAAGTGAGGAACAAGTATTTGGTGAGTGATTATTGTCCTTTTGTTAAGATCAGTGATTAGTTTTATCCAGATCAATCAAAATATAGAAAAAGATTAAGGACATAACTTATGACTCAACAAAACAATTTAGAACAAACCTTACTAGAAGACCCGGTCCTTGAAGATTCATTCACAAAATCCAAATCTGTAAACACAGAAGACCTATGATGAACAAGACACTTTGTCTTGTACTGTGAAGAAGATGAGAGTGAATAATATTATTTGTGTCTTCAAGATCATCACACTAATAAAAGGCAAGATGAACATCATGAAAGATTTCTATTTGAAGGAATAAAAGATGACCCCCATTAGAAGAATCAGGAAAGGCTTTTATAAAAGAGGTTGCCTTTCAGATGAGCATGTCAAACTCATTGTTGAAAAATAAATAGAACAGAACAGCATGAGGAGGAGCCAAGCAGAAGGTGCAGAACATACTGGGGAATGAAAATAGTTGAGTATGAATGTATATGGAGATTGGGCTTAAAAGAAAAATGAACATAATTTGATAGTGACCATAAAGGCAAGCTGAGGATTGCATCCATCATTGGGCAGAGGAGAACTACTGAGTTCTATAGGATAGAAGTATAGTAAGACCCATCTCAAGCTTTAGGATAAATCTGAGAGCAACTTCTAGGATGAGATACCTAGGAAATAGAAGGCAGGGGAGACTGTGGACCTGTTAGGATGCTATTGCAGTAAAGTAGGTTATAGAGCCTGAAAAATGATGACCTTTTAGTGCACCCTGAAAGAAAGGAACACAGAGTTAAGAATCTATGTTGAGACTTGGCAACTTGTGGCTTGATGGAAAGGGGTGCTATGTAAGGAAAGTGAGGGAGGAAACAAAGGTTTTTGACAGATGACAGAAAGGATGGTTGTTCCATTATCAGGAATATGGTCAGAAGCAGAGAGGATTTTTCTGGGTGGAAGTCACAGAGTCTGATTTAGGACATGGTCCACTTTGCCACCAATACATATACATTTTGAGTGGGTCTAGAATTTGTCCCTGGGAATGTAAATGTGGGATGTCCTCCCTCCCCTAGCAGTAACACTAGAAGCCATGGAAACCAGTCAACCACCAAGAAATAGTGGAGACAAAGAGGCCAGATGCTGGCAAATGATTAATAAAGAGGAAAAAACACATAAAGTCATGAAGACCTGAACTCAAATTCATACACCATCTCTTCAGAGCTATGTGACCTTCAAAAGTCTTTTTTGACAATTAAATGTTTAAAACGCAACAGTCAAATCAATCAATCAATAAATATCCAATATGTACAGTAGATCAAAGATTTTATAAGAAATTTCATTAAAAACAATGTCCGGATGGCAAATAAGCACGTGAAAAGATTTTCAGTCCCATCAGCCATTAGGGAAATGTAAACTAAAATCACAATGAGCTGTCATTACACACCTATCAGAATGGTTTCAAGAAGACATCCAAAAGCAAGCTAACTGCATCACTTATGTTACTGTGAAACAGACAATGGTACAGCCATTCTGGAAAACAGCTTAGCCATTTGTTTCTTAAAAAGCTAAATCTGCAAACGCCATATAACCTGGTGTTATGGTTTGGATCTGGAATGTCTCCCAAAAAAGCTCATGTTTTGAAAGCATGATCCCCAATGCAGCAAGGTTCAGAGGAGGGGCTTTTAAGCAATAATTAGTACTCTGACTTCATCCGTGGATTAATTCAGTTGCTGGAGTAATCCACTGACAAGTGAATGGACTACTGGGTGGTAACTATAGGCAGGTAGGCACGGCTGGAGGAAGTCAACCACTGAGGGTGTGCCCTCGGGGCTTGTGCTTATCCCTGGCTCCGAATTCTCTTCCTCTCTCCCTTGCTCCCCCATAACCTCCTCCTCCCTTCTCCCTCTCCCTCTCTCCTTGTCAGCTGCCCTGAGCCAAGCTGCTTTCCCTTGCCACATCCTTCTACCATGACGTTCTCACCTCAGGTCCAGAGCAATGGAATCAGCCGATTATGGACCATGAGCCCCAGATAATCATTCCCTCTTCTAAGTTGTTTTTACCAGGTGTTTGATCACAGAGACAAAGAGTTGATTAGTACACTATATTCCTGAGCATTTGTCCCAGAGCAATGAACACTTATGTTCACACAAAAACCTGTATGTGAATGTTCTTACCAACATCAAAGTAGCCTAAACTGATGCATTTCAGTAGGTGACTTGTTAGGCAAACTATGGCACATCCACATCCGTACCATACTTGGAAATAAAAAGGAACTAGAAATACGTGAAATAACTTGGATGCATATTCAGATAATTATGCTGAGTGAAAAATCACCAGTCCCCCAAAGCTGCATACCATATGATTCCATTTACATAGCATTTTTGTAAGGACAAAATTACAGAAATGATTAGTAGTTGGAATGGGGAGGTTTGGAGTATAACTTATGAAAGGGCAAAGTGAGGGTATCTCATGGTGATGGAAATATTCCATATCTGAGTATTAGGGACAATATCTTGGTTGTATGTTAGTTTTGCAAGATATTTTTAATGGGAAAAAAATATATGACATCTGTCTTCATCATTTCTCACTACTGCATTTAAGTCTATATTTTGAAATAAAAAGTATAATTTTAAAAACTTTAAGTTTCAGTTATCCTCCTGTCTTTAGATGAGATTCAGTAGGGAATCACTGCATGCTAGTAGGCTATTTGAGAGAAAAAAATGGAGAAGAGAAAGAAAGAACAAAGGAAAGGAGAGAGGGAGGAAGGAAAGACTGGTTGGAAGTACAGAAGGGATGAGAGAGAAAAAAGAGAAAAACAGAATTAGACTTTGCAGAAGAATGCCAGGCCATTCTATGGAATAGTCTGGGAAATGAAGTCAGAAATAACAGCTAGGGGGTTCTAGTAGGGTTCTACAAAGTGAAATATGATGTCTTTGATGGTGGAGAGGAAACTACTCCCTTCTCAATGTAGAACATGAACTTACTCAATATGAACCCCTAAAGAATTCTTCTTGACATAAAGTCCCTGGAGTGTCCAAAGAAAAATTGATGGCCCACAGGGCATAATTTTGCAAATTTGAAAGTTAAAACTCAGTCTCCCTATCTGCTCCAGCACATGTGTGTCCTTGCAACATGATATTTATGATGTGAATTGGGCTGATTAAATCCATTTTAGGGTTCAGGGATTTGCACAACCTAAATATCCTGGTTCTCAGGGAATGAAGAGCTTCATATTTCCTTCGCATATTTAGTCTTACTAACATCAATAGGAAGCTGTTAGTGATAAGGAGAACTTGGCATGGGGGTCTGGGGGTTGGGGATTTAGCTGTGCACAGTTGAATGTCAACCTGAATATAGAACTTCTCAGACATGATTCCATGAAAACTCTTTATGAGACCCCACCTGGGACTTTCATCCACAGATGGTATATATGAGGAGGTTTGACATGAGAAGTTTCTCAAAGTTAGTAAACATACAAGTGATGGATGCTAGAGATAGGATAAACCTATGGAATCTAGAGAAGGCCAAAGTTCCTGCTAGAGACTAAAAAAAAAAAAAAAAGGTAGATGAACCAGTGAATTATACTTGATGCTGAAACTGAAAATCATTCACATAAGCCAGGCCTGAAGGCTGATTCAAACTTTAGAAAGTAAAACAACAGGAAAAATTGCTATCCTCTTGCAAATTCAGTTCTGGTAGACTCTACATCACATAATGTCAAGAACCTAGTACTAAAAAAAATGGACAAGTCAATTTTAAAAGGGACTAGATCCATGCAGTATATTATCTTCACTCTGGGAAACACCCTTTGGACATGTTTTTGAATACTGTACAGACCTAACAAACCTTTGGGTGAGGAATCTCCAACTAAGCTGAACTTGTCAGTGTGTGTGTGTGTGTGTGTGTGTGTGTGTGTGTTCACTTTATTAATATCAGGCTGGAATTGCAGCCTCAGGCCAAATAATGATGTAAAGCCCAAAAGAAGGAATGCTGCTAATTGCCAAATTTGTTATGAAATTATCACATTTTCTGTTCCCAGTGCTAAGCTCTGGAACACACACTGAATCAAAGTGCTAAAGAAACTCCAGATCAGGGTCTACCACAGAAGTCCAGGTGGAAAACATTCAGAGAATGAGCCTCTAAGTTTGGGCATTACATCCTTCAAAACAGACACCTTTGAGAAGAATAATCAATATAAGCATATTTGCCATCAAGCAGAATAATGAACGAATTTTTGCATTTCAACTTGAAGGCATGGTGTTTGTAGAGATGGCAGATATCTGCTTCTTCTCTAAAGATGCAGGCAAGTCTTTTCTTAAAGTTCATAGCTGTTTTGATCTCTCCAACCTGTCACTGCTTCCTTTCTGCCTTGCATGTTCTCTCACCTTCATGCAAGTCAAAATACTGTCTTGCAAGATTGCTGACATTTTATTTTAGGTAACTGTATAGTTTAGCTTTGCTCACCATCATTCTTAACATATGGAAGCAATTAATTCATTTTCTTCGCCATCATTGGGGTAGGAATCCTAGGATATTCTACATGTAACTTCATCATCGATTTCCCTTAACTAATTACATAATATCTAACCCATTTTCTTAAAAGTAGAACTTGCTAGTTAAGAAATAAAGAACGGCATTGCTTATAATAAACTCTGCATGCTACACTGTAATTTAAACTGTACTGTTATGTATGGTGAAGGACTGAAAGTTTAGAGTTACTCCCCTTGGCAAACATTTTTTTTAAGGATTGCTTAAATAAGCAGTACAGAAACCAGATGTCATTTGGTAAGAGTATCTGAATGACCAAAAATTTGCTGTCTGGGTATTTTTTTCCTTTATAAAAACAAGAAAAATTCTTTGGATTTATATCATATTTAGCAGCTGTGAAACAGTGCAAACATCTGTTTGTACCTATGGGGAGCTGACCCGCGGGGCCCTCATCTCTTAATCACCAAGCATCTAGCCAGTCTCACATGCACAGTTTATTGTTTTCTTTGCCATTGCCTCCTGCACTTCAAAGTTTTCATACACTCATGTTCTATTGGCAGAATGGAGGAACTAATCCATTCATTATAAGACCAGATGATTAGAATTTTTTGACACATGATCACAGCATTCTCTCCACCCAGCCTGTGCCCAGAAACACAGTCACATTTACTTCTAAATTCATTTTTGGAGTGTCTACACTTACTCCAAATAATGCAAGATTTATGAGCCTCAAGCAAGATTGTAGTAGCACATACACTCATCTGCACAAGACTGACGGTCACCATTTGGGGCCACAATCTTTAAAAAATCATCTTAAAATCATTTGTCCCCCCCTCCCGCTTTTTTTAAAATATGAGTAGACATTACACTACCTCTTGTTTTGGAGTTTTTCTATTAGGATTTTTCTACATATTTTTAAAAGAGCAATAATAACAACAACCAACCAAAAAAACTGTGTTACCACATTTACACACCCAGGGAATATCAGTTTCTAAAGGCCAACATTTTTACTACACTTTATAAATAGGGAAAGTACGCTGAATTGGAATCAAGGCTCGCCCGGTCAAATCAGCTGCTTTATTTATACATTCTTTTTTTTTTTCTTTTAATACATACAAAGTCTGCCAATGGAAGCATTCCTCTTGGGGGGAAAAAAGGAATCAGCTTCATTTTACATATTAAGAAAAACTAAAAAAGTCTTTCTATGATCTCCATTACAAAGAAGATACAGTTGTACATACTGATGTTATTGCTGAGATGATCCATGATAAAAAAAAATGCTCTATTAGTAGGGTGTATATAATACAGATAATAATAAGTTATTTGTAAGAATTAACTTGATCAGTGAATGCCTCAGGCAGCCCCTATCCCTATGACATTCTTCTATACTACGTGCTCTTGGCACTGTATTTTGGAAACAAACAAACAAAGTCATGTTATGGCTTTATTCTCACCATGCAGAATTTATATTTTGTTAATTTCTTTATTTCACACATTCCAACAGCCCACACTGAATGGGGTGGGAAGGACATGTAGCCAACAAATTAAAGTCATAGGAATACCTGAGGAACTTGAAGAAAAATGCTAAAGTAAAAACCACATGTAGACACCTCCCTTTTTATCCTGCTGAGTTCAAAGCGCTTCTGTAACATGATGACACGCTAAGAAAGACTAGACCTTGAATTTGTCTCATCTTTATAAGCAATATGGTCTAACGTACATGTCTGAATCTGGGATCCATAAAACAAGACTAATTCCCAAGATATCAATAGGTGTCCAGGGATTCCCGTGGTCAATTAAATTTGGGAAACACAGAATGCTCCCTTTCTTGGGTTAAAAACAAGGCCTATCAAAAAATTATAGGTTCTGAGAACTATTGCAATAAAGGTATTTTATATTACTACTTGTGAAAACATTAGGAAAACCTTAAGAAGGCATAAAGAAAAATAAAATAAACCCATGTACCCACCCACTAGCTTAAGAAATATAATTAAAATTGATATCTCAGTGTGCTCTTTCTTCAAAAATATTTCTTCCATCTCTTAGAGGTAATAAAATTCTGAATTTATGTAGATTGGTTATTCATTTATTAATGTCTTTAATATATTTTCATATATTCTTAAATAATGACTATACTGTCTTTTATGTGTTTAACTTTCATATAACTGGTATAATGCTCCAGGTATTATTTTGGTGAAACTCTAAGTCTGAGCATTACAAGAAGAGCTCAATAATGTATTTATGAGATTTTTAACATATGTAGCTCAAGTTCATTTATTTCACTGTTGTATATATACAGTATTTACTTGAATGAATAAATCACAATCTATTCATCTAGTTTCCTGCTGAACAATTAGATTGTTTATTTTTTTTCAATTGTTTCCCCCCCCCATTTTTTTTTCTAATTACAAGCAGTACTGGTATTGTGGATGAGCAGACAGAGTTACAAAATAGAACAGAATAGAGGGACAGGAACATGTTGCTCATGCATAGAAATTTCACACACGACAGAGGTGAGCCCTGTAGGTCTGGGATAATTATTTATCTGTGAATGAAAAAAGTAAAATTGGAGTTTTACCATACACCATATCCTAAAATCAGTCTATGTTATCAGTGCTAGGTATATCACAGTCTAAATGTAAAGAGTAAAACACTAAACTTTTAGTTGTAAATACCTGAGGAAACATGAACTTATGGAGGAATTTCTAACACCAAAAAATTGAACTATAAAAAATGAATAAATTAGTCTACACTGTAGTTTAAAACTTCTATTCATCCAAAGATACAACAAAGAGGAAAAAAAAGGTCTAGAGTAAGGAAAGATATTTCCAAAAATATAACTATCAAAGGTTAGAACCTAGAATGAGTGGGAAAAAATAAATTTTATTTGACCATCATTTTCTAAATTATCTGACTCTTTATTTAGAGGAATACCTTTTGACATTTCATAAAAAGATTTCATCAGGCACAGTTTGGGGAAAAGCAGCACACTTAAAAAGTCCTGGGCTTATGTCTCCACCCAGCCTTGTATTATCCAGCAATATGACACTAGGTGAATAATTCTCTAATCTGGGCATTGGTGTTTCACCTAAAATGTAGAGATTACCTCTATCCTTAGAACACAGAACAAAACATCATGGAAATCTGGATATTGGATATTATGGTTGAGATATGAAATGTTCCTCAAAACTCTCATATTAGACAATGCAGGAACGTTCAGAATGTTCAGGTGTAAAATGATTAGATAATAGAAGCTATCTAACCTAACCAGTGGATTAATCCATTTGATGGATTAATAATTTGAAAGGCCTTCTGTACTGGATGGTAACTGTAAGCAGGTAGGGTGTAACTGAAGGAAGTCGGTCGCTGGGGGTGTGCCTTGGGGTTTTTATTTTACCCCTGGCACCTCATCTTTCTGCTTCCTTGCTGAGCAGTTTCCCTCCACCATACCCTTCCACATGGTGTTCCAACATCATCTCCGGGCCCAGGATAATGGAGTCCCCTTACCGTTTACTGAACCTCTGAAACCATAAGCCTCAAAAAAAAATTTTTCCTCCTCTTAGGTGTTCTTGTCAGGTATCTCAGTGGAAACAAGGAGAGACTGACTAATACATTGGTCCACGTTACAGGGCCATATTGACATGACCTGTAAACACTTTACAGAGATCTGTTAGAAGTCCTTTAATTTTACCAAGAGTAGCAAGAGACACTTTAGGGGTTGTGTAGAAGAAGAATCAACTCTGGGAAAACTCTGACAGATTTTCTCTTCTTATAAAAATGCTTTTTCAACTTATTCTATTTCTCTCTACCAAATAAGACTACCATTAGAGATAGCAAAACTAAAGGTATAAACCATCCCTGAGGATAGAACTTAGGCAAACTTTCAAATATAGTCTTGCTAGTTATCTGTTTCTTGAAATCTACACATTGGCCACATGGATATGGCCACGATGCTTGGAAGAAATAAGATACATGAGAATATGAAATGTAAATAAAAGAAGTTGAAACAATTTTTACCAATATATTCATCTCCAAATTTCTCCCAATCAACTAAAGAAGAAAACAATTTCAAACAAGAAACAAATCTAATGCATTTTTATTCTTGAAGATTGACTCCAACACCTATGAAGATGCCATTCTTAACTAGGGTTTGCTCAGACTTACTCTACCATTCTGTCATCAAGAGTTTAAGAATATTCACAACAATAAATGCTGGTGAGGATATGGGGAAAAGGGCACATTCTTACATTGCTGGTGGGACTGAAAATAGGTGCAACCAATCTGGAAAGCAGTGTGAAGATTCCTTGGAAACCCGGGAATGGAACCACCATTTGACCCAGCTATCCCACTCCTTGGTTCATACCCAAAGGACTTAAAAACAGCATACTACAGGGACACAGCCACATCAATGTTTATAACAACAGAATTCACAATAGCTAAATTGTGGAATCAACCTAGATGCCCTTCAGTAGATGGATAAAGAAAATGTAGTATATATACACAATGAAATATGACTCAATATTAAAAGAGAGTAAAATCATGGCATTTTGCAAGTAAATGAATGGAGTTGAAGAATATAATGCTAAGTGAAGTAAGCCAATCTCCCCAAAAAAACAAACACCAAATGTCTTCACTGATATAATGGGGATAGGGGCAGGGTGGTGGGGGAGGGCACACAGCATGGGAAGAATAGATGAACTTTAGATAGGGCAAAGGGGAGGGAGGGGAAGGGAGGGAAAGACGGTGGAATGAGATACACATCATTACCCTAAGTACATGTATGAAAACACGAATGGTGTGACTCTACTTTGTGTACAACCAGAGACATGAAAAATTGTGCTCTATTTGTATAATATGAATTGAATTGCATTCTGCTGTCATATATAAAAATAGAATAAATAAATTTTTTTAAAAAAGAGTTTACAAACTCTTATGTGGGAAATCATTTTTGCATACAACTCAAGAGCAGAATCTTTATTTGCATAGTGAATTCATTCTTTTTTTAAATGGCAAGTCTATATTTTGTCATTTTAAAGCAGAAAAAGAAGTATATGTAAAAGAATGGCCTGCAGTTTACTATTATTTAGGAATTATAATAAGAAACTAGCTTAGAATAAGTAGTTGGCTTATTTTAAATCCATTAAGATTTTCAATTTCCAGCAATAACCCAGCCTGGGAGTCTATGAATGTTTTTGTTTTTAAAAGTCATGAATAAAATGTACAAAATAGTTCATTAGTAAGAAGGTAAGGAAGATGCAAAGGTTAAAATAATCCTCAGAGGTTATACTGTCATTCTAAGGACATCCGCTGAACTCTGACCATCCATTTTGATGACTTTGGGGAGACTGTTCTCCAAGGGCCTGTTGTGTTTCTGAATGCCTTGTAAAGAAGGCACCAACTGCCCTGGGTTCTGAACTATCTTTTCAGGAATGCTTGCTTATTGAGCAGCCTCAGAAGACAGAGACAATGTATCCTTGCAGAACAAAGAGCAGACAAGACTACTGTCCAATATAAAAAAGATACTGTCTCCCTCCAGAGTGAAGAACACCCATGCTCAAATGCCAATATAAAAGAACTAGGTTCCTCAAGCTCAGGCTTCCTCTAGCAACACAGCCTACTGAACTGCATGAGCAGGTGTCATCTGTCCCTTTCTTGTCTTGTATGGAGCTTGGGGTAGGGGGAACATGTACAAAATGCTGACAGTCAGGTTACCCCTATTTCTATTTTTTTTAAACTGTCTTTCATCTTTGACTAAGGAATCTTCTTCCAGAATCCATGAAATGATTGTTTGAAAATGAAATAAAATTATGGTAAAAATTTCAGAACTTCACCCTTCTTTGCAAAGGCTGCACAGGGATAAACAAGACCACACAGAGGAAGCCCAGGAGCTGTTCGAGATGGAGAAACAGGGACTTCAAAGGACTGCATCTTTTAGAAATAAACCCACTATGTAGACGAGAATAGCAAGGAAACTCAGCCCTGGGGAAAGGAAGTAAATCCCATAATGATCCAAGCGAAGCTTGTAATTACATGGGTTTCAAGACCAACTTTACCTACTTGTTGTTAAAAAAAATGTAGGGCAAACTGCAGGAGTAACCTCTCTATGACGAGCAGAAGTCATTAAAAAAAATCCTCCTATTCAATGGAATATTACTCAGTCTTAAAGAAGAATAAAATTATGGCATTTGCCAGTAAATGGATGGAGTTGGAGAATATCATGCTAAGTGAAATAAGTCAATCCCAAAAAAACAGAGCCCGAATGTTTTCTCTAATATGTGGATGTTACTTCACAATAAGGGGGAGGAGCACTAGAGAAAAACAGTGTTACCTTAGATTAAGTAGGGGGAAGTGAAGGGAGGGGAGGGGATATGGGGATAGGAAAGATGGTGGAATGAAACAGACTTTTTTACTTTATGTATGTGTGTGACTGCATGACCAATTTGATTCTACAACATGTACACTCAGAAAAAATGAGAAATAGTATCCCATCTATGTATATATATCAAAGTGCATAAATGCATTCTACTGTCATGTATGACTAATTTAAAACAGATTAAAATAAAAAAAACCTTCTCAGTGAAGGAACACAATATCAATCCAGACCTCAAAGAATGTCCAGGCTTCAAAAACACAAACCACACAAGGAAACTATGTGTCACATGGAAGAACAAGTAGATACAACAGATGGCAAAATATGACCCACAAAGATTTCAAGTATACATCAAGCACCCATCACAAACCAGCACCCGTAGGTTTAAGGACATAAAATAGATTTGAAAATATCAATAAAAATGAAGAAATAACTTCAAAAATTCAAGCACAGTTGAAGAACCAAAAGGAACAAATAAGAATAAAAAACTAAAAGTAAAAACTTGAAGGGTATAAAGAACTGAGGATTTAAATATAGCATGGGTGGCAATGGATTCAATTAATTTGATTGTCATAATCATTAACATGATGTGTATGTATACTAAAAATAACAGGTGAGGGTTAGGTAGGGGCTGAGTGTTGGTCATGTGGCAAGAGGCTGCACAGGTTCCTTTGGCCCTGCCGGAGCAAAAATACACACATTTACACACACACACACACACACACACACACACACACACACACATTTGATAGCAAGAAACAACAAATCTAAGTCAAATTGCCTTACACAATAGAAAGTTTATTTTCTTATCTACCAAAAAAGTAGAAACTCAGTTGTTTACTGAGCAGCGACAGAAGATAGAGACAATGTATCCTATGTCATACAGCATATTAGAGAATACTGGAAATAATCACTAACATGGAAGATAAACCTAGGGAAACACAGAAATGAGAAGCCAAGAGAAGGAATGTAGAAAATAAAGTGAAGGAAAAAAAATAGAAGACAAAATGAGAAAATCTAATATTTTTTTAATTTCCAGAAAGATACTAGCATAGGGATGAAAAAAGGAGATCATAACTAAGAACTTTCCAGAATTGTTTGACGATACTGATCCTCAGATTCAGAAATCCCAAGAAATAACAAAAATAAATTTTATATGTATATGTGTGTGAATATACTTAAGAATACAAAATTGTTTTTTCTTCAGATGAGCCACAGAGAAGACATATTATCTAAAAAAGAATAATAACTTAACTGATCATTATGTCTTCTCAACAGCCATAATGTCACTAGATAGTGGAATGAATCCCCTAAGGTGCTAAAAGAAAATAACTCTTGTGGTTGACATGATGTGGAGTTACACTGCTGGTGTATTCATATATGTGCATAGGAAGGATATATATCCGATTCATTCTACTTTTTTCCTATTCTTATCCCTGCTCCCTACCCTTCATTCCTCTTTATCGAATCCAATGAACTTCTATTCTTCCCCTCCTTACCCTCCCTTGTTATGGGTTAACATCTACATATCAGAGAGAACATTCGGCCTTTGGATGTAGGGGACTGGCTTATTTCACTTAGCATGATATTCTCCAGTTCCATCCATTTAATGGCAACAGTGGGATCAAATTTTAATGGTTTGCACTACACATATGTATAATATGTCAAAATACACCATACTGTCATGTATATCTAAAAACAACAAATAATTTTAAAAAACAAATTTACAAACATGGTAAAAGGGAAATCTGACTTAATAGCAGTGAGAGAGACTTGACTTACTGCAAATAAAGAAATTAATAAAAATAATAAATACCATTTATTGTACATAGTGCTTTATGGATATTATGCTAATCACAATACGTGCAGTGCCAATTTTTACAAAATTCTAAAAGTAAACATCAACATCTTCATCACCCCCATGCTATATGTGAGAAAGCTGATTATTTGAGAAGTAAAATACACAAGAGTCTAAAAGCTAGTCAATGTTGAAATGCAGGGTTAAGCCTATATTAATCTATGTTTTAACCAATATATTGTGGGTTTATTTAAAAATAAATACCATTAATAAAAGAAAAACAAACATTTTCAACAAGTGGTACTAGAACATGTGGTTAAATGTAGGTTAAATATGATTAGAGGCAATTATAGTTTATTCTGAATTACATCAATAGTTTTCAAATTTTTTACAATAAAATTATTGTATATTGATGAAAATAAGAAAAGAACTCTCAATCTAGAATTCTACATCTAATAAATTATCTTTTCAGAACAAAGGAAAAAATACTTTTCTCAGATTTACCAAAACAGAAACAAAAATATATATGTTACCCTTCATCCTCTAGATCTTCCTGGAGAAAACCATAAATTATTTATTTTAGGCAGAAGGAAAATGACGGGAACTGTGAGGTGTGGAAGAAAGATGATAAAAGATATGGTCAGGTAAGCTAGAGGATCTAGATCAGCAGTTCTGAACCTCAGCAGTTTTTCTTCCTCTGGGGATACCCAATGATGTCTGGAGACATTTCTGTTTGTGACAGCTGGGGAGATGTGGAGCTATGGGCAGCTAGCACACAGAGGCTAGGCATGCTGCTGAACACGCCACAGAGCACAGGACAGCTCCTCCCAACAAAGAATTGTCCGGCTCAAGGTGACAATAGTGCTGAGGCTGAGAAATGTTGATCTAAGTTAGAAATGAGTAGAGGGTTGATAATAAGTTGTCTTGTGGGGTTAGATGTCAATACACTCCAAAAATACAGTAGGATGGGACTAAAGTGTCCTAAGGTCTTTGTATTACTCAGGAAGAAAGAAAAGATACTGATTAACTCTAGGCTTTGATAAGTTTTTCGATTATATTAATATATGAGTGACTACTGAAAGAACACACCTTACTAGTTATATTCTGTAACAAACATGGCAGAGGGGATCATAGGATGAGAATAAAGAGGAAGCAAGAAAGGAAAAAAGGTAAACAAAACATTGCAGAAATAAATACAAATGTATCAGTAATCAAAATAACTGTAGATGACCAAAACTTAGAAACAGTCTAGATGAGATAAGATTTCCAGTTTAGTACTATTTACAAGAGATACTTATAAAACACTGGGCCCCAGAACTGTTTAAAGGATACCAGACATACAAGGCTAATGCCGTCTTCCAAAAAAAGAATTATGCAGCTAAATTGATATTAGACAAAATATTCTTAAGGCAAAAAGCATCACCAAAAATTAAAAGAAAAGATCACTGCATAAAAATTAAAATTCAACATAACAAGAAGTTATACTAAACTTGATGATACCTAGTAATACAGCTTTAATGTATTTTTAAATAGACAAAACTACCAGGCAATTTAACACTTCTATCATTCTATTAGACAAATGTTTTAATGTACCTCTCTCACTAATTGATAGATGAAGTTAAGTCAGGGTATCAGAAAGCTTGAAACAAATATTTATAAAATAATACACTCAAATTTAATGGAATGAATTAATTTTCATGCACATTTGGGAAACTTGAAAAATAATTAACCACATGCTACCATAAACCACAACATGTCATTAACGAATTGTCATCATGAGAAAATTTTCATATCCCACAATGAAATTAATGCAAGAAAAAATAGAAAAAGATAGCTAGAAAAGTCCATACATTTTGAAATTTTAGAGTACTTCTAACTAACTCATGGATTAAAGTAAAAAACACAAAGGGAACTACAAAAAGTGAATATCAAAAATTGTTAAACAAAGACAAAATGGTACCTAGAAGGAAAATTATTTCCTTAAATGATATAGAAACATAAAGAATTTAAAACAACTAAAAATTAAGGAAGTTTTTAAAAAGAAGACCAAAACAAATCCAAAGAAAGCAAATAAAGGGGGAAAAAAGACAAATTAATGGAATAGAAAACAAAAACACAATAGAGACTCAATAAAGCTGAAAGCTGGCCTTTTTAAAATTTTTATTTATTATTTTTGTAGTCATACATGACAGTAGAATGCATTTTGATATATAATACATACATGGAATGTACATACATCAATCATATTGTCTATTCTATTCTGCTGCCCTTCCTATCCTCCCTACTCCTCCCCTCCTCTCCCATAAGAATAAATTCATAAAACTGACAAAATTCTGACAACATTATTCAAAAAAGAAGTAAGCCCTAAATAAACAATATTGGAATGAAAATGAGTACACATCTGTAGATGCTACAGAGAAATGATAACAAGAGAAATGAACAACTTTATGCCAATGAACATTAAAATTTCAACAAAATTGATGAGTTATTAAAGAAATACAAACCACCAAAATCTAAGGAAGTGAATAATACCATAAAAATTGAAGAAATTAAATTAGTAGATAAATATCTTTTATCTACTAAAAATTAAAATGAAAACATCAGGCATAGGAAACTGCACAGGAAAGTTTTTTCCAACCTCCAAAGAACATCATACTCAAATTCTCTCAAGAATAACAAAAGAAGAAACTCTCCCCAACGCATTGTGTTAGGTTCATGTGCCTGGGATATCAAACAGATAAGGCTAGAACAAAAAAGAAAGAAAGAAAGAAAGAAAGAAAGAAAGAAAGAAAGAAAGAAAGAAAGAAAGAAAGAAAGAAAGAAAGAAAGAGGGAGGGAGGGAGGGAGGGAAGGAAGGAAGGAAGGAAGGAAGGAAGGAAGGAAGGAAGGGCAACTCTTAAGTCATACACAAAAATTAAACTCTATGTAAAACATTAGCATTATAAATCTGGCAATGTGTAAAAAAATAATGACTAAGTAAGATTTATCTCAGGCATACAAGATTGTTTAAATATTAGATCACCTAATATAATTGGCCATATTTAAAAGAGGAAAAAAAACAACTGAAAATGCAGAAAATTTATTTGATAAAATTTCACATAAATGTTCATAATTCACAAAAACAGGAATAAAAAATGCTCCGAAACTTGTAGAGAACATGCCCAGTTCAGTAGCATATGCCTGTAATCCCAGCAGCTGAGGAGACTGAGGCAAGAGGATTCCTAGTTCAAAGCCAGCCTCAGCAAAGTCTAGGCATTAAGCAACTCAGTGAGACTCTATTTCTAAATATTTAAAGTACAAAATAGGGCTAGGGATGTGGCTCAGTGGTTGAGTGCCCCTGAGTTCAATTCCTGGTACCAAACCAAACAAAAACAAAACAAAACTTGTAGAGAACTTCTAAAATGTGCATTGTAGGTGGGTATATACATGTGTATATATATATGTAATTGTTAATCATTTTGTATAAATTCACAAAATATATATATTTCTATATATATATACATATATTATAAATAACTCATATGTATAACAAATTATACTCTTGGTGAAATATTAAATATTTCAAAACCAATACAAATATACTCACTTTAACCTCAACAGTAAGATGAACTGAAAAAAACTAGAGTGCACTATGACAAGAAAAAGAAAGGAAAAAGTTGGTATTATTGGTACTTGATATGATTGTTTTTTAAAACAAAAGAATCTCCATAGAAATTTTAAGAATGAAATTTAGCACATTTTCTGGGTACAAAATAAAAATTAATTGCATTTCTAAACTCTGAAAACACTTTAAAATATGTATTAAAATTATATATGTATGATTTTAAGTGGTATTTAGTACAGTAATAAACATGATGAAATACCTAATAATAAATTTATCAAAATATATACTAAATAGTGAAGTACTTAGGAATAAATCTATCAGAATCTTTCAAAATTAACTTATGGGGAAAATTATAAAATGTTACCAAAACATTCAAAAAACTATATAAATTGAAAAGAGACATCATGTTCATGCATAAAAAGAATCAGTAATAAAAATAAGTCAATTTTCCCCAAGAGTTTTGATAATTTGAAAAAAATCTCATAGGATATTTTTATAGAATTAATGAAGATGATTTTTAAATATAGAGAGAGCGGGATCCAACATTGCTGCCGACGAGGAAGCAGCGATTCTAATGTCTCCACAGTAACGGGATCAAAAAGACCCTTTGGAACAGCGGCAGTCTACCTACTGAGGAACTTCTAGCAAAATTCCGTGAAGGGGGTCCTGCCGGGAATTGGTAGGTTTATTAAAAGTGTCAGTTTGTGGCCGCCGGGACTCGGGGCCCGGGGACTGCGGTACTTGCAGTACTTGCGGTACTGTCGCCTCCCCAGCCCCGGGCGCCGCCAGAGCCGCGAGCCGGAGAGACACGGCTGCGGTGCGGCCAGAAGCCGGGAACGCCGGGGGCGGAGAGAGCGACTGGGGCAGCGCTGGCAGTGGAGGCCGGCGGAGAGAGGCACGGGAGCCCGAGGCTGAGACACACCGGAGGGAGCGGAGGGAGAGCCCCGCCATCATCCCGAGATAGCGAGAAGAGGAAGATGGCGGCGGGAAGTGAGTAAGCCTCTCTGTGCTCTGTGCCCCGCGCCGCAGCGTCTGAAAAGCTGAGACAGACAGCTGTGACTCTGCATTAATCCATCCAGCTGAGGCGGATGGTCAGCCCATCCCATCCTACGGAGGTGGATGCCTGCCGGGCCTTCGTGGGTAGTGGCCGCAGGTTCCAGGCGGGGCTTGGGAGAGACAGTGGGGACCCGCTCGTTGCGTTGGTCGCCCGGCAGGGGGAGGCGAACTGTCGCCGTTTGCGGGGGACACCACTGTGGCGGAGGGCTGGCGTCGCAGGACTGCAGCGAAGAAGATAACTTCATTGAAGCCTGCTGCTACAGGTGTGTAACCCCCTAGCATTCCCTCTCCACGCATGGGAGAAACCTTAAGGGCCCCTCCCAGCTCTCCCGTGAGTGCTACAGTCAGCCCAAGGGAGTCAGAGGTGGGGCGGAACCTGCAGTGCGGAACTGCCGCTCCCGCCAGGGCTGACTGCTGAGGTCTCTTGCACCAGCTACTGGGGGAGTGGCTACCGGAGGGCAAGTAAAATTCGCTGAGGATTCTCAGCCCCAAGCTCTACAAACTTAGGGTCTGAGGGAATGGCAAACTGGAGGAGTGAGCCCAGTCGTTCATGAAAACAGGGCTCCCGGGAGCAGCAGACCCGGCCTGTAGCCAGTATTGTGGTGAGAGGGGCCTGGCTAGAGGAAAAGTGGAAGTGATTGGACACAAGAGGAGGCCCTAGGCACTCAGGATTGGAGACTCGCCCAGTCTGGGAGGAGGAGCTGCTGCACAGTGATTGGTTCCCGCGTACTGACAGGAGAGACTTGACCTGGTGGGCACAGCGCCACCTAGTGGAAGAGAAGTTAATCAAACTCTAAGACGGCATTTATTAGTTTTTTTTGTTTGTTTGTTTGTTTTGTTTTGTTTTTTGTGATTTGGGTTTTTCTTTCATCCTCATTTTTCTATCTTGTTTTTTTTTTTTTTTTGATCTGGGTTTTTCTTTCATCCTCATTTTTCTATCTTGTTTTTTTTTCTTCTTCTTTCTCTTCTAATTTTAATTTTAATTTTTTAAATTATTATTATTATTTTTTAAAAATTGTTTTTCTTTTTTTAGTTCCTATTTCTTTCTTTTGTCTTTTCATTTTCCTTATCCCCCCTTCCTTGAATTCTATCTGCCTACTCTCATTCTCTTTAGTGACTTCTTCCCTTCCCTTCTAATACCTTTCCTCCCAAGCATCAAATAAATTTATAGGAGTAAACAGTAACTTAGCAGTCAAACAGAACAAGAAGCAACATGAGCAGCTTCAAGAAACAAGGAAGAAAAGGAGTACAAACAATGCAGGACAGCCTAAATATTCAGGAGGACCTAGAGTCATCAGAAAAATGGTCATATAAAGACCTCAAGGAACACCTTAGACAGATGGAATGGAACCTTAAAGAGGATACAAGACAGCAAATTCAAGCAGCGAAAGAACACATTGAGAATGAATTACATAAACAGCTAAAAGAAGAAGTTAAGCATCTTTATCAGGAGATAGAGATTATAAAAAATAATCAAACAATAATTCTAGAAATGAAGGAAACGATAAACCAAATTAAAAACTCAATTGAGAGTATCACTAACGGAGTGGAGCAAGTAGAAGCCAGAACGTCAGATAACGAAGACAAAATATACCATCTTGAAAAGAGTCTAGCCAACTCAGAAAGGCTGGTAAAAAATCACGAGAAAAACATCCAAGAGTTATGGGATAACATGAAGAAACCAAACTTACAAGTCATCGGGATAGAAGAAGGTACAGAGATTCAAACCAAGGGAATGAGAAACCTGCTGAATGAAATAATTACAGAAAACTTTCCAGAAATAAAAAAGGAAACAGATATACAAATTGAAGATGCATACAGGACACCGAGCACACAAAATCACAGTAGACCAATGCCAAGACACATTGTTATGAAGATATCCAATATACAGAACAAAGAGAAAATATTAAAAGCTACAAGAGAAAGGAGACAGATTATATTTAGGGGTAAACCAATATGGTTAACAACGGATTTTTCATCACAGACACTGAAAGCAAGAAGGTCATGGAACAATGTATTTCAAACTCTGAAAGACAATGGATGCCAACCAAGAATTCTGTATCCAGCAAAATTAAGCTTCAGGTATGACAACGAAATAAAGATCTTTCATGATAAACAAAAGTTAAAAGAATTTGCAGCCAGAAAACCAGCATTGCAAAGCATTTTGAGCAAAACACTACATGAGGAAGAAATGAAAAATAATAACCAAAACCATCAGTGGGAAGTGCCTCGGTAAAGACAGAGGGTGATGGGAAAGATGATCAAAGAGAAACAAACTAAATTTTTTTTTAAAAAAAGATAAACAATCAAACATAGATGGAAGTTCAAACCATATATCAATAGTAACTCTGAATGTTAATGGCTTAAACTCTCCAATAAAGCGACATAGGCTGGTATCATGGATTAAAAAAACAAACCCAACAATATGCTGCCTCCAGGAGACACATCTGATTGGAAAAGACATACACAGTCTGAAGGTGAAAGGATGGGAAAAAATATACCACGCACACAGTTCTTGTAAGCAAGCAGGGGTGGCCATGCTCATATCGAATAAAATCGACTTCAAGACTAAGTTAATCAAAAGGGATAAAGAAGGTCATTATATACTGTTAAAAGGAACCATTCACCAACAAGACATAACAATTATCAATATTTATGCACCAAACAATGGTGCTGCGACATTCATAAAACAAATTCTCCTCAAGTTCAAGAATCAAATAGACCACAACACAATAATTATGGGTGACTTCAACACACCTCTCTCACCATTGGACAGATCCTCCAAACAAAAATTGAATAAAGAAACTATAGAACTCAATATCACAATCAATAACCTAGACTTAACTGACATACATAGAATATATCAACCATCATCAAATGGATATACTTTTTTCTCAGCAGCACATGGATCCTTCTCAAAAATAGACCATATATTATGCCATAGGGCAACCCTCAGTAAATATAAAGGGGTGGAGATAATACCATGCATTTTATCTGATCATAATGGAATGAAACTGGAAATCAATGATAAAAGAAGGAAGGAAAAATCCTACATCACATGGAAAATAAACAATATGTTACTGAATGATCAATGGGTTACAGAAGACATAAAGGAGGAAATCAAAAAATTCTTAGAGATAAATGAAAATACAGACACAACATATCGGAATCTATGGGACACAATGAAAGCAGTTTTAAGAGGAAAATTCATTGCCTGGTGGTCATTCCTCAAAAAAAGAAAAAACCAACAAATAAATGAGCTCACACTTCATCTCAAAGCCCTAGAAAAGGAAGACCAAAACAACAGCAAATGTAGCAGAAGGCTAGAAATAATTAAAATCAGAGCGGAAATCAATGAAATCGAAACAAAAGAAACTATTGAAAAAATTAACAAAACTAAAAGTTGGTTCTTCGAAAAAATAAATAAGATCGACAGACCTTTAGCCATGCTAACGAAGAGAAGAAGAGAGAGAACTCAAATTACTAACATATGGGATGAAAAAGGCAATATCACAACAGATGCTACAGAAATACAGAAGACAATTAGAAATTATTTTGAAAACCTATATTCCAACAAAATAGAAGATAGTGAAGACATCGATAAATTTCTTAAGTCATATGATTTACCCAGACTGAGTCAGGAGGATACACACAATTTGAACAGACCAATATCAATGGATGAAATTGAAGAAGCCATCAAAAGACTACCAACCAAGAAAAGCCCAGGACCGGATGGGTATACAGCGGAGTTTTACAAAACCTTTAAAGAAGAATTAATACCAATACTTTTCAAGTTATTTCAGGAAATAGAAAAAGAGGGAGCTCTTCCAAATTCATTCTATGAGGCCAACATCACCCTGATTCCGAAACCAGACAAAGACACCTCAAAGAAAGAAAACTACAGACCAATATCTCTAATGAACCTAGATGCAAAAATCCTCAATAAAATTCTGGCGAATCAAATACAAAAACACATCAAAAAAATTGTGCACCATGATCAAGTAGGATTCATCCCTGGGATGCAAGGATGGTTCAACATACGGAAATCAATAAATGTGATTCACCACATCAATAGGCTTAAAGATAAGAACCATATGATCATCTCGATTGATGCAGAGAAAGCATTTGACAAAGTATAGCATCCTTTATGTTCAAAACATTAGAAAAATTAGGGATAACAGGAACTTACCTTGACATTGTAAAAGCTATCTATGCTAAGCCTCAGGCTAGCATCATTCTGAATGGACAAAAGTTGAAGGCATTCCCTCTAAAATCCGGAACAAGACAGGGATGCCCTCTATCTCCACTTCTATTCAATATAGTTCTCGAAACACTGGCCAGAGCAATTAGACAGACGAAAGAAATTAAAGGCATAAAAATTGGAAAAGAAGAACTTAAATTATCACTATTTGCAGATGACATGATTCTATACCTAGAAGACCCAAAAGGGTCTACAAAGAAACTACTAGAACTAATAAATGAATTCAGCAAAGTGGCAGGATATAAAATCAACACGCATAAATCAAAGGCATTTCTGTATATCAGCGACAAAACTTCTGAAACGGAAATGAGGAAAAACACTCCCTTCACAATATCCTCAAAAAAAATAAAATACTTGGGAATTAACCTAACAAAAGAGGTGAAAGATTTATATAATGAAAACTACAGAACCCTAAAGAGAGAAGTTGATGAAGATCTTATAAGATGGAAAAATATACCCTGTTCATGGATAGGCAGAACTAACATCATCAAAATGGCGATAATACCAAAAGTTCTCTATAGGTTTAATGCAATGCCAATCAAAATCCCAAAGGCATATCTTGTAAAAATTGATAAAGCAATCATGAAATTCATATGGAAAAATAAAAGACCCAGAATAGCAAAAGCAATTCTAAACAGGAAGTGTGAATCAGGTGGTATAGCGATACCAGATTTCAAACAATATTACAGAGCAATAGTGACAAAAACAGCATGGTACTGGTATCAAAACAGGCGGGTGGACCAATGGTTTAGAATAGAGGACATAGAGACTAATCCACAAAGTTACAACTATCTTATATTTGATAAAGGGGCTAAAAGCATGCAATGGAGGAAGGATAGCATCTTCAACAAATGGTGTTGGGAAAACTGGAAATCCATATGCAACAAAATGAAACTGAATCCCTTTCTCTCGCCATGCACAAAAGTTAACTCAAAATGGATCAAGGAGCTTGATATCAAACCAGAGACTCTGCGTCTGATAGAAGAAAAAGTTGGCTCCGATCTACAGATTGTGGGGTCGGGCTCCAAATTCCTTAATAGGACACCCATAGCACAAGAGTTAACAACAAGAATCAACAAATGGGACTTAATTAAACTTAAAAGTTTTTTCTCAGCAAGAGAAACAATAAGAGAGGTAAATAGGGAGCCCACATCCTGGGAACAAATTTTTACTCCTCACACTTCAGATAGAGCCCTAATATCCAGAGTATACAAAGAACTCAAAAAATTAGACAATAAGATAACAAATAACCCAATTAACAAATAGGCCAAGGACCTGAACAGACACTTCTCAGAGGAGGATATACAATCAATCAACAAGTTAGATTGGCAGCCACTATGAAGTCAAACAACAACAAGTGCTGGCGAGGATGTGGAGAAAAGGGTACACTTGTACATTGCTGGTGGGACTGCAAATTGGTGCGGCCAATTTGGAAAGCAGTTTGGAGATTCCTGGGAAAGCTGGGAATGGAACCACCATTTGACCCTGCTATTGCCCTTCTCGGACTATTCCCTGAAGACCTTAAAAGAGCATGCTACAGGGATACTGCCACATCGATGTTCATAGCAGTACAATTCACAACTGCTAGACTGTGGAACCAACCCACATGCCCCTCAATAGATGAATGGATAAAAAAAATGTGGCATCTATATACAATGGAGTACTTATGCAGCAATAAATAATGACAAAATCATAGAATTTGCAGGGAAATGGATGGCACTAGAGCAGATTATGCTTAGTGAAGCTAGCCAATCCCTAAAAAACAAATACCAAATGTCTTCTTTGATATAATGAGAGCAAATATGAACAGAGCAGGGAGGAAGAGGGGGAAGAAAAGAGTAACATTAATCAGTGACATGAGATGGGAGGGAAAGGGAGAGATGAGGAAAATTGCATGGAAATGAAGGGAGACCCTCATTGCTATACAAAATTACATATAAGAGGTTGTGAGGGGAATGAGAAAATAAACAAGGAGAGAAATGAATTACAGTAGATGGGGTAGAGAGAGAAGAAGGGAGGGGAGGGGAGGGGGGATAGTAGGGGATAGGTAAGGTAGCAGAATACAGCAATTACTAATAGGGCATTATGTAAAATTGTGGATGTGTAACTGATGTGATTCTGCAATCTTCATTTGGGGTAAAATTGGGGGTTCATAACCCACTTCAATCTAATGTAGGAAGTATGATATGTCAAGAGCTTTGTAATGTTGTGAACAACCAATAAAAATTTAAAAAAAATGCATGAGGCCTAGGTTTGAACCCCAGAAACATAAAAATAAATAAATAAATAATGTGTAAAAATAAATAAATAAATAAATAAATATAGAGAGAATACAAAGAACCAAGAATCGCCAAAGTACTCCTGAAGAAATACAAGCTGAGGAGACTTTATCTACCAGATAGGAAGACTGATCACATAACTCTATCAAAGATGCCATAGTGTTAATGAGAGAAAATAACATCAATGAAACAGTCTAGAGAAACCAGAAATAGATTTATAATTAAACCTAAAAACCTGATTTTTATAAAAGAGTAGTCCTGTCAACTCAGTGGGGAAAAGAAAGATTATTTAAGATATGACACTGAAACAGTTAGATATTCTTCTGGGAAAAAAATAATGAAATTATATCTTTATCTTGCACTATTCACAAAGTCAATGGCAACTAGCACACAAGGACAATTATAAAACGTTTAGAAAACATCTTAGGAGACTAAATTCATGCCTTTGCTTAAGGCAGGATTTCTTAAATAGTATACAAAAAGTATGAAGCATAAGAAAAAAATATTGATAAAGGAAATTTCATTAAAACAAAGATCATTATTCTTCAAAGGATGCTTTGATTGAAAGTAAAATTATTACCAGCCACACACTGGGACAGTTGATTTGCCATGTATAAATGGACTAAGGTTATAATTAATATATTTAAAGTACTCATATAAATCAGTTTTAGAAAATCAAACTGTAGAAAATGGACATACAGGTGAGATTCTCTGCAGAAGAAGAAACAATGACCAATAAATACATAAAAGTATGCTCAACTTCATCAATAACTAGATGTGCGGGCCTATGTTTTGTTACCTTGGTTAAACTGAGAGCTACTTTTTCCATCATCTCCATCCTTGTAATAGGATAAAGTTGGCCAAAAGAGGAACTTGCCCAAAATTTGGAAGGTGTATGTGAAACATGGTTATAATTCTCTGAAATTCTTACAAAGCCAGTACAGTAAAAGACTATGCAAAGATCACCCATAGTTTCCAACTTAATCAAGTGTTGTATCCAGCTCTTCTCCACCACTGGCTCTGCCAAACAGTAGTGGACTCAGATGCTTGGCAGCAAATCCACCAATGCAGCTTCCTCCTGATTTTGTGTTCTCAGCAGGGTGTGCTTGACTTCTCAATTGCCCTGCATTGACCTGCCCCCTGCCTGACCATGCCACTGCAGTGGAAGAAGGTTAATGACCCCCATTTCCCATTGCTCAAGCCCACTTCTAGTCCTTTACTCCTCCATTTCTTTGCACAGTCTAATTCTCATAGTAAAAACTTTACCCCATAACAATTAGCACAGTTCTACTTCCTTGGCTGAACCCTAACAGATACATCAGACAGAAGAAGGCAATAATATCAATGTGGCTTTCTCGCCCCTCTTTCTGATTTCCGTACAAATGCCCACCCTCTCTAGAAGGCTTCTCCTTCGTGAAGTTCAATGCCACACCAGCATCAGCACTACCTAGTCCTTTGCTGTGATTTAAATTCTTCTTAGCATTTTTCAATCCCTAAAGTATGACACAACTTTTGTAGACATTTTATTTGCTCTCTGTATCCCCAACTGGAATGTAAGTTCCTTTGAAGATAACATTTGGGGAGAATTTTTGGTTTATTTGTTTCTTTTATTCTCTGCTCTATTTCTAGTATCTATTAAGCACTCAATGAATATTTTTAGGTTAAAATGAAGTTTAATTTCATGTCCACTAGATTGGCAATATAAAAAGTCAGAGAATAAGAAATATTGGCAAGAATATCGAGAAAAGAGAATTTTTATATACTTAGAATACAATCACTCTGAGAATAGCTTGTGTTATCTGAAAACTTAAACATGTACATACCCTACCACCTAGAAATTCTACTCCTAATTACTTATTACAGGGAGAAAGGGCAAGCTGTATCACAGTTGTTTAAAAAGGAATATTATATACAGCTTTGAAAATTAATTAACTATATTGGTACACATAACACTAATCTCTTACACATAATATTGAACAACAAAAAAGAAATTCACAGAAGCCTAGAATATTATTCACTAATATACTGTTCAAAAATATGAAAAAGTAACATTATATTTTTAGAGATACACAGAGATAGGCACAAATCATGAAGAAAGTCAAACAAATAGTAAATAAAAAATTCAGTGTAATGGTTATTTCTGGGGCAGGGAGAGGGGTGAAATTAAAGAAAAGCACCGAGAATTTTTCAAGAGATTTTTAATGTGCTGTTTCCTGAGCCAGACGGTATGTTAGAGGGTATCATTTTGTATATATTTAAAATTTTTACCAGAAATTTTATTTAAAAAATATTTTTACCAGGTAGATTATAAGAGTATAAAATATGAAAAAATGTATAAAAATATGAAAACTTTGTCATCAGTTAGGAAAGCCAAATTACATAATAGCTTTTAAGTCTTTTATCCACACCTAAGTTAGTTCTTAAACTTACAAATATTTGAATTCTTCCACAATTGTGTATTTGAAGTTTTGGGAGCCTAGGCTCTTGGATTGCAAAAAATTGAAGTCATCTCAAGGCAGCTTAAAAAGAAAAGAAAGATTCCTTTTAAGGAGTACAGGGACCCTGAGGATAAGAACATAGCTGAGCCTGGAATAGGGAATGGAAAGAGGTCATTATGCTTTTGCTGCCTCTTTCCACACTGGCCCTCTCTGCTCTGCCATCCTCATGGTAAGGCTGCTCTCTCCAGCAGCAGCTGCGCTTTATTAGTTATAATGCCAGCTCCAGACACTGGTTCATTGGCTCTGAGCCCCAAATTTCAAATTTTTGAAAAGAGCATTTGATTGCCCCATCATGAGCTGGGTATCTGTAGTTGGGTCATCTGGCTGTAATGGCAGGGTCAGGTTCACAGAGCACATGTGGCTTCTGTGGGTGTTGCCATTGTAGGGAGAGCTTGAGGTAAAGGGAGTTGTAGTAAGCCAAGAGGGCGGCTCTCCTACTAAGGCAAAGTTTAAGGCATGAACAAGGTGATACTCAATTGCACAATCTTCTAAGGACTGCCCTCTTACTTATCAATCATTCTTATGGGCATGTATAACATCTGCCCCCAAACAGACCATCATCTCTTGAGTAGTTATCACAGACTTGAAAAATCACCTTGATTAAGAGTTTCATTAGAAATACTTTGAAAATCTCCTTCTGATAAGTATATAAATAACAATAGGTTCAGTAATGCCAGTCCCAGATCTATTAACAAGTGAACCGAAACTGTTAGCGTGGCTGCCTCGAGCTTGCAACAATCACATTTCATGGACTAGAAGGAAACAGATTTGAGAGTTGGAGACTGGAATGCACAAGGTAGTGTGAATGAACAATTAGATAAACTATGGTAGTATTCCATCAGTTCTAGTTAGTCCGAATTTTTCTTTTCTTTTTTTTTTTCTGCTTTAAATTTGTTCTGTTACTAGACAACAAAAGTGTCCTATAATAATATTTTTGCTGCAAGTATGCAAGTATTAGATGTAATACATGATGTCATTTCATGCATCTAAATAATGTATAATTTTAGTGCACACTGCCCTCACTTCATATTACAAATAAACTAAAGTTTATTCAACTAGCCCACTCTAATCTTTTTTCTATTATAACCAGTGTTGCAATTTATATTGTGCCCGTATGTATTTATGTATAAGAAATATTGCCTTTCTGATGCATAGACATTAGTGCCACTTACATTTATTCAATCATTCATAGGTTTCCTATGGACTGGAAAAAAATCCCTATATCTAGATAGAAAGATACATTCTTACATGCATACATACACAGATGTATAGAATTATATTTGCATGGGGGGAAAATGTGGAAAGATGCTTAATAAATCATTAACATGGGTTACAGCACTTAAGAGAAAGGAGGAAAATAATGGTATATTGAAAAAGTAAAACTGGAAAAGTATATTGAGTTCAATATACAACCATATGTTCGTTGCAATTCTATGTGAGAATGACGTGTGTGCTATTACAGAATTTTGTAGAAAAGAGAGAGAGAGAGAGAGAGAGAGAGAGAGAGAGAGAAAGAAAAGGCCCTTAACAGAATTAAGTTAAAATAGAGAGAAGACTACGTATTCACCACATGGTTCCTGTTTCTGGGAAACATAGAAAGGCTACATTCTCCAGGGTCCCTCTAAGGATGGGCCATCTAGCTTGAGTGGTGACCAGTGAAATCTGAGCAGAGATGAGGCAAGCCACGCACAGGCTGGCCCTTTGAAATATGGCACTCTGTGTCGCAGTGCAAAGCCCAACATTCCAGATGTCTATAGCTTGTCATTTTATCTTTCTCCTGCTCTCTGTTGGTGTTTTAAATTTTAATGTAATCAAATTAATCAGCATTTCCTTTATGATTTTGAGGTCATTTTGTCATTTAAGAAGTCAGGGCTGGGGATGCAGCTCAGTGGCAGAATATTTACCTATGTGCCTAAGGCCCTGGGTTTCCAACTCCAGCAACACACACACACACACACACACACACACACACACACACACACCGGTTTAAGTTAGCATGGTGGCGCAGGCCTATAATATCAGCAACTCAGGAGTCTGAAGCAGAAGGATCACAAGTTAAAAGCCAGCCTAAGAAACTTAGTGACACCCTGTCTCCAAATAAAATAAAAAGAAGGGCTAGGGGTGTAGCTCAGTGGTAGAATGCTCAGGTACAAAGCTCTGGGTTCAATCCCCAAGACAAAAAAAAAAAAAAAAAGTAAAGTTGTCAGGATAGCTTTCCATGTGTTCTTCTAAAAATTAATTTTATAAACCACCACATTGAGGTTTTTCATAAATAACCAATTATGGGACAGTTCTTCCTTTCCTGACTGATGAGATGGCATGTCCACTATGAAACAATCTCTGAATCTAAGACCTGGGCTGTCACTGACATGATTCCTTGAGGAAAGGGAGCAGAAAGAAGAAGATGCTTAGACATGAGGACAGATGGCTCTGATGGGTCAGGGGACACAGAGAGAAGTCTGGCGACTTATGGACTGAGACCACTGCCCAATCTCTCCAGTCAGATGCATCATGGCTCTGTCCTGTGGGGTGGGATGAGTGAAGGGCACTGAATAAACATCCTTTTCTGTGTGAGAGGATGGGATTGGAGCAAGTTCCTATTCCATGGGCCATGGAACTCAGTGAGAAGAAACATTTCCCACCCCTGATAAAATGCTGATTGCCTATTTAGAACTTCCTTATTTGTTTATATCTCCCCAAGCTCATAGTGGCTGATGTCCAAGATTAATCTGACTTCTCAAAGTGTAGATGGCCAACCAGCAGGAATAGCATCATATGAAAGCTGGTCAGAAATGCAGAATCCTGTTGGGCATAGTGGCACACATCTGTAATCCCAGCAACTTGGGAGGCTGAGACAGGAGGATTGTGAGTTCCAATCCAGCCTCAGCAATTTAGTGAAGGCCTAAGCAACTCAGTAAGACCAATCTCTAAATAAAATACAAAAAAAGAGCTGAGGGTGTGGCTCAGTATTTGAGCACCCCTAGGTTCAATCCCCTATATAAGAAAAGGAAGATCATAACCCACTTGAATCGAATGTATGAAATATGATATGTCAAGAGTTTTGTAATGTTTTGAATAACCAATAAAAAAAGAAAAGGAAGGAAGGAAGGAAGGAAGGAAGGAAGGAAGGAAGGAAGGAAGGAAGGAAGGAAGGAAGGAAAGAAATGCAGAATCCTATACTGACCCCAGACCCAGGGAGTCAGAATCTGCATTCTAACCAGATCCTATATGAAGACCTACATAAAATCTAAACCCTTTCCCAAAGAAGCATGCTCTATGAAATTCTCAGACCACATTAATGCTCTTCTCTCAATCTGTCTCATTGATGAGAATTCTCTAAATACCTTCAAGTCTGGTGCAGAAGCCATTTGCAGCTATTAAACATTCTAACAGTATAAAGCATACATTGGATTTCAAAGACTTCGTGCACAAAAGCAAAAATGAAATATCTTTTCCTTTAATATTAATTATATGTTTAAATAATACACTGGAGATATTGGATTAAATAAAATGTGTTATTAAAATTAATATCACCTGTCTCTATTTACTTTTTTGTGTCTGTTAGGAATTTTAAAATTACATGCGTGTCTGGAATTGGTGGCTTGAATTACATTTTTGCTGGCCAGTACTAGACCCAGGTCTCTGCCTACCACCTGAAATTGTGTGCTTCCCATACTCACCCTCATGAGAGTGAGATTCCTGGCTACCATTGCATGGTGTTCACTCTTTGATGTGACTAATGACTCTCATCTGGCAAGTGTTCTGGCCCTGGTCATCCCCATTAGATTGCTAACCCTCTGGCAAAATGCAAACTTTCTTTTGAGTTTAGGTTTTATCGTTGTTTGGAAAGTCTCCATACATAAGAGAAAAGGGATCAGAGATTAAGTTCAAGCTGTGCCTTTACCTTTTGATGTTCTCTATGACCTTGGCCACAACACTTTATTTCTCATTCTTTTTCCAATCTCTTTATTTGAAAATGCAAAGATTTGAACTAGATAATTCTTAAAATCTTGGAAATCCCAAGCACAAAGAACTGTTTACTCCCAATTACCTTTTGCACACGTTTTCTGTCACTTTGATTAGACTGTAAACTCCTTGAAGGCAAGGATGTTATTTTATAATTCTACCTCTAGCTATTTATGCTATGACAGAACATTGGGGATCTCAATAATCATTTCTGATAATGACTTCTATGCCCAAGGACAGAGCATTCAACCAAGCTGGTACAAGCTTTAGAAAAAATTTGAGCTCCTAGAAGCATTAGAAGTAGAGACCTAATCCACAAGCAGTTGCATTTTGAGGTAAGTTTTGCCTTTCTATTTGTGAGCACACATTTGTTTTTAAAGGTTTGACCATCTGACTATAACCTGAGAAATCTTGGTTAAACATTTCTTTATGCAAAACAAAGAATGTTGAGTAGTTAAATATTTTACCTCTGTGGCTACATTGGGTTATTTTTGTTTCCACCCCTATGAATGTTTAAGGTGGAAAAACAAGTGTAAACGTTCAAAAGATTTTCAGTTACAAAAAAATCCCATAGTCCATGAAAGAACAGTGGTAAACTTTAAATGACTAATTAAGTCAATGAACATGTATCAAACTTGCTGAGCATCTACAAACCATGGTGAGTTGTTAGGTAATGCAGAGAAAATGGAAGAGAAGTTCCTCTTCTCAAGTACCTATAAACTCATTGAAGACAACCAAATCTATAAATTGATGATAATTAAATAGTATTTACACAATACAAAAGTAACTGGTAAATTGAGTTCCTGTTGTATGTACGGTGCACATATACTAATGTAAAAGAGTCTAAAATCTGCTCTTGATTCATGTCCAAGTACTAAGGACCCAAAGGAGGATCACATTAGGACCCTTGGGGTGCTCAAAGGACTACAGAACTGTTTGAAAAAGCAGGAAGTCCAGGAGAGAGCAACCAGGTGCCTGTCTGCAGGGCAGATGCAGGACCAGTGGGCAGCAGTGCATTTCCATCTTTCTGTGGGAGAAGTGGGAAGGTGGAAACCGCAGAAAGAGAGGCCAGGCATCTACAGTCCACCTAGGACCTGAGGTTTTCTAGCCACCATGGAGAGTCACTTTGGGGTCTTGTTCTGACCTTCCCAAATCAAAGTCTGTATTTTGAATACACTGAAGGTATTTTTATGCACACTAAAGTTTCCAAATGACTCATGCAATATGAATAAAGGGAGTCAGATTAATTCCTGACTTGAGTGCCAGGCCTGTCTCCACAGCTTTGTGATAAGTTGTTCCCCTTTTCCTGCACAACTTTCTAAGCCTCGGTTTCCCCATCAGAAAAGAAGTACCTACCTATATTCTTGTTGTGAGGACCATTTGAATAATCTAAGGTGATTAGAGATAGTGCACACTCAATAAATGCAATAAAAAGTATAATAAATTCATAAAGAACTCACCAAGCAAGAATAGATAAAGGAGATATGATGAGGAAATGAGAGAGAATTCTAAAAGCCCAAGCAGGAGGCTAGTCAGCCAAGGATGTGATTCCAATAATCATGTCCATTTACTACCACTGTCTACATGCTAAGACATGTTCACATGAATTCTAAAAATCCTTGTAATGAGAATTTTGTAGGATGTTAGCTGGAGGTTGGTGAAGTTAAGCATCCTTGACCAAGTGATCCTGCTAGTAAGTCACACAACACACACTAGAAAACAAATTGTGTTACAGTGCAAAGGCAAGAATCCAGTTTATGAGGTACCCATCATGCCTCCCACTTGAGACAGACAAGCCAAGACAGAACCAGGCAAAAACCCTGAAATGAAGCCAAGTTCTGAGAGCAGAGGAGACATACAGGAATCAGGGACATGGGGTCAACAATGGAGTCATATCACATATTGCCAAGGACCTTCCTTATTTTGCAAGCTATTGTTAGTAACCAGGGAGAGATATAGCAGACATTTATTTTCTACTGTATTTCTAAAAGGAAAATTAAACCACTGTTCAAGATTTACTATTAAGTGTAAAGGCCCTGGTTCCATTGTTTTCTTGATAGAGGTGAGTATGGTTCAGATCCAAATATGAGAAACAGAGCTCAGAAAGGTTCAGTCTGTCTGGGAAAAAAAATTATAATAAACACCTGATGTGTTTACCTGGCAAGCCTCCATTCCCCCTCTTCTGCACTAGCACCCTAATTTTCATGAGGATACTGCTCCCTGCCACCTAAATTCTTGTGGTTCCAAGAGGGCTGATGCACATTTGCAGACTCCAAAAATGAACATAAAACTCAGGCTTTTGCAATTGGTACATTCCACACCTCTGGTGACAGTCTATTGGCTCAGGGATAGAAAGTAATCTGAATTGGTCTGATCATCACAGATCTGAGAGTCTGCATTAAAATATCAAGCAAGCAAAGATCTCCTACGCCCTGGCATTGGATTTCCTAGATTTGCCAGGGCTCAATTCACAAAGGAAGTCAGTATATAATTTGCACCTCTAGATCTTTGCATGGCAAAAGTTCCATCCTTAGATTTTTCAGATAATGTAAGTCAATGATTTTGTTTTTCCTAAACCTGTTTAAATTAGGGTTTTAATCATTTAGGGGGAAAAAAATCCCGATTAACTGAGAGTCATGTGTAGCTCAAACCTTCAATCTTGTCACAAATTTACATTTAAAGTGAACTGATTTTGTGAGAATAGTTCATAAGTAGGAAGAGAATTGGAGAGAAGGAAGAATGGTCCTTAATCTATGAGCAGGACAAATTATATTGAGAGAGAAAGAGGTCCAAAAAATTTAAAAATTAAAAATAAAACTTAAAATAATAAGGGTGAAATTCATCAGAAGAAAATGAAACTGCAATGTGCACCTTGATTCTCTGGACAATAAAAAAAAATTAAGAATGAGAAGAGAGTCTTAGCAAATAAATGTGTCCCTCATCTAAGGGGAGAGGGAGTGAGAAGGAGCTAATTTTAAAAAGTGGCAAGGGGACTGGAGTAGGATTAGAAAGGAACAAAGCACTTCTATGTGGGGCATGTTTGGAACAATATTCAGCAGGAAGAGGCTTTAGAGTCTGGGATTTTGTCTCAAAATTTAAATTAGGCAGTTAATATAGTCTGCTGTTTAATGGACAAACTTAGAAAATCTATCTGAAATTATCATTACCAACAAACATAATATTTCCACATGTATTATAGGAAAGTCGGGAAAATAGCCAGCACAAGATTCTTAATGCTAGAATGCACTTGTAATCAAGGCACCATGCTGACAGACAAAAGCACAAACAATTTAAGCATATAATTCCTTTTTAATACAAAAAAATTAACCCCCAAAGTAGTCTCAAAGAAATAGTCTCTTTACCCATAAATAGGTTTCCTTATTCTATGTGACTCAGTAGTATCGGCTCTCTATTTTCTTCACGAACAGCCATTCATAGATTATATAATTCCATGTATTTCTTCAGATGCCAAACAAATAAAATAATTAAATATAGGGAGAGGAAGAGGTGAAAGCCACTTACCTAGTTAATCAGTTCTAACCTGGAGTCTGATTGAAGGCATGACTGTCCCTGGGTGGCATAGAATACTTTGTTTAGATCTACAGAACGAGGACTTAATTACAACAGAAATTGCAAAGAAAAGGGTGTTAAAATAGACAGAAAGTATAAGTCAAGTCGGATAGGATGAAAAAGGTGGAAAAACTCATTAATACTGTAGAGAAATTTCGCTATATCCCTCTCAACCCTTTAATGGATTTGCTTTGTCAGCTTGGGAGTGACTCTAAGATGCAGCAGCCATTGATTTATAATCACTCTAAGTAACTGTATTAACTACTGCAGTGTTTAAAGCATGTAAGCTAAGAATTGGACATGAGAACAGCATTTTTCTGATAGCTCATGTAGGGAAAGACTACATTTGTTTTCCTCTCTGGTCATTTCTTCTGCTCAATGGTTCCACAGTATCTTATCTGTGCCTCTGAGGGCCCTGCATGTAATATATTATGGCCAATTTGTTTACGTGGCTAATTGTGTCCTTGGACTGTAAACTTTTCCAGAGCAAGACGCACCTCTTGCTCATTACCATAAGGCCAAGTGTTTTTCCAGAATGGCTTCCGTCTTAGTAGAGTTAAAGAAAGGGGCAGGGGCTGTTGAAAAGGTAGCTACTGTTCTTGAATAACAATAATACATATGCCAGGAAAATAAAGGGGTGTAGAAGTCACACAATCCTGGGTCTAAGTTCTGGCTTCTCCACATCTCAATTAAGGTATTTTGGGGTCAGTCACCTAATCCCTCATACAGCATTGTTCTCTCTAAAATTGGGATAAAAAGGTTACATCCACCCTTCAAAGTTGTTAAAAGGATTTCATGAGGTGACAATGTGGAAGGACACTATACCTCATAAAATGTTTCCAATTTTGAATTATTATTGTTTACTATTACTCTGTCTACACAGTAAGGACTACAGTTTAAGAATCTCTTCTGTCAGTTAAGCCCAAATCTTCATATTGAGAAACACTTTCCACTTGGTTTGTTGGTGGTGGTGTTCACTGTGGTCCTGTGTGAAACAATGAGAAACGACGCCAGGTGTAAAGACAGTTCCTGGGTGCTATGTTGCAGACCATAACCTGGACTCTGTCACACCGGACAGCTTAATAAAGGAAGCCGTTTGCTAATACCATTGGAATGTGTTAGGTACGATTTCGTTTTGTAAATTTCCTCATACCTGACAGACAGGGAAGAAAAAAAAAATGTGCCCTAATGAAAAGAGCAAAGGAAATAGAGAAGAAAAAAACTAACCTTTGAGAGCCTGCTCTGTGCTGAGCACCCAGGGAAAAAGAAAGAGGAAAGAAACAAGTCCAGCATGAACTTCACAGCCCAGGGACCAAGAATAGAGGCAGGGCGGAAACTGTTATTAAAATGGGGACCTCTCTTAAATGTTTGCATTTAACAAAGCCATGCCTATAACAGGGGAAAAAAAAATCCAATGCACTATAATTGTGCTAGCCATAAGGTAATTATTTTTTTAATGTCAATTTAAAATGCATTCAGGGCAGGTGGCATGATAATAGGACACACATAGAAAGGCATGTGGTAGATTTCAGCTCTGTATCCTGGTAACTGTAGCAATAACCTCTCTTGGAGATAAAGTCAAAGGCTTAATTTGTGAGTATGAGGCTTGAGCCAGCAGAGCCCTGGCCTCACCCCTGGGATGGGCTGGTTCAAAGCAGGGCGTTTTGACCTAACACTTTGATACAGTTATTTGATGTCAAACCACCTTGTCAACATGTAAAATCACCATGTTTTTAAAAACAGAAGGAAGATATCCCTACCAGTGTTGGATTCCGGTCTTGTGGGACAGAAGTTCTACCTCTGAAAGAAAAAGAGTAAGTTACATTCTAAGAAAAAAAAAAATACTAAGTCAATAAGCATTTATTTAGAACAAGAAAAATATACAACAAATCACAAATTTTTAAAAACTGCTAAAGCACCAACATTAAAAAAAAAGAAAAAGAAAAATTTAATTAACTGCCAAATATACTCCTAAAACATTTTTCCAGCTTTTTTTTTTTTTTGACTGTATAATCCTGATCATTCTTCCACAGGCCAATGCTTTTGTAATATCAGTCCTAGAAAAGAAAGATAATTCTTTTTTATAACATTATTTAGAAAAATTTGTTTTGAATTAAATAGTTTACAAAGTTGAGTTTTAGCTTTTAAAAATGGCTTTTAAAAAAGGTTTCTTTCATATCTACAATTTCAGGGTATCTCAAGTTTTCTTGCACAGTGACCAATAAATACTCATTCAGAGTATTTAAGACTTAATAACTAGTCAGTACACTTGCTATAATGGCATAAGTTTTATGTTATTATTGCTGTTAGTATTCTGTTTTAAATCAGTTATGAATGTAAATATTTTTGTAATTATGTCCATGTATTTGGATGGTACATATTGTATATATGCTTTGTTCATAAAATATGCAACTTTATAAAGACATGTTTTTGTAGTACCACTATATAATGTATGTCCTACAAACATGGTAGTTCTGATAATAACTTCCCTTGGCAGATTTCAAAAATATATATAAATGTATTAAATATATCTTCAAATATACTCTAGAATCAAATGACCCCTTCTAAACATTAAGAACACTAATGAATTCATTAAATTATGAAGCAAAAAAGCATAGAAGATTAAATTAATTAAAGAAATTTTGGTTAAGTTGTTAAGAAATGAATGCATTTTCATATTGCACAACATTTTCTGGGCAAAATACAAAAACAATGACTTTCTGCAGTTCTTGGGGACAGAAATCTTATTTTATTAGGAAAAGAAGCCTAACATTGCCAGGGAAGCATCTTCTGATGGGAGAAGGCCAAAGAGGGTGGCCACGCCTTCTCTCATCTGAATCTTCATTTCAGGACACTTTTGTGAAGACAGCACAATGAAATTTGATAAACCAGATATATAAAACTTCCATAGATATTTGTTTTGTTTCTCTGAATTTTTTTTTTTTGCAGTAGATGTCTTCAAGACTGTAAGCTCATTCATTCATTTTTTCATTCATCTATCAAAAAATGACATCTTTCTATGTGCTAGAAAGATTCTATAGTGAACAAAGCATGAATGGATGGTAGCTTCGTGGAACTAACAGTTGAACAGGAAAGAAAGGAAGTAAACAAAATATTACTTGAACAATTTGTTAATTGTTGAGAGGCTTCCCTCTGTTGCCAGGAGTAACAGATTGGACCTGGTGAGCTGGATGAAGGAAGACGGTTGCCAAGAGTCTTATTCTCCCCCTTTCACTTTGAACCCAGAGGCAAGGCTGCTTCTACACTAGCCCTCAAAACTGTAAGGCAAGAGGACCATTGTTAACCTGAAAGGCTTAGATCACCATGCTCACCCCTGGGACACCTGACTATATGCCTGCCCAGTGTGTTGGGAGTCAGGAAGATGTGTTTTCTAAATAGAAGAGCTAGGTTACATTTGCTGATTAGACCAAAGCAAAAGAGTTACAGTCCTGTATCCACCTTTTGATAGACCATAAGAATCTGTGGCCTATTCGAAGAGCAATGAAGAAGCCAGGGCAGTATTTGAAACTTAAATTGCCCTGGCTGCATTGTAGGTAATAATATGGGTGTGAAAGGAAATGAGAACACTTAAAGGATTTTTTTTTTCAAGTAAAATAAGACGCTATCTTGGTTTAGGGTGGTGGCTTTGATGATGAAAAAGAATAGGTAAAGTCAAGAGCTATTTAGTAGATAAAAGGTCAAGTGGCTACATCTGAAAGAATAATGAAAAGGAAAAGATCAAGATGACTCATCCATTCCAATTTAAACATGTTCCATGATTCTTGACCAGGATGCACATTAAACTCACTTGGAGACCCTCACCTGAGTTTCTGATTTATTTGGTTAAGCAGGCAGCCCAGGCACGGGGGTGTTTCCAGAAGTTCTTCAAAAGTGGCTCAGGTCAGAGAATTCCTTGTCAATTTATCTTCTACTTTGGCAGACAACAGTTGCCAAAGTAGAAGATAAATTGACAAGTGGGGAGTGTAGAGGGAAATTCCCTGAGTCCCATCCTATGAGGCCTTTGTTGGAAGAACTTGGGACCACTCTGGGTAAGAAAACCTGTGTGGAGTTGGAAGTACAGATCTAGATATTACAGTTTCTATCTAAGAGCAAAACTGATTGACATCTCTGTTGTGATAGAAGTTACAGCAGAATATGCAATTACCTAGGGAAAGAGTATTGTGAGGAAATACAGAGGTCCTTGAACAACCCGGACATTGCAGGGAGAGGATGAGGAGTCAGCTGAGGTGCACCAGTACATTAGGAGAAAACCTGGGCAAATGAATGCTCACAGTCAACAGGAGGGAAAGGTTCAAGCAAAGAGTGCACACGTGGGTTGAAAGCTGAGTCTAATTTTGGCAAGGCTGGCACTCCAACTCCTCCCAGCCATCAAACCTCTGGGTTGATTCAGATCCTCCCCCCCACCGCCACCCCCCCCCCCCCCCGGGGTACTAAGGCCAAGAACCTCCCCTTTAGCCAGATAGCTATTAGCAAGGAATTATTATTTAAAGGTCAAATTATAGGAGACTCCGAATCCTTTTTTTTTTTTTTTTTTAGGATTTGGAAAATAATTGCAATCTCATTCCAGACACTAAACACAAAAGATAACATTCTATGCTCACATGCACTCATGACTTTTAGCACTTAGACATATATTGTGTTCGCCTATTTGTGAGTTTAAAGTTGGCAATGATTGCAATCCTTAGCATTCAGTAGCATTCTTTCTGTTGCCAAGCCTACTCAGGGCAAAACAAACAGAGTGATCTTTCAGGATTTGACTCCTCTCTGGGCCGCAAATGTAACACGTTCATATTTTTGCCACTGTTACAGAATCTATACTTTTTTTTTTAATTCTTTACCTGTGTTTCCTCTCATTTCCCTGAGGGCAGGTACTGGTCTTAAACAACCTTGTATCTCCAGGACCTATCACTGTGACTAGCACTTGGTATGTACTGAATAAATGTTTGCTGAATGAATGGAAAGTTGCATAATTCTTCTGTGAATTCATGAACAGTCAATCTGGAAATTCCATCTCTAAGTATCCTTTCATCATAGACTATAAAATATTGTTTAAATAAAGGATGTGGTTTATCCATGTTTAAGTTTTAGGTCAACTTTCTATGGAGTTAGTAAAATCTTGTTCCAATACAAATTATTTAATCCCCTAGTGCCTTGGGTTTTCTGTCTATAAAATAAGAATGGCAGTGCTGATTTCACTTGGCACCATAGTAAGGACTATAGAACTCAGAACTCCACTTGCCCATAAGAGCTACTCCTTGGGTTTGAGGGCCCATCTTAGACATTTCTGTCTTATTCTCTGAGTAAATGTTGGCTCACATGTTGTGGGGGCAACAGAAAAAATGTCTGAACCTATTTATAACTTCTCCTGGAACCATAGCAGAGGGCTGAAGCCTGTGAATCATGTCTCTCTCTGCGGCAGCAGTGATTCTTCTGGAAGTCTCTAGTCCCTTTCCAGCAGGACATTAGGAAGTACTGGGGGCCTTAAGGCAGACCTGGCCAGCAGAAGGTAGTCAATGCTGCCTTAAAGGTCTCATCACACTTGGATTAACTTGTTCAGAGACAATCTCCCCTCTAATTCAATTCTACTTTTCAATTAATTTAAAGGTCTCTTGTTGGATGCCGGCACGGTAGCATATACCTGTAATCCCAGTGGCTTGGGAGGCTGAGGCAAGAGGATCCCAAGTTCAAAGCCATCCTGAACAAAAGCAAGATGCTAAGCAACTCAGTGAGACCCTATCTCTAAATAAAATACAAAATAGGGTTGGGGATGTGTCTCAGTGGTTGAGTACTCCTGAGTTCAATCTCCAGTAAGCCCCCCATAAACAAAAGAAAGGTCTCTTGGTGGAAAACCTGTCAGAGAAATGATAGACTGTCTAAACCAAGGGCAATCTTTCTGACTAAAATTTAAATAGTAAAATATATCAACTCAGTGGATGTATTTTCATTTATGATAAGTCCACTTGACATAGAGTTGCCCCCATTGGTTGGGTTCTAGTTCTATGCTATGTTTTTGAAGTGCCTCGACTTTACCTCACTTTATATTCATATGAGTGTTATAAATATCTCCAGTTTACATGTGCAGAGCATGGGGTTCAGAGACCTTAAACCATCTACCAATGTCACACAGTGGCACCAGGAAGAGACCTGACAGAAACTCTGAACACCCCTGAATGCCATCTCAGCCTCCTTACCATGTTCAGTATTTGCCCACAGACACTCAACTTCTCTCAGTAGGCTTCTAATATGCTTTTATTTTAAAACTAAATCTTAACCTCAAACAGACTGGATATTTGCAATTTTCTTGTCCTTGAGACTAATTTGAGGTAAAAACAAAGATAAAGTGAAATGAAGTATAATATGAATCTTAGTGAAGAATGTTGTGTGATTTTAACTGCAACAAAGCTTTTCTGTTTCCTTCGGTGACTTATTATTGTGTTTGTTTCCATACACGTTTTCGAGGACCTTTGTTCCTTTGCTTTGAAATAAGCCTAATTATCTGCAATAGCTTTTGAAATTCTTTTTCCTGTTTCACAAACCATTACACATGATCTCATTAGTTTTTATCAGTAGTTTAAACCTATGAGCTTAATGTGAAAAGCCAGTGTGTTAATAGTCAGGTGGCCTTCAACTGCCCTGCAGACCCCAGCAGCCGCTGCTGCTGGTGTGTGCTGGGTTTTGTGGGCTTGTAACATCATATTCAGAAGAATTGCTGTCAATTTTTAAATTTTTATCCACTAGGACCTAAAAGCATCATGGGAATATGATAAAATTAATAAATATTCTGTTATGGCCCCTGGGGAAAGACAGTTCCGTTTTCTCCAAGAAATACACTAAGCAGGCTATGGTCAGTGCAAGAGCACAGGTTAAATTAACCATGTGGGTTGAAAATAGCGGTTTTCTTGTTAGGCTGGTGGCTGCCTGGAATGCTGAGTTGAGCAAGATCCTGAGGCTGCATCCAGGCGTGGTGACAGAGAATGCTGTAAGCAGTTTGTGATGCCTTCAAAGGGAAGTAGAGAGTTGTGGCCAGACTATACATCTTCCAGGATTTGCTATCTTTAAAGAGCAATGGCCCCAGAAAAACTCAACTCCCAATGTGGATGTGTGACTTTTACAGTGGCAAGAGCCCCATTTTACAAGTTACCCCAAAGAAAATCTATGAATGAAACACTGCCAATTATTATTTTTTTAATTGAAATGCAGAGAAATTAAGAGAAGGATATATCCTTCAGGAGGGGGAAAAGATCATGTTTCTCTGATGTTTCTTCATGATCAGAGACAAAGGGACTTCATTGGGTTAGTAAGGAGAGATACCAGATGTGGAAGAAGATGACTTTCTCTGCAGAAGACTCAGAACGGCATAATTGACCAAGTGGGTGGAAAGCCTAAATTAGGACATGCCAGAAAGGCAGAGCACCTGTGCTGGCAGGGCAGACATTTACCATATGAGTAGAGCAAAATAGGTGTCCAAGCCTTCTTGGATCCCTACATGGGAAGTTTCTCCTCTGATGACCCCAACCCAGGTTCTGCAAGCACCGGTTATTGATGTTCCTTCTTGTTGTGAGCTGCTCTTCCTAAGGCACAGCATCTATCTGACAGGTTTTATTTGTCTGCCCTGAAACACTCATGCTGCAGTGGAAGAAGACAGAGAGGTAGATTCAGAGACACAAATGCAAAGATAGAAGGGCCTGCCTCTGTCTGGAAGGGCCAGTGATAGCTTCTCAGAGAAGGAGACATTAGGGTCAGTTTACTGGAGAGAAAACAAGAAGGCAGTCCTGCTCATAGAGAAAGGGATAGGCAGAGGTGTCGAAGCCACAGCGTAATCAGTCAACCTCAACGACTTGAAGGCCCCTGGAGTACAGAGTGAGATCAAGGAATGGGTGGAGTGTTCTGATTATGATGGGTCTGAAAGACACCAAGATGTGGTATGAATATCTTTGTTGTTAGAATGATCACCCTGGCAGCAGGAAAATGCTGAATGAAAAGAGAGAGAGATGTCAGGAAGTAATTGAAGCTGTCTAGGTAAAAAATGATGACTGAAGGCAGATTCAAAACATAGTTGAAATTAAAATAGTCAAATCCTAAGAACTGATGGATAGGCTGAAGGGGCAGAGAGGAAGAAAAGATGTTAATATGACTCTCAGATTTCTGTATAAGATAATGAGGCCATTGAGTGGACTAAAAAGAAGCAGAGAGATAAGAGCTTTTGGTTTCCCAACATGCCTAGTCCAACACCAGGAGCTACATCAACAGTGAGTTGTCATAGACATGTGTTTCGGAGTCAGAGGTTGGGATTCCAATCCACCTTCTTCCTTCCCATTCAATAACTAGACTCTCTGTGCCTCAGTTTCCTAATGGGAAAACTTGAGATAATAATAATACACATTTTATAGAATTTACATTGGAGGTGAAATGAGAGTATGTCTATAAAATACACATAGCTCCTGCAAGCATTCGATCACACTACATAGTTTGGAATCCATAGATACATTGCTTTTTCACTTTTAATGAAGTATTGGGATTAAAAATGTTTATTCTCTTGGTCATGTAAAATTCACTTTGTTTCTATTTCACTAGCTATACTGAATTTCTGCTAAGATATTTATGATATAACACATAAAAATTATTCTTGAATTGGCCTCTTAGCTACAAAGTCTTGTAGCCTGATCCCTGGGAGTCTACACATTGTAGAGGATTAGGATATACCCCTTGGATTGTGTTGGGATCATTCTTAATCAAATCAGTGCTGTGACTTGATTTTCTACTTCCTTTAATATAGCTTCTTGTAAGCAAACCCTAATTGCTAAAAATATGCCAATTCTTAAATCAGTAGGGTAGACAGTGGTGTCCATAACAGTCCAGGTTTGGAACCTAGTAGTTGCTAATAAATTTTGGTTGAAGAAGTGCATGCCCTCCCTGCACTTCCACTTCATTGTCTGGTCTCAGGCTGATGCTCATTTCTTCCTTCTACCCAAGCCATGTGCCCCAAGCCAGAGATATCTTTAGCATAAATTCTTCTTTACAGACATTTAAAAACCTGTAACTGAATGTTTAATCTGCCAATTAGAAAACAAAGACTGTAAACTAAAAATGGATCAAGAGACCAGTGTTCATACAGATATGTGGCTTCAAGTACATACTGTTAAACTAAAATGTTTGTGCCATGTATTGAGCTAGTAGATTGACAGGCTTCTCTATGTTAATGTGTGTGAGAGTCCATCCAAACAACCCAAGACAGTATGAGTTAGTAGAACTTATGGGTGCCTTTGTGTTTTCAAACCCTACTCTTAGAACTTGTGATTTAATGAGATTTAGATTGAAGATAGAAAAAAATAAAACAAAGCTAGTTTTGTTTCACAGGTACAGAAAGGTGCTAGAATTATTTACTGCTTTCTGGACTCTGAATTATGACCAAATTGATATTTTCCAGGTTTTTCATTAACTTGTTCTGAGGTAAACACGTCATTTGCCATGATTAAATCCAAGGTGTTTCTGTAGCTTCCTCCTCTAAATATTAGAACAAGAGAGAAGAATTCCAATTGACCCTTTAGTTGAAATAGCACTAGAGAAAATATACAGAACTAACCCAGGAACTGGACTGAAATGCTCACAGCTCCAATAAGCAGGGCCTCAATAAGCAGAATCACATGGGAAATGTTCTAGTCCGGAACTTTCACCTCCAGAATGAGAATTCACTGCATCTTATCTTAAAAATTCCCATAGAGTCACCAAATTGTAAAAGAACTTAGGGTTGACCTTCTCAGTCCCCATTCCTTTAATATCATGCCTTCACAGAAGAGCTCTTCAAAGACAAAGCTTCTACCACCTCATCTGGAATGGTTTGATGTCATCCAAGTTGCTAGAAATACAGCTCTTGGAATTCACTGAGATTTCAGATTTCCTTCTCCACTTGAATTAGATGTATCAAATTAGTTTCTGTTAACAGCTAGTCTTTTTTTCAATTTATTTTAATTAGTTATATATAACAGCAGAATGCAATTCAATTCATATTACACAAAGGGAGCACAATTTTTCATGTCTCTGGTTGAACACAAAGTAGAGTCACACCATTCACATTTTCATACAACAGCTAGTCTTTTAAAACAGATGCAAGATTACAAGGCAAAGTAGAACTTGGACATAACCCTTTCTTCTTCTTTCCTACTGCCACCCCTTAGCATTGGAGACAGGGACATCTCTAGTATGGGACTCACTGGATTCATAAAGTCTACCTGATGAACAAATCAGCATAAAACTGGCCCTCCCTTGCCACCAATTTTAGATGCCCTTCTAGTCCCCCACCACAGTCTTGAGTAAAATGTCAGGAGGAGACAGTGAAGAACACACAGGAGTTTCCAGGTCAGTCTTTAAAAAAAAAAAAAAAAATCTTTTTCTGGTCTTAGCTACCTGATTTGATGTGCCAACCAAGTTGTAAGTGTTTACTTTATGATCCTTCCGAGGATGAATCACAAGCAGAGGAAGAAAACAACTATTCACTTATTACTGAAACTCCCATGCCTTATGTTCCCGTGAGAAAAGGCCAGATCTTTACAATGCTTGGCCAGAAGGGGACATTGTTCTGGCACTCCAAAATATTAATGTGTAATGACTAGCCACGCAACAGTTCACTAACATTACTTGCTTTGTGCATATAAATCAAAACTCTTAGGATTTCAATTAATTAAAATATGTGTATATTTTTAAAATACGTATTTTGATTATATAATCAATGTTTAGAACCCTACAATTTAAGTAGAGAAACATTTAAGAGAAAAAGAGTATTTAAGATCATTTTAGAATGTGCTTCACAAGAATGCTCAGTGTGCAAATGAACAATGAGCTAAAATTATCTTCCCTAGGGCTTAAAATTTTTGCCCCAATACTATTCTCTGAAACAAATCACAGTACCCTTTCATATGTGGAGATATATTTCCAAAAAGATTTAATTCCCTGCTTGACAACTGTGGCTACCCCTTTTGAAATAAAATGTAAAATTTTAAATAACTGTATCTGATGAGCAACCAACCAATCAATCAAAAGCACAGAGTACCTACTAAATATCAGGCACCACACTTGACCCAAGGGATAATCATCACTAACTAATCAATTTATCCCTAAGAGATTGTTTATACTAATTTTGTTGTTCCTACTTTGTAATGCCACCTCTGGAGAGAAAATGAAATTAAAAATTAAATTTAATTTGGGGGAGAGGTGGAGAAAAGACATCAAATAACATTGCAGGTACTGGTTGTGAAAGCCTGTAGGAAAAGCAGGCATAGGGAACAGCAGAAAGTCATATTCTTTTAGTTTCAAGTATCTCCATTTAATTCTTGTTATGGCTCTCTATAAGGTGAGTTCTAGTCCCAATGCCCAAAAGGAAAATGAAGTCTTCAGAGGTTGCATACATGGCCCATGATGCTACACTTGTTGTTGTGAAATCAAAATCCTCACAGAGATCTAATTCCAAAGTGTATCCTTCTTTAACTATAGAATGCTCATTACTGGCAGAGAAATCAATATGAGAGCATTATCATGCCACTTATCACAGGACTTGTATGTGAATGGCTAAAACCATACACCCTCAGTTATTTGTTTTACATGCAGACCAAAGAACACAACCATTTCTTTCTTATCTTTAGAACATTTTAAAATTATTGACTCACAATATAACAATTATGTACAAGTTACAATGCCATAAAACTTTATATTTGATGTTTCCAAATTGGCACTTCATCAAATGCTTGTAGATGTTAATTAATGGTCTAAATGTTTAAAGAGAATGTACATGGCAGAGAATTTTTGGAGGAGAAAAATTACATGATCATCTTTTTTCCAGGATATTTTAAGCCTATTAAAATCAATGTTCAGTGAGGGGAGAAGGTAAACTTGAGAGGAAGTGAGTTACCTCTGCACACCTGCTTATAGATGCTGGGATTTTCACATTTGCAGCTCATCGGGGTCCTTTAACAATGACCAGGACTCTGCCTAAGCTTCTTGTTCCTTTTCTGACAGGTTACCTCTCAGCAAGAGATGGCTTAGGTCAGGTTGCTCCCTGGTCTCCATTTTCTTATCATCGTACCTATTTCTGCCACTTTCTAAGAACAACCACAGTGCCAGCGTGTTAAAGACACCCCTCCCGGGGCTGGGGATGTGGCTCAAGCGGTAGCGCGCTCGCCTGGCATGCGTGCGATCGGGGTTCGATCCTCAGCACCACATACAAACAAGGATGTTGTGTCCGCCGAGAACTAAAAAATAAATATTAAAAATTCTCTCTCTCTCTCTCTCTCTCTCTCTCTCTCTCTCTCTCCCCTCTCTTTAAAAAAAAAAAAAAAGACACCCCTCCCATTTCCCAGAGATGGAAGACACATACAACTCCACTTGTTGGTCAAGCACTTAAGATTTCACATAAAAGAAGGGGTCCCCAAGAAATGTGGTTTTCCCCAGCATGTTGTACCATCTGTGACATTTGCCATGAAGACCGCACACATTCCTCTCAGAGGACAAAGTTGCTCACCAGTTTTCAGGCTCCAACGTTATTTCCAATATGTGCACCTATAATGAACTTCATTTACTGAGTGGGCAAATGGGAGATGTAGAGAATGGTCCAGCAGGATTTTACCTGGATCCCAATAGCAAAGATGCTTGCCCACAAATGGTTTTGACTTCCCTACACAGTCAAAACCTCAAATGGATTCTTTGTGTTAGAATTTCTTTTAAAGTTGTTGAAAGTTCAATTTGAAATTAAAGGAAAGGTGTTCATCTCACAGATCTTTGTACTCAGCCCTGCACCACATCTGTGCTGACAACAAACCAACACATCTGGTTTTATCTCCACTCTGAGAGGTTATGAGAGGAAATGGTATGAGAAAAAACAAAATGGACCAGGTAAGAGCATTCAGTAGGAGGCTCAGCCCTGGATCCCTGTGAGTTCTCTGGAATGGTACTGAAAGCATGCTACAAAATAGTACCAACGAGCTCCACTCATCTACACCCCACCAACACTTTCCCCATAATTCCCACTCTGAAAATCTTTTAAACCAAAGTCCTCATATACCCAGCATTTTTACTCTCTGGACTCAATCTTAGCTCTCTAGCTACCACACAAGTGCCAATCCCTTTCTTGCCTATTGAATCAGGTTGACACAGCACAAAGGAAATGATATTTGTTGGCTATTGGTAGCAAAGGATTCCTTGGTGTGTACCCTGAGAATGGAACTGGAAGTGAACATGCTGATTCACTTCAAAATTTTAAACCATTTCTTCTGCCATCCACAGTTCAAGCATAAAAAAAGAGACCCTGAAACATAGTTTTAAAAGGAGCTGCCCAGGAGTATTCAACTGCATCTAATTTACAAATCACTTTCACATATGATGGATTAATCAGGATGCTTTGGGCTGTAACATAAACCAACTCAAGCTAATTAAAGCAAATAATAATAATAATTATTATTATTATGTGGATGCCAAGATACCTCACTGACCTCAAGGCAGGAATGAAACTGAGCTTTAAGAATGAGGAATTAGAATGCTCTAGTCCAGGGAATGCTCCAAATCTTCTTTTTCATCTTTCTTTTAATGTTTTTAATTGCAGAACTACATTCTCTCTGATTTAACTCTATGGTAAAAAAAAGTGTCATCAACCAAAACCTTCTGAGTTTGCCTCTTCTCTATTAAAACAACAACCAAATGAATCCAGAATTTCTTGGTCCTAATTCCAAGTGCTTTTAGTACCTCCCTTGTCAGGCTCCCAGCTGTGGTTCAATTACCTGGGTAGGGAATCAGGGTCACATTGCTCACACATGGCTTGCAGGAGACCAGCCATTGTAATCATGTAGATAGGAATAAGCTGGGGGTCAGTCACCCAAAATGTGAGGATCCAGGAGAGGCACCCAATGGATATTAATACACATACTATTTCTTTGATGACCCCATCCACTAGCATTTTTATTAGTATTATATTTGTATTATGATTATATAGATGAAGTTAATTTCACTAAGATAACAGTGGTACAAAAAGATAAAACCAAAAGTAGAATTGAGTTCTCAATCCCACATCAGCCCTTCTAAGCCTTGCTTTTAAGCACAAAACAGTAAAAAAGAAAGACAAACTAAAAACACAAGCAAAAACGAAACAAAACAAAAAAAAAAACCTGGCATTCACTCCCATCTTCAGAAGATTTTATATTTAATTGGAGATGCAAAATAGGCCCTCAGTAAAATAGCTGAGAAGCATTTTGAAAGCAATGTATAAATATTGAAAACTATTGAAGGGGGGAAGTAGAGTCAAAGCCACTAACTTCAGTCAGAGTCACTTTGGGTTCTTGTTTAGAAAAAACTTTGGGAAGAGTTTAGAAAAGACATTTAAGGTGTAAGAAATGAAAGAAATCACACCAATACCAGCAGCAGTTCACCTATGAATACTTGTCATACTAATATCTGCAGAAAAGCAAGATTTTTGTTTTCTGCAAAGTCAAGGAGGATGGAAGTAGAATCGCATAGAGTCCTGGAGGTGTTTCCAAACCAGCAGATCCCAGCCCGCACCTACCATTCTCCTCCTCAGAGATGGACAGTTTTATAGGATTTTTCTGTTTTCTGAGGCAAAAGCGTTTTTTCATCTCTAGTTCTATAAGATTGAAACAGAAATTCTTCTCAAATCATCCTCTGAATAAGGATGTTTGTTGGCACATCATTACTCTGAAAACAAAGAATTGCTTCTCCTAAGAATTAGTTCTCCATACAATACTTGTGAGCCATTTCTAATGTCCTATTCAGTACCCAGATTGCAGAAATGGCTTCAAATTGAGCAAGATAAAGTGCCCAGTTATTCTAGAGTCTATAGGAATAATCGGTAGTTTTGGTCTGTTTCCTCATCCAGACCCCATGGAATCCCTGAGGTAGGAAGTCAGGAATGCTGGCTCCAGGTTCAGGCATTCCGCAGGTCGCAGGTCATCGAATGATTTGAAGGACGCTCTTTAAGCTTCTGAAGCTTTTTCTCTCAGTTATCAACAATTCTCTTTTTTGAGTCACAACTATGTGCCACGCCCAGTTCTAAATGCAGGAGATGCAGTAGAAGCCAACCACACCCCTCCAAAAAAAAAAAATTCCCATCCATGTCAAATTTGCATTCTATTGGCAGAAGATAGAAAACAAATATAATAAGTAAGCAAATTATATAAAATATTAGAAGACAATTAGAACTACTAAAAATTAAAGAATGGGATAGAAAGGGACGGTTATAATTTAACATGATGTAGGTGGGTCTCAATGACTAAGTGACAATGGAGGGGTATAAGAGATGCAACTGGGCAAATGTTTAGGAGGAGGGCATTTCAGGCTGAGCAACAGTTAATGCAGATGTTTTTAGTACCTGAGGTAGAAGCATGTGTGGCATGATTGAGGAAGCGTAAAGAGGCTGCTAGAGAAAGAGGTGAAGAAAAAAAGTTTTAGGAAATGTGGGTGGAGGGAAATGAGGAAGCAGATGACCCAGAACCTTGTGAGGACTTTAGCATTTACTTTGAGTGAAATGAGGGGACATTGGAGAGCATGATGTGATCTAAAGCTAGATTTGAGTAAAGGCATCTGGGCTGTTGATATATTTCAGGATTAGACTTCAAGGTAGCAAGGGCAGGACAGGGAAATGAGTTAAAGATGGGGCGGCCATACTTCCCATTTGTCCAGAAATAATCTGTGACAATGCATACCAATGCAAATACTAATCTCCACTTTTCTTTGCATCTTCAAAATATCCTAGTTCAAATGATAAATATATCATAACCCTGGTTAATAAGATATTACAATAATCCAGATGAGAAATGATGATGGTAGGAGACAGATCACTGGCAAGGAAGGAGAGATACATTTCTCCTTATTCAAACTACATTTTCACATGAGAGCCCACAGAATTCTTCATGGATTAAATGTGGGCCAAGGAAATAGAAGGGTCAAAGAAAACTCTAAGATGTTTGAGTCCAACCACCTAGAAGAGCAGAGTTGCCCTCAAATAAGAGAGATCAGGCTTGCTGGAGAAGGCCAGGTGTCCCGTTTGGAACATATTAATTTTGAGCTATCAGATATCCAAGAAAAGTGTCAACTAAGCAGATTGAAATATGTCTGGAGTTCCTGAGGGAGATCTGGCCTGGAGGTATGAAATTGTAAGTCAAGGGCATATAGATGGAATGGAAAGCCATGAGGTTAGAAAAGAATCACCAAAGATGAAACTGTAGAAAGAGGTCCAAGAATGGAGTCCTAAAGAACCCAAGGGGTAGAAAAAGGGGAGGATTCAGCAGAGGAGATTGGAAAGAGCTGTCAGTGAAGTCAAGGAGGCAGGAAGAAAACCAGATGCCTCTCCACCTGTTCAAAGCACTGATTGTGCTATGCAGTGATTTCTTTCTTTTGTTTTGTAACTTCATCCAGGGGATAGCTCATGGACCACCATATAAAAAAAGTGAATTGCACAGGCTGGGGTGTGGCTCAGTGGCAGAGTGCTTGCATAGCATGTGTGAGTCTCTGGGTTTGAGTCTCAGCACCACATAGAAATAAACATAATGGGGGTTCATTGACAACTAAAAAATATTTAAAAAAAAAAGTATATGCAAGAAGCAGAGAAGGCAAATTCCTATCTCCTCATCCCACTTCAACCAGAGCTTGTCTATTTTCTTGCCCCAAATAATGGGCCACTACATATAATTTCCTTTATAGAAAAGTTGGTAGAAGGTAGAATTCCTTTACTTTAAGAAAAAAAGAAAAACATCATCCCAGATAATTTTTAAGGCTTGTGGTCCCTTCTGGCTCTAAAATTTATTTCATTCTACCCAATTCTAAGAACGAATTCCTAATGTCAAATCTCCTAACCACAGCCACCTGGTAGAGTCAAGGTAAACACAAGGCATTTTTTTTTATTGTTTCTCTGGCCTGAAATTACCCATTTGTTATAGAAATGAAATCATATGAAGATAGGAAAAGAAAAACAACAACTGGCTTTGAGGAGTAGGAAGTCAGTTCAGTTTTAAATATGAATCCAGGAAATGTTTTATTAAACAGCTAAGGCATTTACTGGCTTAGACGAAAGACTAATCCTGCTCTAAATCCCACTAACCTCATGAGTATTCCATTTATCTAAGAAAGCCACAGAAGCACATTCCAAGGAAGTTTCTTGCTGTATTACACTGACAGAACAAAAGTAATACATGCTTTTACCCATGGTTTTTAATAATAATAAATAACAATCACTGTCTATCAAGCATTAAACACGGGCCAAGAACTATGTTAAGCTCTTTATGTGTATTCATTGAATTAACAATCACAACAATCCCAAAGTAGGTATTCTTGGGCACTCAACAAATATTTGTTGGAAGACTATCATGACTGATGCTAAAAACAGCCTGCCCAAGGTTACCTAGCTTAGTAAGTGGTGGGGCTCAGTTAAATCTGGGGTGCTCTGACTTCAATTCCAGCGTCTCAATGACAGTGCATTGGTTCATTCACTGAATCTTAACATCAGATGCACTGGATGCTGTGGCATGCCTTACCCAGCTTCAGCAGCATTATCCAGCTGCCAGGAGTTAGGCTACAGAGGGCTCATAGCTGAGTCTCTCCTTAGAAAGTCCCTTCTGGCAAAGGGATGCTCCCTGCCAAAGGTTCCTTCCCTTCCTTGAGGAAGCCCATAACCAGCAAACAAAGGACAGAGAGGCCTAGTTCCTTGCCTCAGTTCAAAATCCCTCTAGGGCTGGGGGCACATGTAGCTCAGTATCAGAGGGGTTTTCTAGCATACATAAGGCCCTGGGTTGTATCCCAACACACACTTCCTCTGAAGAGCCACCCCCAGCTCCAGAGCTCCCAGACCGATTCCTACTCTGCCCAATTCTGTTTTCCTCATGCCTCATGAAACCACTCCCCAGTAAACCTTCTGCACAGAAATCTCCATCTCAGGTCTGTGCCCTGGGGAACACAACAAAGACACTAACATCGGCAGAAATCTGCTTTGGAAACTCTTTCTATTCAGCTAGTAGCCAGCAAGCGTTTATTGAGCTCCAGGTATGTGTTTGATTTTGTCTTTAGTATCATCTAGTCATAACATGTATATTTTCTACTGGGTTTCCCTGTTTTAAAATTCATAGTTCTTTTTATGTATTCTGGATGCTGATCTTGTATTCCCTACAGTATTTGCATATCCATTGTTTCTGTCTGTGTTTTGTCTTTTAACTTTATGGTACTTTTGCTATGCAACATCTTTAAGAATATCAAATGTATGGATCTTTTATGGATCTTTCATTCTTATACTTTGTGTCTTCTCTATTAAAAATTAGAGAAATGCAAACTAAAGCAACAATGAAATCCTATTTCACACCAATCATACTGCAAAATTTTAGAAATATGATGATCACAGAATGAGTGAGAGGGTAGAAAAACAAGAATCATCCTACCCTGTCAGTAGGAACACAAATTAGTGCAATTGACAAAACATTTTAACAAAATCTAAGGAAGCTAAAGTTGGTTACATCTGTTACCCCAAGGTTCCAGGATAGGTATAAACCCTAAAGAAACATTCATACTTGGTTGTGAGGAAGCAAACAATGTTCATAGCAACACTGTTGATAAACATGAAGAATTAGAGAGCATAAATGTCTGTCAAAAGAAATGGATACATCATGGAATATATATAAGTAAATGAATGAATATGGTGGAATATCTAAGTCATTAAACGAAATAACACAGATAAGGCTGCAAAACAATATGTAGAGCAAATCAATTACTAAAGTATAACTTTTATATTAAGTTCATAAATCTGAAAAGTAAATAAGATATAAAAGATAAGCGTATGTATGGTAATGATAAATATTAAATCCATGTTGACAGTTGTCTCTGAGAGACAACAAGGAAGTGAGGAGCTAGGCGCAGTGGTGCATGCCTGTAATCCCAGCAGCTGGAGAGGCTGAGGCAGGAGGATCGCAAGTTCAAAGCCAGCCTCAGCAAAAGTGAGGCACTAAGCAACTCAGTGAGACCCTTTCTCTAAATAAAATCCAAAATTTTATTTGGGGATGTGGCTCAGCAGTTGAGTGCCCCTAAATTCAATCCCTGGTATCTCCCCCTCCCCCAAAAAAATATGATTGGGTTACCCAGGAACTTCTGCTTAGTTAAGTTTTATTTCTCAATTTTAAATGAAAAAATATATATCTGAAATACATACAGCATAATGTTGGGATTTGATAAAGCTAAATGGTACATACATACAAAGTGTTCATCACATTATTCCCAACTCCTGTCTACCTAAAGTTTTATATAATATGGAAAAGCATTACAAATGAAAATAAATCACAGTTGAAAATTCAAGATGGGTTTCTTGGTATTATTTTAGAAAGATACTGATGGATTTCAATGGTTTGATAAGGGATATAGAATTGTAGGTATCAGAAAGACACATGGAAAGGAAAAAAATTTAAAAATTCACCAAAGAATTTTACTAAAGCAGATCATCAGAACAGAAAATGAGGCTGTTCTAAGTGGGTGAGTGATGTGAATGCTTCTGCGCTTTAGCAAAAGGAGCCAGGCTATGTAGAAAGGTTGGAACCAGGAGCAAGGGGAGGCAAGAAGGTCCTCCTAATGAGCAGCCATGAAACCTACAGGAGGGAGCAGTCATGAGAAGAGAAGCAAGCTTGCATTGGCCTACAGTTGTGGAAACTCTCTAATAAAAAGCCTATTCATAATAAAGTGTCTAATATCTCATGTAATTCATTGAATACAGTACACTGCAGAGCATTCTTGAGGCTTTGTGCACTTACATTCTACCTCCAATTTAGAATTAATTATTAATTGATTTATAATCCATTCCATAATGGCAATAGAGGAGTGCATAGAGCCAAAACCACTTCTGAATACAGTTGCCTGGACAATTATGGAAGCTGGTGTGATTAGCTAAAGAAAGATCTCAAAAATCAGGAGCTGGTGGAGGCAGTCTCATTCTTGTTTTAAACATGTTACTCTTGAAGCACTGGTGGGACCTCCAGGGACAGATAACTAGGCAGGTGAACATGGAAGTCTGGAGTTTGGTGAAGACTGGCGAGAAGGATAGCTTCAGAGTCCACAGCAGAGAGGCCATAGGTGAAGACATGAGAAGGCTAAGCTCAGGGCTTAAAAGGAGGTAGAAGGCATGGTGCTGGAGAGGAGAAAAATTTTAAAAGTATCACACAGGCATGCTTCTAATATCTCCTGGCCAGGACAAGGCAATAAATGAGAGATCAAGCATTGTTCTGCTCCCTTCTGCTCTGATCCCCAGCTTCAATCCCATATATGAGGGTCTGGTGTGCATGTGTGTGGACACTCCATCCATTATGTCCAAGTTCTATCCAGCCCTTAGGAAAATGCATGAAGAAAGAGGTCTTCACAGGGACCATGTGTATGATATGATATACAATATACACATACATGATTCTTGATACATACAGATGGTCCCTGGCTTACTTTGGTTCAACTTGTGAATTTTTACTTTATAATGATGCAAAGTAATATATATTCAGTAGAAACCACACTTCGAATTTTGAATTTTGATTTTTTCCTGGGCTAGTATGTGGTATGATACTCTCTCCTTACGATGTACAGTATCAGGAACCCATAGCTCCCAGTCAACCACCCAATCATGAGAGAAAAACAATGGATACTCTACCATGTAGTTTACTTAGTAATTTACATGAGATATTCAATATTTGACTATAAAATAGGCTTTATGTTAGATGATTTTGTCTAACTGTAGGTCAATATAAGTAGTCTTAGCATATTTAAGGTAGACTAGGCTAAGTGATAACATTCAGTAGATTAGATATATTAAGTACATTTTCAATTTTTGATATTTCCAAGTTTAAATGAGTTTTTAGGGACCTAGCCTAACAAGTCAAGGAGTAGTATCTTGCTTCTCAGTCTCTGGAGAAACCTAGCTACCTCTTATAGTTTAGATTATATACCCCCAACTGCCAAGAGCCCATGTGTTAGACAATGCAACAATTTTCAGAAGTGAAATAATTGCGTTCTGAAAGCCTTAACCTAATTGGTGGATTAATCCACTACTATGGATTAACTAGGTGGTAACTGTAGGCATGTAGCAAGTGTAAGGAGGAAGTAGGTCACTCAGGGTGTGCCTTTGGGGTTTATATTCTATCCCTGATGAGCAGAGCTCTCTCTGCTTTCTCACTGCCATGTCTTACACTGCTTTTCTCTAACATGTTCTCCTTCAACATGAGTCCAGAGCTATGGAGCCGGCCATCTATGGAATGAGACCTCTAAAACTAGAGGCCAAAATACACTTTTTCTCCTCTAATTGTTCTTTCCCAGTGTTTTGGTGACAGTGACAAAGAGCTGACTAACACATTACCATGGGGCACAAGCACAGAAGGTCTGGGCAGCATTCTCTAAAGCAAATGTCTGTAATATGGGCCTGGTGACAGAATTCTAAGGATAGTCCTATTCCCTGGCCAGTGCAGTACAAATACATAAATGAGCAACATCCCACACCACTGTCAATACTTCCATTTTCACTTAGGTCACCATGAACATGAGAGGCAGAGCTCTGGTGGGAGAGTAGGAAAAGGGAAGAGATTCCAGGGCCCCAGTCACTCATGAATTCTCTCCATATCTCTGTAAACCAAGGAGAATTGATGTCTGTCAATCATTCACTCAATGCCTATCTGAGCGTGGAAAGCAAAGGATAATTCCTCTTCATGGGGCCAGGGCTAGACCCAGGGCAGCTTCTTCCCAGATGCCTCTTCCTCTATGGAATCCCTGTTCCCAAACCAGCAACGTCCTGCCCTTGGATGTGTACCTGCAGCCCGCACAGCAGAGGCTGGACCTATAGTAACAGCCAGTCAAAAATTAGCAATGAAAACAAACCAGGCATTTTGCAAATCACAAACCTAAGATGTGTAAGAATTACAATAGACTTATTTTGGCTTAAGACACCATTTAAATTTTAGCAAAAAAAAAATAAAATGTCCACCTCAAAGGAAAGCAGAAAAATCTTTTCTATCCTATCATACGTCTTTCTAAAAAAAAAACTAATGACCTTAAAAATGTATGTTAAAAAAATAAAAATGATCTAAACTTCTAAGAGTTATTTGTGGCTCAAGATACTAAAATTCTGATTTTTCTGTGCTGATGAAATGGAATACTTTTTCCTATCATCCTTCAAGTTTGTACTGCAATAGTAAGATACAGTATCTTACATTTTGAAGCTATGAGAACTTTGTTGGCAAAGACTCTTTGATGCAGATTACTCTACAACATAAATCAGAGCTAGTTAAACACACAGGAACAGAGATGGCAATACAAGTAATTTTACAATTTGCTACACAGTAGTAAGAAAAACAGGAAGTAGGTGTTTATTAGCAGTTCCAAATATACCAGCCAAAATACAACTCCCCATGGAGTCTGAGTTATTCAAAATATAGCAAAGAGCAGAATTCCTAAGATTATAAAAGGGTAATTAATCACAAGCAGTGTTCACAGACCAGTGATTTGGAAACTACCTTCTTATTGAAGATCTGGACCAAGAACAAACTTCAAAGCAAAATTAATTGATCTCAGATTCGCTGCATCTGCTCAATAAACTCTCCCAAAAAATGTCACTTTAAGCCCATTTAACAGTATATCTTTATCATATAACAATTGTGCATATGATGTATTAAATAGTCATTTTTCACCTAACCTGAGTAGTCCATGAGGGCCTCCCCACATAAGCTGTTTGAAATAAAAACGCCACCTCTTAAAAATACTTTTTTGTAAGTTGCATTCAAATGTCAGGCATATTATTTCAGCTTGTTTGATAGGAACACATGTTCACCATGAAAGTGGATTCACAAACTGGGAGGACCCTCTTGCTTGGATATCTAACATAGCCTGCTGGCTTTCAATCCTGGTTCATGATTGAATGAACCCATTTAAATGTATGTCTCCACCATTTCTGAATTATGACAAAGAACATTAAACTTTCATGGCAGTGGTTTAAAAACCCATACTTGAAATACATAAAATACATATATAATTGAGGAATGGATGTTTAAGATTTCAGGAACTTCTAGCAATAATGATTATTCGTGCAAATGACAGTGGACATCCTTTAACTATTCTGTGACTTGGTTTCTTCCCTTTCATAAACTAAAGAAACTTGAGGTTTGGCCCAGATACCTAAAAAACTCATTGGGTTGAATGAAATGATTTAACTGTTTGGAAGTATCATTACGTACTCTGATCGAAGCCACTCCAAAAACTGCAAAGAATCGGTGAATTAGATTATTTGTCTCAGTCAATGAAAGAAATTAAGTAAGGGAACCTATATTTCGTTGGAATGGTCTCCATACATCTTATAGGAGTCTATGTGTTCTTTTGAGTTTAGACTTATTAAGAAGAACCAAGAAAGTTCTTTGAAAACAGCTTCATCGCTTGAAGTGAGAAATTAGCCACAAACTAATTAAAGACCAATTAGCTTGAGTGCTCCAATCTGGATGAGCCGCCAAAGCTTCTTTCACAATACTTGAAGACAAGCCCCCTGGAAAGCCAGACTGCCAGCTGCTTATCCTGGCTTCACAACTCCTGTGGTTGGCCACTTATATCAGCATAATAGGAAGAAAAGGCTCAGAGAAAAAGAGATAAAGGGGAGTAGGCAAAAGGGAGAGAAGGAAAGAGAAACAAGTTGGCTTAATTCTCCTTCCTCTGCTCAAATGATCAACAGGTGGTGTCGACACATATTGACTCCTTGGGTCTGAATGGGAGAGCAAACAGCTTCCCATGTGACTAAGTTCTGACCAATGAAAAATGACAGAAGCAAAGATTGACACTCGTAGGCCTGACTCTAAAACATGCCAATCACTTCTCCCTCTTTGCTCATCCTAACAAAGGATATTGAGAGAAATCCTAGGAAAGAGAAGAGACCTCAAGAATTTAAGCTGAACCCCAGAATCTATGCTTGGAGGACAGCCCCACAGAAGCTACCCTCTTTGCACCCAGTGGACTTTGCCTAAATGAGAAATAAAGTTTTATTGTGTTGAGCCATTGAGAGTTAGGGGTTTATTTGTTATAGCATCCTGTAGACTACCATATGTAATGCAGACCAGGAAAGACAAACTCATTCCAATGGGTCTCTTCCACCAATCAGCTGTAGGCGCTTAGGCATCTGGATAAGTTGGAAAAAAGCCTTTCTTGTTCCCTCCCTTGTTTTCCTGGCAGGCCAAGCTTCCTGCTGACCAGCTCAAGCAGTGGTGACAGCCAGAGCCATAGCCTCCTCCTGGAACTTCTGAAATAAAGAAGGTCACAGATGTTCTCTGCAGGTCACACCCTGGAAATTCACTCTATACTGGCTGGGGTGAAAAGTCCATTTTTTTTTTTTTTGTTCTTTCCAGAGTGATATCAGGCCTCAATTCTCCACCCCTCCCTACAAATTTTAATTAAACATATTTATGCCCAAAGTGAGCAAGCCAAATCTAGAGGTCATAAGTACTGCTTCCTGCTGTGGTCACTCTTAGACCCTGACCTTACTTGGTACCCACATTGATCACCAGGTAGAAACAGCCCCCCCTTCAAAAAAAATCATACATTCACTCTATTAAGTCAAATGAATTACACAGAATCAGTTATCCTGAGGAGATTTCTGGCATCTTGAAACCATCTTGGAACCAACTCCAGGGACCTGCTCTAAGAAGACAGTGTTTGTACCCTAACAAAGCATTAGAGAGTACTTAATAACATTGCCTAGATACAGTCTCTACCATAATCACAAAGTGACATAAACCAAAAGAGTTCATGAATGTGGGCTGAAAATAACTTTTCCAAAATTATTGTCTTCTTTGAAGTGCTTCTACCAATTCAGCCCCAGTTTTGTTCAGCAATGCTAGAACTGTAAACCTCAAACATGGACCTCATCCTAGACCATAAATAAGTTTGTTTGGACTTCACAGTGCTTTAAAAATCATGATAACAACACATTTTTGATGAGATTTTTTGGTGATGAGACTTAACACAAAATTCTAGATTTCTGGCTCCTTTTGCAACATCACAAGATTGAGCAATGTGGCCCCATGTTCTCCCCTGGGTGATGTTCTGTGGGAATTAAGCTGCTACTACCCCTCGCATTAAGCATGCTGTGGTTCAGTCCCCCCTGCAGCACCACTCACCAAGCTGGCTATTCCACTCATTTATGCTTCCTGTCTGTCCGTGAAGGCAATATGCTTATTGATTTATACTTTTTCTCATGACTTGCTATGTCCCAAGTATCCCTTGTAGATATGTGTGGTTCCTTCTCAAGAGACCAGCATTGAGAAGAATGGGAACTGGGGCAAGAAAGGACCCTCTTTCAACCTGTGTGGGCTTGACCCTTCCCTCTGTCGGACATGGAGAAGGGAAGGGAGGAAGACCAAGTTCTTCTCTGCACTGGATTACTGATGGCTTCAGAAGTCTTACAGTTACCACCTGAGGGATCTCTCATCAAGGGCATGCACACTACATGCGTTCCTAACAGCTCTTGCAAGATGTTTGAGGGTCGCCTTCTGGAGACTTCCTGGCTGTGGTCATTTTCAAGTTACCTCAGCAGTATAACTGAATAACAAAGCAAACATCCTCAACCAAGCATGCCTTGATTCTTCTGCTCATCCCTACTTTACATTGTAGACAACTATAATGTGTACAAAGGCATCTAAAGGTGGCACTGCAAATTCTTAGATCTGAGCTGATCTTTCTTACAGGTTGTTACTGCCCCTGGATTTATGGATTTGGGGTTTGCTTTTGGTTTATACATAGTGCTTCTCTCTCTCTCTCTCTCTCTCTCTCTCTCTCTCTCTCTCTCTCTCTCTCTCTCTCTCATTAAAGATTTGGACCAAGAACAAACTTCAAAGCAAAATCGCTCTCTCGCTCTCTCTCATTCTCTCTCTCTCTCTCTCCTCTTTTCTTCTTCTTCTTCTTTTTTTATTTTTTTGAACTTTTCCTCCTCCTCCTCATTGCTATTGTTAAGTGGTCTTTAGCTTCTGAATATAGTGATAATTGATAACCATTCCAATACAAAATATGGGAGCCTCAGGAAGGCAGGACTCATGTCTCTCTGGCCCTAGTCTGACCCATAAGAAATGCTAAATCAGCATCTGCTGTGTGAATGGATGAAAAACACAAAGGCCTAATGGCCTATGATAGCGAGAGGGGCACATTTCTCAGAAGTAGCTGGGGACACTTGGGAGGGCTTCCTTTGCTCTCTATAAAGTCTGAAATGCAATCAATTGAATTTCATCCATCCTACGATACTTTTGTGAGGCTTGATCTCTGTGCCCTCTCATTTGCCCCTAACATGACCAAAATTCAGTATAAGCTTATCTAAAATCTGTAGTTATATCTGAGATTCAACATTTGCCATAAAAAAGATAAAAATCCTTGTGCCCCTGAGAATGGGCCCTCCCTCTCCACAGCAACTGGCAAATCCAAATTCTTTTCTCTGTTAACTCCATCCAAGAAAGAAAAAGAATTTGCTGGAGACTGGATCTGGGTCTGAGCAAAACTTATTCTTTTGGAGGAAATGGAATGATATTCTCTGTCTGCCCTCTCACCTTAAATTGTGTTTTTATTAAGTGTGTACCTCCAAAGAAATATTAGACTTCTTTCCTTTATTTCAGTAGTTTACATGAGGCCTGGTGAGAGGCAAAGAGGTGAACTGACTTGACCTCCGGCATCATGTGACAGACATTGCTTTGGTTCAATTGTTGTCTGGGAGGGACTGGGGGTTGGGTGTGACATAATAATATTAGCAAAAACAATAGCCATTTAGTTTATATAGAGTTTTTCTTCCTGTGATTTCAAAGAAAATTTCAAGCCTAATACAAATGACATTATAAAGGAACGAGCCAAAGACTTGGCAAGAGCAAACTTCGAGGGAATTCATTCATCCATTTGTCGGCTCTCACTGAGAAGGTGTAGACATAGCCCAGCCACTCAGAGCACCCTTCTGTGTTCTTCCTAGTGATATTAACTTCCTCTGTGTCAGGCTTTTTTCCCAGTCAAATATTGTGAGTTAGGTACGCATGAAACTCAGCCTTCTTCTTTCTAGCATTTCTGGTTTTCTCAACAGAGTGATTCGTCTGAGAACTCTAGGTTTCAGCTCAATGAATGCATGATCTTTGGGGGATGAGGCAGGGAGAAAGAAAAAAACAGAGAGAGAGGAAAGGAGGGAGATGTGGGGGAAGAAAGGAAGGAAGGGAGTCTTCCAAACCAAATAGCCCATTAGTCAATAAAACGTATTGGGGATGGGAAGGTCCTGTAGGGAGAGGGGTTAAATATTTACAAAGCCCTTTCTATCACAAGGCATTAAGCCAGGAACCAGGAGATTCATGCTGTGTAACATGGAAGCCCATTCTGAGTGGAACCTTCCAGAACCACCCTCTGACCAGTGCAATTACCTCACTTCCCTAGGATGTCGGCTCATTTTCTTTTCCCAGCATCCTTTCTATATGAGCACCTTCCAGCCAAGTCAATTAAAAAAAATTCATTTCCCATCTTTGAATGAATCCTGAGAACCATCCATTGCTAATGTTAAACACAGTAGAACAGCAAATATTTTAAGGGGGCAGTTTGGGAAATAAGGAAGTAAGGGTTATCCATTAAGAGTGGATTCAGAAGTGGGAGGGTCATGGCTACTTTGAGATGAAGCTCATTTACACAAACCAAAACAAAAAGTCTGCTAAATGCATCTGAGAAGAAAATAAGATGTGAAAGGCAGAGTAAAACACAGAACAATAAAGGAGGTCTTTGTGGGTGTTTGGCCTTTTCTGTTAGCTGAAAGGGGCAGAGGGTATAAAAATATACAACTCAAAGACCCCCAAGAATTTGTTACCTTTAAGTTCAAGTGACCCTTCAACAAATTTTGCAGAGATTGGCTAAGGATTTATGCCTGTGCTCTACAAGGAACAAAAATTTTAACCCTACAATATGAACAAATGAAATATTTGTTGGATATTTTCCTCTATAGACTTGTAGATACCTTCCCCCTGGCCCCAGTGCTTCAGTTTCTTTGAAATTCTGCAGCCAAATATCAAGAGTCTGATCTCAAACCTCTGAGAGGGCAACCCATTCTGGTCCATATGTAGTCAGATAACTAGTTTTCAAGAATCCTCCAAAATTTTCACATTATATTTGAAAAAAAAAGAGACAAGAAGAAAACAATTTTCAGTAGCTCATCAGATCCAAATATTTTTCCTTCTTTACTGCTCAAGATTTGCTTTAACCTATGTTATACAAAGATGAGTATTAAGACTCACAAAAAAAAAATCACTTCTTTAAAGAAATTCTTTTTCAATCCCCAACCTTCATTAGGACATAACCTATATAAAAGGCAAGCAAGTCAAAGACATTCCAGAGGAAAAGTTAGCCCTGCATTTTTAATTATCTTCCGGTATTTCCTTTTTTTCCTTAAAAGGCTTAAATAAACTCACTGGTGTTTAATTTTTCTAGTCTTTCCCAAAATTATTGCTACAGCTTTTTTAAATTGGGTAACACAATTTCTGTTCCCAGTTAACTAATGTTCTTCTCTGTGTCATCCAAATTCAACAAGGAATAAATAGTGTTGCTCTGAACAAAACCTTTTACAATGGATTGAGTTTCATCTAAAAGCATGTAATTCTGCATAGCCAGAAGCAGTTTCTAATCTTTATATATAGGAACTTACAAGGCAAAGAATTCAAAGCCATGGGATTAAGTAAAAAATGTGAATGAAGAACTGCAAACCCTGGCTCAGCTGACACAAGGAAAGCTCTGTGATGTTTTCTGAGTTAATCATTGCTGCGGGTGGGAAAAATTGTGGAATATGCCTAATAGGTCTTATAGGTCATTATTTACTGAAATGCTACACTGAGTGGTTATTTCTTTTTAAATACTAATAACCTAGAAAGCCTGGCCTCATTCAGCAAGAGGGTCAGCACAGAGGCATCTGATTAGTGTCAAAAATGACTGCCTCTCTTTGGTAAAGGAATTTCCTAAAGGAAACATAATTCACAATGACAAATGTCGGCATTTTTAGAATTACAAACATTACCTACAACTTGAATTCAGGTTATGAACCCACTAGACAAAGTTCAGTGCTTATTTGGTAGCTAGCAGATGAGTCCTAGTTTAAAAAAAAAATACAAGAATGTGTTTAAAAAAAACATAGAGAGCAAGACAACAAAAGTCTCTGATCCTCAGAATGAAAAGCTGACATGGTAGCCAGGGTAATAAGTCTATTTCTCCCACAACCTGCAGTTTTGAACTGTCCATCGATTACTTCTAGACTGGCTACATCAGCTACACTTTCTCAAAATTAATGAAAACTGTTAGTAAAAGAGGGAACATGTCCAATGTTGTGGATAAAATTTTCCCATTCATTACTCAATGATTAAGCATATGAATTCAATTTCTTAGCTGCTTTTAGTTTGAGAAACATTAAAGTACTGGTGTCCATCTCAAAATGATAAACTTGTCATTAATATAGTCTCATGGCTGTGTCTGGCTGACTGCTGAATATTTTCTATTTATACGACATAAGAAAATTACGTTAAAAAACACTACTTATATGTTTATAATTAACTTATTAGTAGGCCTTGTTGAAGAAGGCGACCCTTTGAAGTTCTCCCGAAGCATCGTTAGAGTTATCTGAATGTAAAGCACTCTATTTACAACACTCCTGGTTTTCAGGGAACACTGTACCTTAGCCTAAATACAGTCTTCCAATAAGTGATTATTTAATGTGTTTTCTGGTACTGTAAGTACAATGAACTACATAGGTCAAAACATTTTATGATGTAAGAAATATTAAAAATAGCATATATTATTTTTGAACAAAACACATCTATTTTTATTATGTATTTGTCATTTCTAATTACTTTTAGGCTAAAAACATCTATTTTATGTTCACTATATTAACCACTTTTACCTTCAAAAACTATTTCAAAGTAAATTTTTAAAAGAATTTGGAATCTGAAAGATAACTCTAAATATTTGATATCTGCAGCAATGCAAAAGGGTAAATTTTAATTCTTAAACTCAAGTCACTATTGTGAATGAAATGAGAAACAGATACTGTACATCAAACTTGTTCTCACAGGTGTGCTTTCTTAATGTTAAAATACCCGTGTGAATTTTCAGTTTCCCATAATGTAATGGGAGACAATAAATTCTGAAGTTACCCCATTTGCCTTCAGCCCTTACCACAGAAGAAGTAACCTCTTGTCTATTTAGATTTTCTGAGTATACCCATGTCCTTCTGTGTGTCACACCAAAAGCAAAGGTTTGTGTTGTGAGCCAGAGCTTATTGCAAGATCAAAGCTCTGGGCCACTCACAATAAAATAAGAGGGTAAAGCCCAAAGAATCAAAGAAACAAAGGAAACGTTTAGGAGATAAGGATCAGTCTCAGATATGACATTTCATCCAGATCAGATCCTGTGCAGAAGTTCAATTCAGAACTCATAAGACAAAAATACAAAGCAATAAGCTTGAAGATGTGGTCGATTCTCCTTATCTTCATGCCACTAATTTTATCTCCATCTTTTTAGAATCAGAGAGTGTTGTTCACTGTATAATGGATCCTGTCTCATCTTTTAAAATCCTCTGTGCCTGTAACATTGTATGTGGATGGATATAAGTTTATCTTTTATAAACAGGTATGTTAAAGCACTCCTAATAAAAAATCAAAAACATGAGTGTGATTGAAATACCATCCTATATTTTGTTCTATTGATTAATACCAATGGAAGCTTTCACAAAATGTTAAATTCAACTTTTCAAGATAAATACAAAGCTGACACATAAGTACCTAAATATAATTTAAATTTCATAAGAAAAAAACACAGATTGATGTGCTCTGTGCATTTCCAATATTGTGTTATGTAAATTGATTAAATGGCTGACTGTGCTCCAAAGAGTATGTTAATTCTGTTAGAGAGGTTCAAGATACATTTTTAGAATATATAATTTTGTTTTATTTGATACACATGTATTAAAATACTCTGAGCAACATATGAGCAATAAAAAAGGAATGATTTCACAAAATTTGGATAAATGTTTCTAAGTCATTTCATTTTTTTTCAAGATAAAATCAACTAGCATAGCTCTTTTTTAATCTGATAACAACTAAATCAACTTAAAACGTTCAAAATGCTCAAAAGTTACATTAGATATTTTAATGTATTTAAATAATTTTGTTTCGTAGATAGTTTTAGTATTTAAAATCTTGAGCTGATAATAGAATAACATTTATAATTATTCAACTATAATTTTCTAGTGGGTTTCATTGTATCTCCATCATAGCATGTTGATAGTTCTGAAATAGTTCTGAGGCACAGTATTAGAACAAGATTCAATACTCAATGGTGCTTGAAAAAAAAAATCAAAGACTTTTCATCAAGGGATCCAACATGGCCGCCGGCGAGGAAGCAGCGATTCCAATGTCTCCACATTAACGGGATCAGAAAGACCCATTGGAACAGCGGCAGTCTACCTACTGAGGAACTTCTAGCAAAATTCCGTGAAGAGGGGACCTGCGGGAATTGGTAGGTTTATTAGAAGTGTCAGTTTGTCCCAGACAAGTGGATCTTGGCCGGCCACGTGGGCGCAAAGGTCCAGTCCCGCAGCCACCAGCCGCTGCTGCAAGCGGCCGGCGGCCCAGAGCGGCGCGGCCCGCCCAAACCCGCAGATGGAACCCGCCATCCCGCCATCCCGGGGAGGCCCTGCTCTCGCTCTGCGAACGGCCACCCCACCCGCCCAGATCTTAGCCACGCGGCCGAAGCTACAGACAGCCCCCGGCGGCCCAGCACAGCAAGAAGTGTCCCTGCCTGGCCCAGCAGACAGCCCGTGACCTCCCGGCTCTGCTAACAGCCCCGCCCACCCAGCGAACGGCTCCCCCCCCCCCCAGACAGCGTGAAGGGAATCTAACCAAGCCTTTACGAAATAGCGAACTGGGAACTAAAACCAGAGATTGTGTCAGACCAGAGACAAGCCAGTTCCACCCCTCCCTTGGGACACTCCAGCAAGGAGCCAGGGGCTCGCCATAGCAGAGAGGGGAAGTCACCAAAGTCCGGCCAAAGAGATTCCTTCCCAGCGGAATCTACTTTAGCAGGTGTGTGACTCCCACCCACATCAGATACAAACAACCGGGAAACTTCAAAATCTCTCCGTGGGCGTCACCGTAAGGGCCAAAGGACTCTCGACCCCCAACTCCCCCTACTGCCAGTGACGTGGGCGTGACTGCAGGGGCAGAGGGAAGCAGAGAAGACGCCCCACCCCCAACTCCCCCAACCGCGAACTGAGAGGGTGTGACGGTAGGGGCAGAGGGAAACAGAGGACACTCCAGACCCCCAACTCCTCCTACCGCCAGCAGAGTGGTTGTGACTGTAGGGGCTGAGGGAAGTAGAGGGGATCCTCGACCCCCAACTCCTATTACCACCAGCAGCAATACCAATGGTCTTAGCTGCCAGATTCCGAAGGTGTGCCCACCAAAGGGATCCGGAAAAATTAAACAATTGACTCCCAGACCACAGCTCCACAGCACTGGGGCTTAGATGAATGACAGAGAGAGTGCTCAGCAGTTAGGGAAATAGAGCACTCGGTGGGGCTGAAAGTGTAACCAAATCCTTGGGGAACTGCCTCTGGTGAGCAGGACCTGGCTGGCTGGCAGGAGGAAGGGGAGGAGGGGCCGTAGAAGTGAAACGGCTCTGAACCAACAGGATTGAGAGACTCCCAGGAACCGCCTTACAGGGATTGCTGTTGACACATTGAGGGCAAAACTCAGCCCGGAGGGCACAGCTTTGCCTACGGGAAGAGAAGAAAATGGATCTCTAAGACCTAATTTTATTTCCTATTTCATTTTATTTTTTTCTCTCCCTTTTCCCTCTCTCTCTCCCCTTCCAAGTTTTACAGCTCTTTCCATTCTCCTCTATGCTATCTATCTCCCTCTCCTTCTTTCTTTTCAAGAGCACCTACCTTCCCCTTCCCCCCAACTTTCATCCCAAGCATTACGTCCTCCATTTCGCGTAACAGTCTAAATGCAAATAGGTGTGCGCCCTCCCCCCGCGCCTGCAAGGTAGGCGGACCTGCAACCCACCAGCAGGTCAGGCCCAGCAACCTGGGAGTGGCAGAGCCGCCCCACGCGCCTGCAAGGTAGACAGACCTGCGACCCACCAGCAGACCAGGCCCAGCGGCCTGCAGAGGGGCAGAGCTGCCCCCTCCCCCCGCGCCAGCAAGGTAGGCAGAACTGTGACCACCAACAGAACAGACTCAGTGGCTTGCAGAGGGGCAGAGCTGCCAACCACGCCTGTAAAGTAGGCGGACCTGCAACCCACCAGCAGAATAGGCCCAGCAGATCAGGCCCAGCGGCCTGCTGAGGGGCAGAGCCGCGCCCTCCCCCCGCGCCTGCAAGGTAGGCAGCTCTGCGACCCACCAGCAGAGCAGGCCCAGCGGCCTGCTGAGGGGCAGAGCTGCCCCCTCCCCCCGCGCCAGCAAGGAAAGTGGAACTGTGACCATCAACAGAACAGGCCCAGTGGCCCACGGAGGAGCAGAGCTGCCAACCACGCCTGCAAGGTAGGCGGACCTGCGACCCACCGGCAGAATAGGCCCAGGAACCCGCAGAGGGGCAGAGCCACCCCACTTGCCTGCAAGGTAGGCGGACCTGCGACACACAAACAAAACAGTCCCAGTGGACTGCAGAAGGGCAGAGCCGCCTCCTGCGCCTGCAAGGTAGGCGGACCTGTGACCCACCAGCAGAACAGGCCCAGCGGCGTGCGGAGGGGCAGAGCTGCCCCCCCCGCGCCTGCAAGTTAGGCGGAACTGTGACCACTGACAGAACAGGCCCAGCGACCTGCAGAGGGGCAGAGCCGCCGCCCGCACCTGCAAGGTAGGTGGACCTGAGACCCACTGGCAGAACAGGCCCAGTGGCCTTCAGAGGGGCAGAGCCGCTGCCCGCGACTGCAAAGGAGGCGGAACTGCGACCACCGACAGGACAGGCCTAGCGGCCCGCAGAGGTGCAGAGCCACCACCCGCGCCTGCAAGGTAGGCACACCGGCTACCAACCAGCAGAACATGCCCAGCGGCCTGCCGATGTGGTAGGCACATTGCCCCAATTGGAGGAGGAGCAGAGCCCCTGCCCATGCCTGCGTGGGAGACTTTGCAACTATACAAGAGTAATACAAATATATAGGGGGAAAATTGAATAACACAACAGTGTCAGTAAGCAGAAAGAAACGCAAACAGTATGAAAAGACAAGGAAAGAAAGGACCACAAGCAATGCAGGTCAACTCAACGTTAGCAGAGGTAATATCTGCAGCAGATGGAATGTCAGATAAAGAATTCAGGATATACATGCTTCAGATGATCTGGAGTCTCAAGGAAGACATTACACAGCAAAATCAGACAATGAAAGATCACTTCAACAATGAATTACATAAACAAATCCAGGAAGCAAAAGATCAACTATACAGGGAGATAGAGGTTATAAAAAACAAACAGAAATCCTAAAAATGCAAGAAGCAATAAACCAACTTAAAAACTCAATTGAGAATACTACCAGCAGAGTAGAACACTTAGAAGATAGAACATCAGACAATGAAGACAAAGTATTTCAACTTGAAAAGAACATAGACAGCTCAGCAAGACTGTTAAGAAACCATGAGCAGAACATCGAAGAAACATGGGATAACATTAAAAGACCAAACTTAAGAGTCATTGGGATACAGGAAGGCACAGAGCTCCAAACCAAAGGAATGAGCAATCTATTCAATGAAATAATTCGAGAAAACTTCCCAGACTTGAAGAATGAGACAGAATCCCAAATCCTAGAAGCCTACAGGACGCTGAATGTGCAAAATCATAAGAGATCCACACCTAGACACATTATAATGAAGATGCCCAACATACAGAATAAGGAGAGAATTTTAAAAGCTACAAGAGAAAGGAAGCAGATTACATTTAGGGGTAAACCAATCAGGATAACAGCTGATCTCTCAACACAGACTCTGAAAGCTAGAAGATCCTGGAATAACATATTTCAAACACTGAAAGAAAATGGGTTCCAACCAAGAATTGTGTATCCAGCAAAATTAAGCTTCAAGATGGAAGATGAAATTAAAACCTTCCACAATAAACAAAAGTTAAAAGAATTTGCAGCTAGAAAACCATCTCTCCAAAAAATCCTCAGCAAAACATTACAGGAAGAGGAAATGGAAAATAACAATGAAAACCAACAGTGGGAGGTAGGACAGTAAAGGGGGGAAAATAATCAAAGAGGAAAACAAACCATATTCAGTAACATAAATAAACAAATATGGCTGGAAGGATAACCCATATCTCAATAATAACCCTAAATGTTAATGGCTTAAACTCACCAATTAAGAGACACAGGCTAGTAGAATGGATCACAAAACATGACCCAACAATATGCTGCCTACAGGAGACGCATTTGATAGGAAAAGACATACATAGACTGAAGGTGAAAGGGTGGGAAAAATCCTATCACTCATATGGACTTCGGAAACAAGCAGGAGTGTCCATACTCATATCAAATAAAATAGATTTCAAGCCAAAGTTAATCAAAAGGGATAAAGAGGGACACTACATACTGCTCAAGGGAACCATACACCAACAAGACATAACAATCATAAATATATATGCCCCAAACAATGGTGCAGCTATGTTCATCAAACAAACTCTTCTCAAGTTCAAGAGTCTAATAGACCACCATACAATAATCATGGGAGACTTCAACACACCTCTCTCACCTCTCTCACCACAGATCTTCCAAACAAAAGTTGAATAAGGAAACTATAGAACTCAATAACACAATTAATAACCTAGACTTAATGGACATATATAGAATATACCACCCAACATCAAGCAGTTACACTTTTTTCTCAGCAGCACATGCATCCTTCTCAAAAATAGATCATATATTATGTCACAGGGCAACTCTTAGACATTATAAAGGAGTAGAGATAATACCATGCATCTTATCTGATCATAATGGAATTAAACTGAAAATCAAGGATAAAAGAAGGAAGGAAAAATCATGCATCACTTGGAGAATGAACAATAGGTTACTGAATGATCAATGGATTATAGAAGACATAAAGGAGGAAATTAAAAAATTCTTAGAGATAAATGAAAACACAGACACAACATATCAGAATCTATGGGACACATTGAAAGCAGTTCTAAGAGGAAAATTCATTGCATGGAGTTCATTCCTTAAAAAAAGAAAAAACCAACAAATAAATGATCTCATACTTCATCTCAAAATCCTAGAAAAAGAAGAGCAAAACAACAGCAAAAGAAGTAGAAGGCAAGAAATAATTAAAATCAGAGCTGAAATTAATGAAATCGAAACAAAAGAAACAATTGAAAAAATTGATAAAACTAAAAGTTGGTTCTTTGAAAAAATAAATAAGATCGACAGACCCTTAGCCATGCTAACGAAGAGAAGAAGAGAGAGAACTGAAATTACTAGCATACAGGATGAAAAAGGCAATATCACAACAGACACTTCAGAAATACAGAAGATAATTAGAAATTATTTTGAATCCTTATACTACAATAAAATAGAAGATAGTGAAGGCATCAATAAATTTCTTAAGTCATATGATCTGCCCAGATTGAGACAGGAGAATATAGACAACCTAAACAGACCAATATCAATTGAGGAAATAGAAGAAACCATCAAAAGACTACCAACTAAGAAAAGCCCAGGACTGGATGGGTATACAGCAGAGTTTTAAAAAACCTTTAAAGAGGAACTAATACCAATACTTTTCAAGCTATTTCAGGAAATAGGAAAAGAGGGAGAACTTCCAAATTCATTCTATGAGGCCAACATCACCCTGATTCCTAAACCAGACAAAGACACTTCAAAGAAAGAAAACTACAGACCTATATCTCTAATGAACCTAGATGCAAAAATCCTCAATAAAATTCTGGCGAATCGGATACAAAATCATATCAAAAAAATTGTACACCATGATCAAGTAGGATTCATCCCTGGGATGCAAGGCTGGTTCAATATACGGAAATCAATAAATGTTATTCACCACATCAATAGACTTAAAAATAAGAACCATATGATCATCTCGATAGATGCGGAAAAAGCATTCGACAAAGTACAGCATCCCTTTATGTTCAAAACTCTCGAAAAACTAGTGATAACAGGAACATACCTCAACATTGTAAAAGCAATCTATGTTAAGCCTCAGGCTAGCATCATTCTGAATGGAGAAAAATTGAAGGCATTCCCTCTAAAATCTGGAACAAGACAGGGATGCCCTCTCTCACCACTTCTGTTCAACATAGTTCTCGAAACACTGGCCAGAGCAATTAGACAGACGAAAGAAATTAAAGGCATACAAACAGGAAAAGAAGAACTTAAGTTATCACTATTTGCAGATGACAAGATTCTATACCTAGCAGACCCAAAAGGGTCTACAAAGAAACTATTAGAGCTAATAAATGAATTCAGCAAAGTGGCAGTATATAAAATCAACACGCATAAATCAAAGGCATTCCTGTATATCAGCGACAAATCCTCTGAAATGGAAATGAGGACAACCACTCCATTCACAATATCCTCAAAAATAATAAAATACTTGGGAATCAACCTAACAAAAGAGGTAAAAGACTTATACAATGAAAACTACAGAACCCTAAAGAGAGAAATTGAAGAAGATCTTAGAAGATGGAAAAATATACCCTGTTCATGGATAGGCAGAACGAACATCATCAAAATGGCGATATTACCAAAAGTTCTCTATAGGTTTAATGCAATGCCAATCAAAATCCCAATGGCATTTCTTGTAGAAATAGAGAAAGCAATCATGAAATTCATATGGAAGAATAAAAGACCCAGAATAGCAAAAACAATGCTAAGCAGGAAGTGTGAATCAGGCGGTATAGCGATACCAGACTTCAAACTATACTACAGAGCAATAGTAACAAAAACAGCATGGTATTGGTACCAAAACAGGCGGGTGGACCAATGGTACAGAATAGAGGACACAGAAACCAACCCACAAAACTACAACTTTCTTATATTTGATAAAGGGGCTAAAAGCATGCAATGGAGGAAGGATAGCATCTTCAACAAATGGTGCTGGGAAAACTGGAAATCCATATGCAACAAAATGAAACTGAATCCCTTTCTCTCGCCATGCACAAAAGTTAACTCAAAATGGATCAAGGAGCTTGATATCAAATCAGAGACAAGGCATCTGATAGAAGAAAAATTTGGCTACGACCTACATACTGTGGGGTCGGGCTCCAAATTCCTCAATAGGACACCCATAGCACAAGAGTTAATATCTAGAATCAACAAATGGGACTTGCTCAAACTAAAAAGTTTTTTCTCAGCAAAAGAAACAATAAGAGAGGTAAATAGGGAGCCTACATCATGGGAACAAATCTTTACTCCTCACACTTCAGATAGAGCCCTAATATCCAGAGTATATAAAGAACTCAAAAAATTAGACAATAAGATAACAAATAACCCAATCAACAAATGGGCCAAGGACCTAAACAGACACTTCTCAGAGGAGGACATACAATCAATCAACAAGTACATGAAAAAATGCTCACCATCTCTAGCAGTCAGAGAAATGCAAATCAAAACCACCCTAAGATATCATCTCACTCCAGTAAGATTGGCAGCCATTATGAAGTCAAACAACAACAAGTGCTGGCGAGGATGTGGGGAAAAGGGTACACTTGTACATTGTTGGTGGGACTGCAAATTGGTGCAGCCAATTTGGAAAGCAGTATGGAGATTTCTTGGAAAGCTTGGAATGGAACCACCATTTGACCCAGCTATTCCCCTTCTGGGTCTATTCCCTAAAGACCTAAAAACAGCATGCTACAGGGACACTGCTACATCGATGTTCATAGCAGCACAATTCACAATAGCAAGACTGTGGAAGCAACCTAGATGCCCTTCAATAGACGAATGGATAAAAAAAAAATGTGGCATTTATACACAATGGAGTATTACTCTGCATTAAAAATGACAAAATTATAGAATTTGGAGGGAAATGGATGGCATTAGAGCAGAGTATGCTAAGTGAAGCTAGCCAATCCCTAAAAAACAAATGCCAAATGTCTTCTTTGATATAAGGAGAGTAACTAAGAACAGAGTAGGGAAGAAGAGCATGAGAAGATGACTAACATTAAACAGGGATGAGAGGTGGGAGGGAAAGGGAGAGAGAAGGGAAATTGCTTGGAAATGGAAGGAGACCCTCAGGGTTATACAAAATTACATACAAGAGGAAGTGAGGGGAAAGGGAAAAATAATACAAGGGGGAGAAATGAATTACAGTAGAGGGGGTAGAGAGAGAAGAGGGGAGGGGAGGGGAGGGGAGGGGGGATAGTAGAGGATAGGAAAGGCAGCAGAATACAACATACACGAGTATGTCAATATGTAAATCAGTGGAAGTGTAACTGATGTGATTCTGCAATCTGTATACAGGGTAAAAATGGGAGTTCATAACCCACTTGAATCAAAGTGTGAAATATGATATATCAAGAACTATGTAATGTTTTGAACAACCAATAAAAAAAATTTAAAAAAAAAAGACTTTTCATCAAAAATCAATAGTGACTGGATTAAAAACAGTGGACATTAAATTTTTGTTCAGCTTAGAATCTATACATTTTTAGGAAATTCCAGCAATCATTTTACAAATCCTATATGTAGCTTTGACATTTTATCAGTTTCAAAAAGAAAAGTTTTCTATAAAAAGCAGGTGTTGGGCTGGGGATGTGGCTCAAGCAGTAGTGCGCTCACCTGGCATGCGCAGGGTGCTGGGTTCGATCCTCAGCACCACATAAAAATAAAATAAAGATGTTGTGTCCACCGAAAACTAAAAAATAAATATTAAAAATATCTCTCCCTCTCCCTCTCTCTCTCTCTCTCTCTCTCTCTCTCTCTCTCTCTATCAAAAAAAAAAAAAGCAGATGTCTCCTAAATTGTCCACACAATTGTGGTTTTGATGACAGCTACTGTTTACTAAGCACCTGACACCTTCCACATACTGCCAGGAAGACTTTGCCCTGGTAAGACAGAGTCTTAGCACAAACCCGAAGGGTGGTAACCTTGTGCCCAGCCCACAGAGGAAGTAAACCCAGAGTGGTTTACTGATGGCAAAGCCCTAGTCTCTAGTTCCAAATGAGTTCTTCCCCATAACTTCATTGCTCATGAAGAGTCTAAGAGTCCATGTCACTCTCTGAGCATAAAGAATATAGGAGTTTCTACCTCAAATATTCTTGTTTCCTCTTAGACCAATAACTTTAAAAAAAAAAAAACTATGGCAGAGACTGGAGACTGGCAGTAAAGATAAAGACCGGTGCATGTCAAATTTAGGTTCAAAACATTCAGTGCGGCTGTTTTCAAGGTTACTTTATATGTACCCATAACTGTATCAAGATAACCTCCTACAAACTCTCACCAAGTAAAACATGCACACACAGAAAGTTGCCAAAAAAAAAAAAGTAAAATCAAATAGAGTTCAAACACTTCATTTGATTAAAAGTTTTCTTAACTAACTGGAATGTTTCCTTTGATTTTTCTCTTTGGATTTTAAAGCTATATTATGAAATTGCTTTTCAATTCCCTATACGGTGATTATTTAATCATGCCTTTACCAGCTGTGAACATAGCTTCTCTCCTGATAACAGTTTATTTTTAAAGGAAATTGTCTTTGAAGAAAATATTTTGATATTATGCAGCAAAATAAGAGTTCATTGGAAGAAACCAACATTTAAAAAAAGAAACAAAAAGCCAAAACAAAGATCACAAAAAAAATGAGTTTAGTTGGTCTGTGGGGAAAAAAAGAGAAATAGTGGCTACATAAAGATAAAACAAAACCAGCCACTCGTGTGGGGGAAACAATTGGCTTGTTCTGTACAAATAGAATGGACTGGCAGCCTGTCCTCCATGTTCCACTGGGTATCTTGGTGTCTTTTGGACATAGCCATGTGTCCACACTCTAGTGTCCTCTCTCTCCCTTGCTCTCTCTGGGATCCCAAATACTGTACCGAGTGCCTCCTGTTGTGCCTGTAAACTTCAGATCTTACACACAGCTCTAACACCTCCACTTGTAGGTGAATAAACAGAAAAGGAGTCTCAGTCTTAGAGGGACAGTGACAGAGCTAAGATGTGGAGGGACCTCCTAAGGTGGCACAGACAGGAGAGGTGGAGACAGACAAGGAAATAACTCCTTACTTCTGTAATAATAACTCCTTACTTTCTGGGTGCAGACTCTCCATAACCATAGAGTGAGAGTGGAGAGAAAAAGGCATTGATCAAGGACAGCATGAGACCCCAGGGTCTTGGAGCAGAAAGGAGAGGGACTTTTTGCCAAGGCTATAAAGATTATTAGATAATTCTGTTGTGAAAGATAGTTCTGTTGGTATAGGGGGATTGGTTGTCCTGGGCATTGTAGGATTCTAGCAGCATCCCTCACCTTTACTCACTATTGTCATTAGCACCCCACCCCCACAGTGGTGACAACCAAAACTGTCTCCATGCATTGCCAAATGAGCCCTGCAGGGCTAAATAATCCCAATTGAGAACCACAGCTACTAAAGTGTGGAGAGCTGATCAGAAGTTGATTAACATCATTTCTACCATTTCCCACTCCCACCCCGGAGACTATTTCCTTCTTATTCAATATTTATCAAGCAGCTACTTTGTTCCAGACTCAGAGCTGAAAGCTTGAGATTCTAAGTTGGGAAAGACTGTATCCTTGCCTACAGTTTAGAGGGGGAGATAGTAAAGGGAATAAATGGAACAGATAATTCCATAAAAGATAGGAAAATCATGTCATCAAGGGAAAAGTTGAAAATATAAACATTTGAATCCAAATGGATAGTGGTCAAAGTGCTATAATGGAGTTCAAGAAGCCTCCTGCTTTTGCAGACAGTAACTCTTGAATTTCTGGGTCACTAAAAGCTGCTAGGAGTCCCCAGCGTAGGGGCTGGCACTCCAGGACCTAGAGAAGGATCTCATTATTGAACAACCTATCTGGTTGTCCTAGAGCATACGACCTACAGATCCCACCCAGGCTAAGACAGAGGCAAAACCAAGATAAACACAGAAAACAATAGCTTGGTGAGCAGCAATAATTCTTGAAGTGGATCTCAAATTGTAAGTAAGCATTTACTTGTTGGAGTAACCAAGAGATCTGGTAGCAAGAGCTTGGACTATAGAGTCAGAAGAGGTTAGGGAGGACAGAAATGGGTCTGGAGAAGTAGACAAAGCATGGGTCTCAAATGGATCTTATTCTGCAGGCACTGGAAAACAGCCCAACAGTTTCAACAAAAGAGGGAATAAGATTATCATGGCAAGAGTTTGGCAAATAGATTAAAGAAGCCAGAATGGATGAATGATAACGAAGAACAAGATCCGTTTGAAGATCTGGACTGAACATGAAGAGAATATTAGGTGAAATTGACACTGATACAGGAAGTTGAAGGATTCATCACTAAAAGAAGGGAACAAACCTTCTTCATGCACAAGTCTTTACCATGTCTTCATCATGCTACTCCAGAAAGTCATGGATTTATAAGTGCTAAGAACATGACATGCATAAATCATACCTACATAAATATGCTATGATTGCATCTATGGGTCTGAGATTAATAAGAGAACATTGACTATCATTTTTTAAAAAATTAATCCTTTGGAAATGAAAATGGATTTAAATGCATTCATTTGAAATGCATTCCAACTTATACTAAGGAACCAAAGTACCAGAAAGATGGACATGGAAACAATTCAACCCTGAGCTATTATTGAGCAGCCATGGCCAGCTTTGCTTTGTCCCTTATATTTAAATTATCATCTTACATAATAGCAATTTTCAAAGCAAGAGAGACCTTTTTAAGCCTTTCTAACAGTCAAATTTTTCTAAAAGAATTTTTCATCAATGAATTAAAGAAAGCAAACTATCTTCCACAGATCAATAGCTTAAGACTGAAAGATCGTATGGGAAACCTAGAAGTCCATTTACACTCTACAGCAATGTCCAGCTGAATTACTGGACTCCACCTCAGTGTAGGGGCAAAAAGACTTTTGTTAAAACTATTTCATGACTTAATCACACAGAATCAACGTTCATGTGTGTTCTACCTTCCCTGCTATGCAGCAATTTCTTCCTTCTCCCTTATTCATTTTAGGGGCTCTGTCTTTTCACTCTTTTCCCCGTTCCATTCCCCAGCTTATCCCAAGAGAACAATACTCATTTCTTCCTTTAAGCAAGCCCCGATATACTTAGGGATATCTTGGGTCTTGCTTCCCACTTCAGAGATGTCATTGCTATGTATCTGAATCCCAAACTGGCAAGTGCATAGTCCATATTGACCCAATTTTTTTCCCCATGGCATTGATAAGAAATTGTATGATTCCTTTTCCTGATTCTAGGAGTGCCTCCAAATATTTCTCAATACAGTCTGCTAAGCCAGCACTATAATTGGTCCCACTTGAGGTGAGAACTGTCATTGCCATAGGATCCTATCATGTGTTCCCCATCCCTCCTGCAGATATGATTCTACCTTCCTGGCATCTTAGTAATAAAGGCTAAGTATATAGTAGGCAGGCTTTGCTTTTGATTTTTTTTAAACAAAAACAAAGCCTTTTCCTAAAACTCAACTGCAAACTTCCAATCAAACCATCTCCAAACTACACCAGTCACCTACTTAGCAAACTTTGATCTTTTTTTCCCCTCCTTTCCCCTTTTGCTCTCGCATTCCCTCCTCTCCAGCTCCCCATCCTTCCACCCAGTGATGGCAGGCAGCAGAGTTCCAAACTGGAGATCACTGGAAGAGCCTAAGGAATCTGAGACTGTGAATGTTCAAAGAAAAGTCTAACGCATGGTCAGTGCTTCACCCCAGATTGGCTTTTTCAAGCAGTGTTTCTCACCTTGTTCTATATGGAAATGGACAGAGTGTACGGGTATCACATGAGACAGGTCCTGTGACCTCAAGGGGGATGACCAAAGGTAGAAAAAGTGAAGGAGGAAATAGGGACCCAAATATCCTACCCAACATCTGGTAATTGGTTCCTTCTGGATTCTGCTTAAGAAGTGCCATGGAATGTTAGGGGAAGAAGGAGGGAGGAAGAAAGAAGGGGGAAAGGGAGATGGTAGGCAGAGAAGGAGAGAAGGCAGCAGAGGTGGAAGAGGAAGAAAGAACAAGATGCGGAGGGAAGAGTGAAGAAGAAAAGGAAAGAAGCTTCTGTGCAGGTTGGATTTTCTCATATAATCCTCACAACAAGCCTGGGAAATAGGCACAATAATTATTGTCCCTTTTCTCCCTCAGATGAGGAAATTGAAACTTAAGAGAGTTAAGAAACTTGCTTAAGATCTCCTAGATGGCAATTCAGAAAGAAAGGATTTGAACCCAGGTATTCTGATTCCAGAGTTTGCAGTATCCACAAGGGGTACAAGAAGAAAATAAAATCTAGAAAAGGTAAAATGGGCTTTCTAGAGAAATTCGAGCATTTTTGGCAGGAGGGAAACAGAATTAATGCTCTAAAGAACTCAAAGCTACAAGACTTTGTTCTTTGGAGAATCTCTAGTGTAGTAGCACTATTTTCAGAGAATGAAACAGACTTCTAAACATCAAGGTCAATGCTGCTTAGATTTAGTTGGAGTTCAGGAATAACAGTAAGGGGGAAAGGAAAGAGGTTGGGAGTGGCTATTGGGATTATCACTCACTAAAAGTTAATTTCAAGTTTGATGGTGCCAGAATCTTGCCCCTCCTCTCCCTCCTGGGTGGGGGTCAGACAGAAGCTCACTTAGTGAATGCCTAGGGGTTCATTCAGTGACAGTGGCTCAGACAGTCCTCTGGGGTTGGCTGGCAAGGATTGCTTGTGTTGGAACCAGCGTTCCAGGGCAAGCATTCCACACACGTGGTCACAGCATTCTGCATTCTTGGAAGGGACCACCACTTCACAGGAACGTGGACGGCTTTGTTATGTCTTATCTCCTAATCTGCAGTTGGAGGTTTTCCTTCCTTTTGCAGGTGCTCTCATTTCCTTCATTATTGTTTATTAGAAAATCTTGTGGCCTTCCAAAGTCATTCTTATGCTAAGGAAGGTCGAATGTGATAACATATTTGTGTTGGCCAAGAGTGAGGACATAGCAAATACCAAAAGTCACATAATCATGAGTGTAACTGAAAGTGGTATTTCAGGTACAAACAGAAGTTCCTTGCCCCCGACAGAGGCGGGTCATAAACATTTTCAAAAGCAGAGAAGCCAAGAGGTCACTTCTACATCTGCTGGTGCTACAAATATAGTTGCTTTTGCTCTGTGGAAGTTGTGACTGGGACTACATTTAAGATTGAATTCAGGGACTCTATGTGTCACACAGCATTTCTCAAGCCATAAGAATGCCTGAGAAGGCCTCGGCTGAATCAAGATTTGAGCATGGGAAGTAAGTTCTCCATTGACACCCCTGAGACCCAGGGGAGAAACCAAGCAAAACTGAGCATGGTGGGTCAGAGATGATCCTAACCTTATCCAAGTCTCCCAAGAGACAGAAGCATGACAAAGCAGACCAAGAGAGATGCCAACACATCTTGTTGGCAAAGCACCATTTAGACAACTTTCTCATTTCTCACGGTCTCTAAACATTAAGTAGACATCTTAAATCCACATTTTGATGTAATTATTCCATCTTTTGTTGCTAGACTCCAAGAATCACAGTATGAACATCAATTCTTATTGCTTTACTGTGGATTTTTTAAATGAAAGAAATATTATCACATAAAAATGTCACATTCTTAAAATTTAATCCTTTATCTAATGCCTGCAGTATAATAAAAGCTGTGAATATGAGTATTGCTTTTTGTAATCTTCCTCACTGCCAAATGTACCTAAGATAATAGCAAAGGTCACATCAAATATGCAATAAAATGAACTGAAGGATGGTAAAATAAAAAAAGAAAAGGGTATAAATTGTAAGTTGGAAAGTGGCCAGTGCACAAAACATACACCATGAAGTCCTGCATATGTGGTGGGATCAACCAAAATTTGTTTCAAAGTTTTCTAGCTGCCACAAAGGACAGGAAAATAATGATGAAGTTCATAATTAACTTTCCACAGGATAAGAACAAATCAGAACTAAGGATAAGCGCTGTGGTTTACAATAATAAGAACACAAGGAAACTTCTCCCAGGAAATTCCTAAGTGTGGGTCCATTGTAGTAAAGTAAGCAATGTCTTGAACTGATTCATACAGTAAATCCTTTCTGAGTCCCCTACTAATTGTGGAGCTTGGGACACAAAGGTGAGCAAACATGTTCTGGCTCTGCCTACCTGGAGCTTAACATTGGTGGGAGAGAAAGACATTTCCTAAGTAGTCACAGAAATAAATAACAGACACACAACTGTGGCAAAGAGCCACAAAGAAAGAGGGGACCATGTGAAAATCTGACTTAACAATGTCCTTAAAGTGGCCTCAGCGCTTGGCTTCATGGGACTGTTAGAATCACCAATGTCTCACCACCCCTATTGCTCTGAGAGGAAAAATATGGAAAGTTTATATTGTACAGACATCAGATCAAGCACAATCCATGAAAGGTTCTGAGAATTACAAAGCACTAAGAAGTCTGAGGTATTTGAACAAAGAAGTTTGAAATATCGTGAAATAAAATAAAAATAAAGAGTTCTCTATACCTAATTAAGAAGTAATCTGAATAAGTAGAATATGTTATATAATTTTGAGTAATTACAATTAATTATAACAATTTAGTCATTATAATTTGGTAATTCTAAATAAACAAAATAATTATATTCATGTTACTTAAGCAGTGCAAAGCAACCATAATTTGGCTATTTAATCACCTTCACCATCAACACAAAAAGTTTGCCAATAATATTTGCTACAATGTAACTACAAAATGGATCAGGTTTCAGTTTGTTTAATTGTAAGGGAATGCATCAACCCAGTATGAGAGGTCTATTTTGTCCAACTAATGAATCTGTGTAGTCATAAACATGAAAGAGCTCCAGCATATATGATTTTCCCATAATCACTGCTTGAACAAAATGAAAATTGTATTTTCTCTATTCCATCTTTAATTTACCAACAATGACCTAAAATTATAAAGAAAATTAAAGTGTCAAGGATACCTTCAGGTCACATAAAGCTTTATCAGTTTTTTGAGTCTTTTTTACTGATACTACTTAATTTATGCTTACCGCCATTCTGTGACATAGGCAAAGCAGAAACCTGAGGCTCAGCAAGGTTAAGTGAAGGTCAAATGTCTGGTGCGGCCAACTGATCTTTGGGATGAATGTCTTTCCAGGTAACACTCTGTAAACTACCAAGAAAGGATATTATACTCAAGGAAAGGGGCTGATCAAGGACAATATGGAAGCTGGAAAGTCCCCTCCTAAGTACTTATTTCACTAAGAACTAGCATAAAGTACTTGGAGAAGAGTCCTTTCACCAAGAAATAGGACTGATGATTCTAGTTTTTCCAGACCATGTGCTCTTTGCTCTTTAAAATTCTTTGTGTACTTTCTTTTTTCTTTTCTTTTTTTTTCTTTCTTTCTTTTTTTTTTGCCCTGATCTTTCTCACACACTGTTGAGTAAGCATCAGTCATACAACTCTGGGCACATCTTCTGCAGGGTAGGGCCTGATTTCACCCCACACAATAGGCAAAACAGCCCCTCAGCTCTTGGCATCTTTTCCAGTCCAACTCCCAGTTGATACCTTCATAGTGATCCAGGTGTGAATGTAGAAGGTAACTTGGTTATAAAAGGCCAAATTTCAGGTATCCCCACTTGTATGTTACCAGCTCTTTCACCACTGTGACTAAAAGACCTGACCAGCACAACTATAGAGGAGGAAAAGTTTATTTGCGGGCTCATGGTTTTAAAGGTCTCAATCCATAGACAGCCAGCTCTATTCCTCAAGGACCCAGGTGTGGCAGAACAACATGGCAGAAGAGTATGGTGGAGGGAAGTAGCTCACAGAATGATCAGAAAGCAGACAGTCCACTTGCCAGATACAAAATATGTATCCCAAAGCCACATCCCTAACACTCCACCCTCTTCAGCCACACCCCACCTACCTTCAGTTACCACCCAATTAATACCATCAGGTGATTAATTCAGGCTCTCCTAACCCAATCATTTCTTCTCTGAACCTCTTGCACTGTCCCACACATGAGTTTTTGGGGGACACCTCACATCCAAACCAGCAAAGGGAGAGATCAAAGAATAAAAACAAATAGAAAGAGAATCTTAAGCACAGTGAAATTTCTAGGCACAAATAAATCAGCATCGCCCTAGTACATGAGCATTTGCCATCAATTTTGCACAAGCTCTAATATTTATTTATTTTATTTTTAAACACAACTAGGAAAAAAACAAGAGGAAATCGTGGAGGACAAAAACTCTTTCATGAAAAGCTGTATAGTGTCAATTTCTTTCCAGATGCTTCTTCTCCATCCTCCAGCTATGCCACGAATCCAGCAGATGTTTCAGATTTGAAGGTAAATGAGAGTGGAACTTCCACATGAACAGAGCAGAAGGACAGAGGGGCCAGGAGAACCTGCCCAGCAGAACTGAGGTGGGGTGTGGCTGTCAGAGCACATCTATAGACATTTTTCAGAGACTTGAAAATCACTTTTTTTTTTAAAGAAATGGTGGGAGGACAGGGTCTAGAAGGAGAATTGGTTATTTCCATTTCCATTGATCACCACTTTTTTTTTTGTTTTTTTGGATGATATTGTATCAGACCCTGAGCTAGATGCTAAAGGCATTCCTTGGAAACCAAAACCTGGTGTCTGTCCTTAGGGTCAAAGTCTTTCTTTCAAATTCTGTCCTGAAATCTCAAAAAGAGAGTCCAAAGAGCTCCTGAGGACTGGCTGTTCTAAGAAGTACCCCTGTGCCTAGTTAATCACAGGCAACAATAATTGCAACCACATTGTACTACTCCCTTCTCCCTTTTGATTTTGATTTTTCAAGGTGATGCAAATGAATTCTGGGGTTAGTCTTAATAAAAGAAAAGTAAGTTTCTATACTAGGACTGCCAGGTAGGAAAAAAAAATTCTTATTCTATTTCTCTCATTTGATTCAAAAGAGGTTAGTTAAGGGTGTGAGTTGTAAAGTGAGTCAGACCTGAGTTCAAATCCCTGTTCTGCTATCTTCTGTGTAAACTTGGACAGGTTTCTTAACCCATCCAGGATTTCTCTTCCATAAAATGCAGATGTTGGCTGGAGTGGAGTGCATGGTTGTGGAGAAGCAGCGAGGTGATATAAGCAGCACCAAGCACAGTGTGGCCAGTTTGTGGTCAAAGTTATTAGCAGGGTCATCCTCACCTGCCCCACTGTATTATAAACATAGCTTATGGCTCCTAGCATCTTACTGCCCTGGCTGCTAGGTCATCTATTCACAAGTCCCCGTCATGCCATTGTGGAAGGGGTCTGGGAAGCTGAAATTTTCCTTTGAAGAATCTTGAGGCTCTAGGTGTCCTCTACCCTCTCTGCTACGATATTCTAGCTGTCAATATCCTGCTTTACTGCTGGTGTTAAGCATCATTTTGACAACGCATTGCTATACCATCTTGCAGGTTATAATACACTTTGACATCTGTTGTTTCACGGGAGTCTGACAACAATTCTCTGGAGTAGGGATTTCTCCTGACTCACAGAGAGATTTTGTGACTTACCCAAGGTCACACTGTTGGCAAAGAGCAGAGCAGAAATTGACCCCAGACAGAGCTCTTCATGACAGCCTGTGGGGTCAGCCTTAGGTTCTTCACCTGTAGGATATTTAAGCAAACCCTCAGGTCCCTAACAAACAGAATCCAGGTGTTACCAGTCCTTAAACAGACCTATTTCTTAACAGACCTATTTCTCTCCAGGATGGCATCTCAGCAGAAATATATTTCACTGTCCCCTCCAACCCAGGCCCCATGCACATGGAATGCCTGGAAGAGCCAAATAAACAGATTTAACTGACTTAACATGTTTTCCTTGCCAAACATTATAAAATGAAGTAATGGGTAACCTGCATTAATTCTGCTGGATTCTCAGACTTTCCTTTCTCCCCCTGAGGAATGGAAAATGATTTGAACGAGATGGGAAACCAGCTTTTCCCCTCTCTCTTTCAAAACTTCTCAAAACACATTACTATGCTACTGGAAGCCATTCAATTGAACTAAGTCATTAAGTTAAATCATCTGCACACATTTTCTCAGTAAGATGAGTCTGCATGGTGGACTGATTTCATAGAACAGTTGCATGTAAACATCTCCAGGGAAAACCAGATGGCGGTGACACATCAGTACCTAGTTAGTCCTACAAAGAGCAGGGCACTGGTTCTGAACATCATCTTTCCAGGAATCCTGTAACCTAGGGTGGAACTTCACGACGGAGCCCAGCTGGTGGGCAGTTTCTCCCCCACTCAAGAAGTACTCTTTCTCACAGCTCTATAGCACTTAAGAGCAAAGAAGGCAGGACTGGCCACCCAATGTAGCTGGGGAGCTAAGATTTCTAGAAATCTGAGGCCTGAAATTCAGCAGAGACCACAAGGCCCTTAAGGGTCTGGGAGACAAAAATAAATAAATAAAAAAGAAAAAGAAAACCCAGACCCACTCTTTGTTCCAATCCATCACTCAGGGAGGTGGACCTAGGGGAACAGAGGGCCCACTGGGAACAAAAACTTATTAATTACTAGTGCCCCAAAGGCACAGGCCTGGGGAGCCTTCAAAACAAAATGAAGAAAGGAAGTGAGGACCATGTGGCTGAACTCACCCTGGCCAAGAAGAACTCAATAACCCAGTTTCTTAATTAGTTATTACTTTTTTAAAAAAACCATAGTAAAGCCTTTATATATTTTTTTGTGTTGTATCGATCACAATAAACGTAAAACACAAAGGAGAGGCAAACTGTAAGGGATTACTCTAATTAGTGAAAAAAACATTAAACAGCTGACCCTGTAAATATTCTCTTTAAAACCTAAAACTTAAAAAACATGTTACAAATGTCTTCCAGGGTCTGCCAGCCTAGAACAATAGGCCACCAATATAGCATTCCTTCACCACTGTTTGCAATTGAGTGGGGCAATGCAGCCTTTTCAATAGAGCAGGACAGCCTCAGTGTCTGGAAGCAATAAGCAACATGTCCAGGTTTAAAGGTGCCTTAAGAACTCAGATGCCCTGGGAACCAAAAAGCTGGGTCTCAGGGAATTTGAGTGACATCAAGACCTTTTCAGTGGTGGTAATTTCAACCCCACTTAAAAGGCGTGGTGACACCATTTTTAAAGGTTGAGTGTTCATTCTTAAGCATAAAAAAAAAATCAATAAAGTTAACAAATCTATAGGCCTGGTGTTGTGGTTAAAAGAGAAGTCATGAGCTCTGCCCTGAAAGACATTCCAATAGTATAAAGCAAACTTCAGAAAATCAGGCATTATCTCCCACCCCCAACCAATTCTTTGTTATCCACAAGTGTGGGACCACCACCAAAAGAAATCAGGGAATCAGGATTGTTTCTGCCTTCTTCTCTACATTTAATAATAACAACAACAGCAGCAACTTGGACTTGGTGAGGCAGTATGCTTTTTCCACTTTTTTTTTTTTTCACTTCTGGTAGAGATATCATGAAACCCAAGAAGACCTGTGTAGACTGTACTAGTTAGCTTTTTATAACTGTAACAAATACCTAAGTTAAATTAACCTAATGAGAGAGATGGGCTATTGTGGCTCAGGTTTTGGAGGTTTTAATCCATGACTGGATGTACCTATTGGATTTGGACCTGTGGCGAGGCAGGACATCATGGCAGGAGTACATGGCAGAGCACAACTGTTCCCTTCATGGTTGAGCAGTGAAAAAGAAAGGAACAGATTGGTGTCCCATTATCCCTCTCCAGGGAACATCCCCAGTGAACAGAAGACCCCTGCACTAGACCTCACTCCTAAAATTTTCACCACCTCACAACAGCATCACTGTGGGGACTAATCCTTTAACATATGGGTCTTTATAGGACATTTTAGATGCAAACTACAGCACATGCTAGAATAAACTGAAACATAAAATAAACAAAACCTGAGTGAGCAAAGAAGCAGAGAGGATTCAAATCATCAAAAGAGACTCTGTCTCATGAACTGAATTTCATAGTTGTCTTCACACAGAAGACTCAGGACTGCGTGGTAGCTTTGCTAGGCTGTATGTAGCATGTCATCGGCCCTTTCTAATGGGTCTACAAACTGACTCCAGATTAACTGGGATGTACAGAAGCTGCTGGAAAATCTAGGGGCAAGCCTGTGCCCAGATAGTTATAAATCTAACTCAAGGGCAATGTTTCTATTAAAATATAATGATGATGATACAAACTGCTTACCTTAGTGTGCAAATCCAGAATTTTCTAACAAGAGTTAGAAGGGAGAGACATAAATAATAGAAGCAAAGGCCAAGGGCATGCTAGGAATGCTTGGGTAGGCATCAAAGCCAGGTCCATGGAGCCAAAAAAACATCAGGGGCATGGTAACGGAGCACAACAGGAGACCCATAGGGTTCACATCACTTCTCTCCAACTCTTCCTAAGCAGTCAGCAAAAAACATCTGAAGAAGTTTATTTTTTCAAAGAAGAAAGAAAGAGAAAAGAAGGAATGAGCAAGGCCAAGATGGAAATAAATGAAGGAAGAGGAGGGAAAAAAAATATTTTCCAGGTGCCACCTCTTGTCATTACACACCAGATGCAATGGAGGTGCTGGGCATCTGTGTTGTTACCAGCTAAGTTTAAGACCCAGTGCAAAGGAAGCATGGGGTTCCAGAGCTCTCACACAAATCTGAGATCAAAGCTTGAGGAAATTCACAAAGAGACACAGTATTAAAACCATCAAGGGACTGTGATCTTCAAGACACTGATTTCTTATTCCCCTTCTTTTGAGGGCATAGGGCCTGGGGTCTGAACGTTGCTTGATTCATGATTCCACCCACTTCTACAGTTGTCAGCTTGGGTGGTGCAGGAGCTTTGAGAGGAAGCACAGTAGAAGGCCGCCTCTCGTGAGGACAGGCATGTCACAACAGTTTTCCAAGCTTCAGGCCAATGCCCCTCCTAAGCCACCAGATGTTGCAACTGGCCTTGTGCCCACCAGAGTCCAGCATAGCTTGAGCTGGGTTCTGAGATGCCCCCATTCATCTGGCGAGGGCCGAGGAGGCTGGAACCTGGAATCTTGTTGGGGTGCAGTGGGAGGAGATGCTCGGCACACTGATGGTAACCCTGGTAAGCACGTATCAAGCCGTTCATAGCAAAAGAACAAAGCAGCAAACACGGTTTCTGTACTTGCTCTTCAGCATGATTTCTTTAAGACAGGATATTCACTCTCCTGGATAGTGTAGTCTGAACCCCATCTTTGAGGGTGACCTCATGCTAGTTCTAGTCCACATTCAGGGAGCAAAATACCACAATCTCTGTAGAGCATGTGAATTTCACATTTAGATATTTTACCTTGCCCAGGTTACCAAAGGCCTGTGAACATTCTGCAGAATGTTTCCCTACACTCCCTCAAATATAGGTTCATAACCAAAAGAAACCCATTTGGTGAGCTTAGCCAGGTGCAAGACACCCAAGAAGTTGCTACTATGCACAGGCAACAATTATCTGGTATTTTCCCTGACTCTTCTGTTTACTTCATCCCTCTGTTTGCCTCTCTATAATTTTTCCACTTCAGGTGCAACAGGATCCTGGGTTCCATCAGACATCTGGAGCAAGTTTAAATTTACTGATGTAATTCAGATATACAAAACAACTACACTTTCTTTCTTGGAACGTAGATGGCACATGACTCAGATCACACGCCGAACTTCTGGAACTCTTACACTTGTTAGTTCAAGTTGTCTAACAGGGCTCAGGACTGGGAGGCCCTCCTCACCTCTACCAGTCCCACACTCAGGCACTGCTAAGTCCTGAAAGAGAGGGCAGATTGACCACTCTGCTCTGGGACTCCTTCTGAAGTCTGGCCCCTAGAGCAAGCAGTTTTCAGGTACCCCTTCTGAGGCACCAGAGGGCCTTTCCTCTCCTTGTGTCTCCTCCAATGCTTACTTCCTTGCTGTTGGCTGAATTCATATTTCCTTTTGAGCTGTAAACCAGTCCTTATCCCTACCTCAATGATAAAATCTCTGTGCTCACAGTCTACCAGGATTTGGGCCTTTATTAAAAGTATTTGTGATTCAAACACTTTTCTTCTCTAAGGGCCTGGTTCTGCATTGAAAGCTGTACCATTTGGGTATGAAATACAGAAATGTTGATTTATTTTCAATAGACAGCTACTGGGGGCATGCTCTATTCCATTTATAGCATTAGAGATACAGAGATGAGCTAAACAGGTCCCTCACTGGAGATAGAGCATCTCAGCCCCCACCAGAGACCTGATGAATCAGAATCTGCATTTAACAAGATATCCAGCAGGGATGCACAGTAATATTTAAGAAGCATTGGTCTCTTGCTTCATTCAGTTGCCCACAAAATATACCTATATTTGGCAGATATGAAAAATAAGATCCAAAAATAGATGAGAACTCCACCTGGAAGCACTAGGTCTGAACTGGAAGTCCAAGGCTTCTTCACCACACTACCTCTCCCCTGCCTGCACCCCATTTAGCTCAGTTTTAGGCCTAAGCAAACCCAGGGCCCCTATTCTTGTCTGTCCCTCTACAGTCGTGTTGAACACAGGGCTTTGTGCACAGCAGGGAGCTCTGGAAGGCTTTGTTGGAGCCAATGCGGCATCTGTAAAGGAAGTGCTTTCCAAATCTTATTTTAATGTGTTTATTTATTCCTAATCCATAAACATTTTTGAGTGCTCACCACATGCAAAGCCCTGGGCTGGATGAATCAGGCAAAACACAGTGGAATGTAACAACCTCAGGACACACCCCAAGTTTGCCTTCCAGTTGGGGAAACAGACACTATCAATATATAATTTGGGGTGGCTTTAATGGAGATTGCATGGAGTTTTATTTACTTTACTATGGAGTAGACACCAACATTTATCTCTAATGGAACCATTAGATCCACCAGTCTCTTTGGACTGGTAATGCAAACATTGGGAATCAGTTTCAAAATTAAACCAGGCACAGTCTGAACCTGCAGTGAGAAGAACACAATTTTTAGAATATATATATATCAAACAATAAATGGAAGAAAGCATATTACTAAAGTTAGGAAGCATTTATGTTGGTGTTTCCTTTGTTATTGGAATTGGAAATGGGATATTGTTTTGGTATGGATCTGGAATGCCCCCCAAAAGCTCATGTGTTGAAAGCATAGTTCCTAAATGCAACAAGGGTCAGAGGTGGGACTTTTAGGCAATGATTGGATCATGAGAGCTCTGACCTCATCAGTGGATTAATCCATTTGATGGATTAACCATTGGTAGCTGAATGAACTACCTCAAGGTGGGAGCTAGTTGGAGGAAGTAGCGTGTGATCTTAGGGCTTTATCTTCTCCCTGACCCCTTTCTCCCTCTTTCTTCCTTCCTTCTTCTTTCTTTCATCTTTATTTCTTCCTTTCTTTCTCTCTCTCTCTTCTCCCCTATTCTTTTCCCCGCCCTTCCCCATTCTCAGCTACCATGAGGTCAGCATCTTTCCCTCTATCTTGCCTTCTGCCATCATGGTCTACCTAATCTCAGGCCCAAGGAGTTAGCTAATCATGGACTCAAGCTTCTGAAACCATGAGCCAAAATAAATCTTTGCTCCTCTAAGACATTTGCATCAGGTATTTTTGTCGAAGTGATAAAAAGCTGATAAACATAGATAATCTAGCAAGTCTAATATATTGGCAAGCTGAGTGTTACTTTATAGGAAGCATGCAAACAAATTCAACAAGGTTGACTCCAAAAAAGCCTATAAATCCAAACTCAGAATGTTTTATTCTTAGTTTATATCCATATTAAAAACAGTCATTGTTAATTCCAATGTTACTTTGAATATCATGTATTTCTCAAAGCATTTTGGAATATTAACTCTATTTGGGGGGTCATTTTGTTGAATATTAACCACTACTAGAATTCTATAATTTAAAAATGATTTATCTTTCAAGCTATTCAGAGTCTAGAAACTGAGAGGTAAATAAATGAGAAACTATACACCTGTCATCCAATAAGTACGAAAAATCAGAAAACCCACTCTATATTCCAGTTGAAAATTAACTCACTGATTATCTGCATTTAACAAACAAATAAGCTTTCCAAAACCGAAAAGAACAGAATCAATTAATTTGCACCAAGCAAATGGGAAAATGGTTTGAAAGAATTTAATTATAGAAATAAGCCATAATATCCAGTTTTAAAAGTCTATATGCAGAGAGAAAAAAAAACTTCATTCCTAAATTATCAGTGAAATACACCCCAAAAAAAATTATCTAGAGATTGCTGAAAACAAATCATCAGCAATGATAACAGGTATCTTCAAAAAGAAGGGTAAGATTATTTGTTGACAGTGGCAACTGATTTCAAAGGAAAGCACTTAGCAATAAAAATGTGTTTAATACATGTATTTCCTATCTCCTTAAAGTTAGAAGGAAAAATGAAGTTAAGATTTTGTAGGGAAAATTCCTAAGATCAAAATTAGAAGCCTTCATATTGAAATAAAGAATGTGGGGCTGGGGTATGGATCAGTGGTGGATACCTAACCTGGAGAGTACCTTGAGTTCAATACCCAGCATCATGGGGAATGAGGGAATAAAGATTGTGGCCACCTCCAAAATATGGTGCTCAAGAAGATTGTGTTTTTAATGTTTTTAGTAAATGAATTTAGCACCTAACAAAAATTATTGTTAAAACCAAAAGAAACCCTGGCTCCCCCAAGTGAGTTCAACTTCCTGATACAATAAAACGTTTAGCTTATAAACAGTAAGTCTAATATAAGTCTAACAGTAAGTCTTAACAACATAAAGGAGCCAAAAATAATTTTACATGATTTTAAAGCCATTCTGCCCTTAGCTTTTTAAGACACTAAACATATATTTTCAGTTGGGAATATGGATTCATATGTAAGAAGGTTGAAACATTTGAAACTCCAAAAGATTACAAAGTAGTGAAGACAATTCCTTACAACTTGGAATAACTGAAGATTGTGATAGACGTGTTGCCATGTCATAGTGAATTTCAGAGAAGGGGGAAAGTAAAATTTAAAAAGAGAGTATCCCATCTATGTCAAAGAATCAGACACGTATGGTCTTTCTTGGGGATCTGCCTACATGCAGGGACTACAAAGTTGCTCCAAGAAGTCTGAGTCCAGGAGCAGGAAGTCCAAGGTGAAGAAAACCACACTACTCTCACCACACCCTGCAGAAGAGAGGCCTTTTTCTGCTTGGTCTTCCCAAAGGGAAGGCTTTTTTCTAATTGGTCCATTCAAAAGAAGCAGATCTAGATTGTATAGGAAATGAAGACTTAGGAATGGAATCTGAATCCCTTTTTAAAAGAGAGAGAGAGAGAACAAAACCATAAACACAAAAGTAGGTAGAAAATGATACATTAATCTAAAATTAGCAAAGAAATTATGACATTCCAAGTTTTTAAAATCTGACAAATACAACAAACCTCAGCAAATCTGCATGTAGCATAAGATTGTGATTGATGTACCTGTATAATGCTTTTTCCTACATTTTGAAATTTATATACATTGTCTCTTGGATAAATAATTTGTAGTGATTTTTCTATAGAGGAAACAAAAGAAAATTAATGTTTTCTCTGACATCTTTGAATTTTTTTAATTTTTTTGATAATTTAGAAGAGTTACTTTCAGTGTTACAGTTCATTATTTGTAGTGTCCTATACCACATAATTAAGATTGTCAAACATGGGAAAATTTCTACCAAGTGACCTGTATATGTGAGCTATAATCATAGAATTCTTTCTTTTTTTAACAAAATACTTCTGACTTCATGCATTTCACACTTTGCTTCTCCTCCCCATGTATGTCCAGTTCCAGTTTCAGAGGACAGTTTTTGCTAGCATTTGACATCTGGTCCTGTGTCTTCATGACACATGAGTCAGTACAGAGGTGGTGGGAGTGCTTCTGGAAACCATTCCCACCTGAAGACACCTAGTAATAGTTTATATAGAAGCCACTGAAATAATTCTCTGTGTGTGTGTTCATATTTCTATAACTCACTATACCATGATTAAATGTGTTCATAAATCAGTTTCTCCTCAGCTTTATCCCCAAATGTCCTTAGTCTCAACAGAAGAGACTAAGGTGATGGAAAAGAAATCAAGAGTGGAAAAGTACAGCTGGCTTATCTGGTGAAGTTAAAATATCTTGTTTTGCAAATTTTACATAAAAATGTGACTATGTGAGCTACTTCTTGGTCCCTTCTCAATTCTTTGGATAAAGGGATCACATTACTGAGGGGTCCTAACACATAAGTTTCATGATAAATCTACATGTATCTGCCCAAAGAGGGTGATCTTTCCCCCTAATTTCAAATTAGGGGGAAAGATCACCCTCTTTGGGCAGATCACATAGTTGAGCAGTGTGATCTTCATCGATCTTAAAAAACATGAAAATTTACTACATAGATCGCTACTTAAAAATTGGAATTTACCTTGAGATTCAGTGATTATAACTCTAGGAGTGAATCCTGGCATTTCTCCTGGTTAAAACAAAACAAACAAACAAACAAAACATCTAATCAATTACTGTATAAACCATCATTTTTGCAACAACTCCTAAAACCAATTATGCAAATTTTGCAAGAAAATTACCAGAACTTGTTTAAATAAAGAGATGGCTTGATTATAAATGATATATAATGACAATGACTAATGAAAGAAGCATGTAGATAATTGCTTAAGTTTTCCCTCAAAGTCCATTTTGATTTTGGAGTCACTTTAGAAGGAAAGCTCACATAGTAGATAAGAACTCTGCAAACCCCTGACATAGCCATGTCCAAATCTGATTTTTAATCAAAAATAATATTTATGAGTGAATTGACAAGATGTTCTGACATTAAGCCCTTTCATCAAGATAAGATGAAAAAGAAAAAATGGCAGGAATTACAGATGAAATGATTGTTTTCAATCTATATTTGCCAATACAGATTGGCAAAATGTTGATAATTACTGAAGCTGGGTGATGGATTCATAAAGGTACATATTTTTTTTATATTTTTTGTTTATTCATAATAAAAATTGCTTTTTTAAAAAAAAAAATCCCTTGTTGAATTGGTTGTGGTGGCACACGCCTGTAATCTCAGCAACTCTGGAGGCCCAGAAAGGAAGATTACAAGTTCAGAGCCAGCCTCAGCAACTTAGCAAGACCATAGCAATTTAAACAAGATACTGTCTCAAAATAAAAACAGGCTGGGGATTGCAGAACCCCTGAGCTCAATTCCTAGTATGGACCAAAAAAAAAAAATTGTCACTTTGTTGAAAAGATTTTAATAAAGTACACATTATAATATGCCCAAAAAAGTAGATTTAGGATTCAGAGGATGTGAATAATCTTGTTCTTGACTTTACAATTGAGGAAAGAATAGTCATTACAGACTTCATCAGTGCATTGTCCTTCACAATGTATACAATATCTAGTAGTAATATCTAAAACGATGATGAGGATGAGGATGAGGATGGTGATGATATTTTTTGTTTTGAGGGGGATACTAGGGATTAAACTCAGGGGCACTCAATCATTGAGCCATATCCTCAGCCCTATTTTGTATTTTATTTAGAGACAGGGTCTCATTGAATGGCTTAGTGCCTTGCTTTTACTGAGGCTGGCTTTGAACTTGTGATCCAGCCTCAGCCTCCCAAGCCACTGGGATTACACTCAGGGGCCACTGCACCTGGCTTGATATTTTGTTCTTCTTATGTTAGCAAAATTATATTAACTTTCAGCAAAATTATATTAACTTTTAACAAGATTAGTAACAAATACCTGATTTTTGCTACTTCTTCCAGCCATTCCCCTTCTGCCTTATAGTTACTACCCAGTAGTCCATTCATTTATCAATGGATTAATCCAGCAACTGGATCAATCCACTAATGAGGTCAGAACCCTAATCATTGCCTAAAACTCTGCCCTCTGAACTGGGAACCCTGATTCCACTACATGAGCTTTTGGGAACATTCCAAATTCAAACCATAACATCTACTTGTTTGTATTACTCTGTTCAAATTGAAATCTCTAGTGGGAAGATCCTATTTCCAAGTTTGTATAATGTGTTCATGTCTTAGCTGGTTAGATTTAGCTTCCAGGATAGGAGATAAGGCTAAAAACTTACATAGTAGTGACTGCCTATTTGCATAAAATGGGTTTAGATAGTGGGCAATCAAAAGCAAAGAGCCAACACCTACTACTTTGCTTTTATTACACAAATGTATAATAATGTTACATGCAATTCTGAAAGTATATTGCACTATACGTGAGTTAGTTAAGCCAGAAGATGCTCATTAGAAAACTGAAACAAACACAACAACAAGAAAGCTACCACTCAGGTTGAATTGTCATTTTTCATCATGAAGGATAGTGAAGGAAGGCACTTTAAGAAGACTAAAAAATCTAAACTAGAAGAATAAATTCCATACTCATTTTAATGACTGGGTGCTTACATGGGTGATTTACTTAGCAACATTTTTCTATGCTAGATGCTCTCAATCAACAAGAGCAAGGCACAAACAAATACATTACTTCATATGTACCCGATTGATGAAATGGTTTTAGAACTGCATGAACAGAGATGGTTAGAAGGAGTATCATTATGTATGTTATTAAAAGTCAATGTTAGCAGGACTGCTCCCACTGACTCATACCAGAGCCCAGGCCTAGATCAGGTCCTGCTGAACTCTGTGAGAACCCAGGCCCAGGATTACCCCTGCACAGAGTGGAGGACCATGCTGGGGCCCCCATTTATCAACACATTGCTCCCCCAGCCTGCCTCCATCTTGGGACACTGCAGCCATTATCATAACCCTCTCCACATAGTAACCAGCACCTTGGAACAATAAGCAAGGCCTGGAGGCAGCTGCATCTCCAAACAGGCAGCCCAAAGCCATTGTAAGGCCCACCATTTTGGCCCCATCTCTGAAAGTGATTGTATCCATCTTGGGACACCCACACTGCTATCTTTAGTTACCTCCTCTATTGCTTCCACCACCTTTATTTGTAGTAGCACCCATCTTGGGACACTAACTGGGGACTGGAAGCCCAACACCAAGTGAGGTACAGGTAATCTGCATGGACACTACAAGATTATAGGGTAGAAACTGTAATATATCATATCCAACCTGCAAGAAAGGAAGACACATAGCCATCCTGAAAAAACAAGGAAAGAAAGTGCCCCCCCAAACAAACCAAGATACTACAATAATAGAATACATTGACAGGCAGTTGATGAAATGTCAGAGAAGGAGTTCAGAATGTACATAATTAAAATGATCTGCAAATTAAATAATGACATAAAAGAGCAAATAGAGGCAAAAATTAATCACTCCAACAAAGAGATAAGAGCATCCATTAATCATATCAACAGAGATAAGGGACCAAATACAGGTAGCAAAAGATTACTTCAAGAAAGAGATAGAGATTCTGAAAAAAAAAAAAAAAAACAGAAATCCCTGAAATGAAGGAAACAATAAACCAAATAAAAAATGCAATAGAAAGCATCACCAACAGACTAGATCACTTGAAAAACAGAATATCAAATAAAGAAGACAAAATATACAATCCTGAAAATTAAGCTGACCACACAGTGAAGATGGTAAGAAACCATGAACAGAACATCCAAGATTTATGAGATAGCATCAAAAGACCAAATCTAAGATTTATTGGGATACAGGGAGCCACAGAGATTCAAACCAAAGGAATGCACAATTTCTTCAATGAAATAATATCAGAAAATTTCCCAAACATGAAGAATGAATTGGAAAATCAAATATAAGAGGCTTAGAGGACACCAAATGTACAAAATTACAACACATCTAAACCAAGGCACATTATAATTGAAATGCCTAGCATACAAAATAAGGAGACAATCTTAAAGGCCACAAGAGAGAGGAATCAGATTACATATAGGGGGAAACCAATTCATGTCTCAGAAGATTTTTCAACCCAGAACCTCAAAGCCAGGAGATCCTGGAACAGCATATAGCAAGCTCTGAAAGAAAATGAATGCCAACCAAGAATCTTATATCCAGAAAAATTAAGCTTTAGATTTGATGATGACATAAAAAACTTTCATGATAAACAAAAAAGAATTTATAGCAAGAAAGTGTGCACTACAGAGAATTCTCGGCAAAATATTCCATGAGGAGGAAACAAAAAACAACTATGAAAATCAGCAAAGAGAGGAACTACACAAAAGAAAAGGCCAATCAAAGAAGAAACCGTGTCAAGTTAAGAAACAAAAATAAGCCAAAATATCTGGTATACAAATCATATTTCAATAATAACCCTGAATGTGAATGGCCTAAACTCATCAATTAAAAAACATAGGCTGACATATTGGATTAAGAATAAAGACCCAATGATATGCTGCCTTCAAGAGACTCATCTCACAGGAAAACATCCACAAACTGAAGGGGAAAGGGTGGGAAAACCCATCCCACTCACATGGACTGCATAAACAAGCAGGGGTTTCCATCCTCATATGAGATAAAGTGAACTTCAAACCAAAGCTAGTGAAAAGAGATAAAGAAGGATATTTCATACTGCTTAAGAGATTCATATATCAATCAGATATAACAATCATAAATATCTATACCCCAAACAATGGGGTATATATATATATATATATATATATATATATATATATATATAAATAACAAACCCTTCTAAACAAGAATAAAATAGACCACAACACAATAATACTGGGTGACTTTATTATACCTCTCTCACCACTGGATAGATCTTTCAAGCAAAAAAATTAACAAAGTAACTATAGAACTCAATAAAACAATAAGTAAATTAGTCTTAACAGTCATATATAGAATATTTCATCCATCAACAAGTGAATATACTTTCTTTTCACCAGCACATGGACCCATTTCTAAAAATACTATATGTTATGCCAGTCTTAGCAAAGCAAGTCTTAGCAAATACCAAAAAAATAGAGATTTTACCCTGCATTCTATCTGACCATATGGAATGAAATTAGAAATCAATGATAAAATAAAAACTAGAAGCTACTCCAACACCTTGAGACTAAATAATATGTTATTGAAAGATGCATGGATAACAGAAGACATCAGGAAGGAGATTAAAAAATTTCTTAAAGGTAAATGAGGTACAATATATCAAAAATCTCTGGGACACTATGAAGACAGTACTAAGAGGAAAGTTAATTGCATTAATTTCATTCATTAAAAGAAAAAAAAGTCAAAAATAAATAACCTGACATTACATCTCAAAGCCCTAGAAAAAAAGGAACAAACCAACATCAAAAGAAAAGGAAGACAAGAAGTAACTAAAATTAGGCCTGAAAACAATGAAATTGAAACAAAAGAAACAATTCAAAAAATTGACCAAACAAAAAGCTGGTTCTTTGAAAAAAATAAATAAAATTGACAAACCATTAGCCACCCTAATGAAAAGAAAGAGAGAGAAAACTCAAATTACCAAAATTCATGATGAAAAAGGAAATATCAAGACAGACACTAGTGAAATACAGAAGATAATTAGAAATTATTTTGAAAATTTATACTTCAGTAAATAGGAAACTTTGAAGACATTGACAAATTTCTAGAGGCATATGATCAACCCAAGCTGAGTCAAGAGGACATACACAATTTAAACAGATCAATTTCAAGCAAGAAAATACAAGACACCATCAAAAGCCTACCAACCAAGAAAAGCCCAGAACCAGACGGATTCATAGCTGAGTTCTCTACAAGACATACAAAGAAGAATTAATACCAATACTCTTCAAAATATTTCATGAAACAGAAAAGGAGAGAACCCTTCCAAACTCATTCTATGAAGCTAGTATCATCCTGATATCAAAACCAGGCAGAGATAAATCAAGGAAAGAAAATTTAAGACCAATATTCCTGATGAACATACATGCAAAAATTCTCAATAAAATTCTGGCAAATTGCATACATAAACACAGTTAAAAAAAAAATAGTGCACCATGATCAAGTGGGATTCATTCCAAGCATGCAAGTTTGGTTCAACACACAGACATCAATAAATGTAATTCATCACATCAATAGACTTAAAGACAAGAATCATATGATTATATCAATTCATTCAAAGAAAGCATTTGACAAAATACAGCACCCTTTCATTTTCAAAACACTAGAAAAACTGGAGATTTTAAGAACACACCTCAACATTGTAAAAGCTATATATGCTAAACCCAAGGCCAACATCTTTCTAAATGGAGAAAAATTGGAAGCATTACCTCTAAAAACTGGAACAAGAGAGGGATGCCCTCTTTCACCACTTCTATTCAACATAGTCCTTAAAACCCTAGCCAGAGCAATTAGATAGATGAAAGAAATTAAAGAGATGTGGATAGGAAAAGAAGAACTCAAACTATTATTATTTGCTGATGTCATAATTCTATACTTAGAGGATCCAATAAACTCTACCAAAAAACTTCTAGAATTAATAAATGAATTCAGCAAAGTAGCAGGATATAAAATCAATACCCATAAATCAAATGCATTTCTATACATCAGTGATGAAACCTCTGAAAGAGAAATTAGGAAAATTACCCCATTCACAATAACCTTGAATAAAATAAGATACTTGGGAATCAATTTAACAAAAGAGGTGAAAGACCTCTACAGTTAAAACTACAGAACACTAAAGAAAGAAATTGAAGAAGCCTTAGAAGATGGAAAGATCTCTCATGCTCTTGGGTAGGCAAAATTAATATAGTGAAAATGGCCATACTACCCAAAGTGCTATAAAGATTCAATGTGATTCCAATTAAAATACCAACATCATACCTTATAGAAATAGAAAAAGCAATTATGAAATTCATTTGGAAAAATAATCTTATTTTTCCAGAGTAGCCAAAGCAATCTTTAGCAAGAAGAGTGAAGCAGGAAACATCACAATACCAGACCTTAAACTATACTACAAAGCTATAGTTTAAAAAAAAATGGCATGGTATTGGCACCAAAATAGACATGTAGACCAATGATACAGAACAGAAGACACAGAGACAAATCCACATAAATATAGTTATCTCGTACTAGACAAAGGTGCCAAAAACATACGTTGGAGAAAAGATAGCCTCTACAACAAACAGTGCTGGGAGAACTAGAAATCTATATGCAGCAAAATGAAACTAAATCCCTATCTCTCACCATGCACAAAACTCAACTCAAAGTGGATCAAACATCTAGAAATTAGACTAGAGACTCCATGCCTAGTAGAGGAAAAAGTAGGCCTAAATCTCCATCACATTAGATTAGGCCCTGACTTCCTTAACAAGACTCCTAAAGTGCAATAAATAAAATCAAGAAGCAATAAATAAAATGGATTCAAACTAAAAAGCTTCTTCTCAGTAAAAGAAACAATCAATGAGGTGAAGAGAGAGCCTACATTTTGGGAGCAAATTTTTGCCACATGCATATCAGATAGACCACTAATCTCCAGGATATATAAAGAACTCATAAAACTTAACACCAAAAAACAAACAACTCTAGACATTGATCAGAGAGGGATCCAACATGGCCGCCGGCGAGGAAGCAGCGATTCCAATGTCTCCACATTAACGGGATCAGAAAGACCCATTGGAACAGCGGCAGTATACCTACTGAGGAACTTCTAGAAAAATTCCGTGAAGAGGGGACCTGCGGGAATTGGTAGGTTTATTAGAAGTGTCAGTTTGTCCCAGACAAGTGGATCTTGACCGGCCACGCGGACGCGGAGGTCAAGTCCCACAGCCACCAGCCGCTTCAGAAAGCAGCCGGAGGCCCCGAGCGGCGCGGCCCGCCCGAACCCGCAGACGGCACCCGACACCTCGCCGTCCCGAGAGGCCCCACTCTCGCTCAGCGAATGGCCACTCCACCCGCCCAGATCTTAGCCACGCAGCGGCAGCTGCCCGGCTCTACCGGCAGCCCGGCGCAGCGAGAAGTGTCCCCGCCTGGCCCAGCAGATAGCCCATACAATCCCGGCTCTACTAACAGCCCCGCCCACCCGGCGAATGGCTCCCCCCCCCCCAGACAGCGTGAAGAGAATATAACCAACCTTTTACAAAATAGCGAACTGGGAACTAAAACCAGAGATTCTGTCAGACCAGAGACAAGCCAGTTCCACACCTCCCTTCGGACACTCCGGCAAGGAGCCAGGGGCCCGCCATAGCAGAGAGAGGAAGTCACCAAAGTTCGGCCAAAGAGATTCCTTCCCAGCGGAATCTACTTTAGCAGGTGTGTGACTCCCACCCACATCAGATACAAACAACCGGGAAACTTCAAAATCTCTCCGTGGGCGTGACCCTAAGGGCCAAAGGACTCTCGACCCCCAACTCCCCCTACTGCCAGTGATGAGGGCGTGACTGTAGGGGCAGAGGGAAGCAGAGAAGACGCCCCACCCCCAAATCCCCCAACCGCGAACTGAGAGGGTATGACGGTAGGGGCGGAGGGAAACAGAGGACACTCCAGACCCCCAACTCCTCCTACCGCCAGCAGAGTGGTTGTGACTGTAGGGGCTGAGGTAAGTAGAGGGGATCCTAGATCCCCAACTCCTATTACCACCAGCAGTGACACCAATGGTCTTAGCTGCCAGATTCCGAAGGTGTGCCCACCAAAGGGGTCCGGAAAAATTAAACAATTGACTCCCAGACTACAGCTCCACAGCACTGGGGCTTAGATGAATGACAACGAGAGTGCTCAGTAGTTAGGGAAATAGAGCACTCGGTGGGGCTGAAAGTGTAACCAAATCCTTGGGGAACGGCCTCCGGTGAGCAGGACCTGGCTGGCTGGCAGGAGGATGGGGAGGAGGGGCCGTAGAAGTGAAACGGCTCTGGACCAACAGGATTGAGAGACTCCCAGGAACCGCCTTACATGGATTGCTGTTGACACATTGAGGGCAAAACTCAGCCCGGAGGGCACAGCTTTGCCTACGGGAAGAGAAGAAAATGGATGTCTAAGACCTAATTTTATTTCCTATTTCATTTTAACTTTTCTCTCCCTTTTCCCTCTCTCTCTCCCCTTCCAAGTTTTACAGCTCTTTCCATTCTCCTCTATGCTATCTATCTCCCTCTCCTTCTTTCCTTTCAAGAGCACCTACCTTCCCCTTCACCCTAACTTTCATCCCAAGCATTACGTCATCCATTTCGTGTAACTGTCTAAATAAAAATAGGTGTGCGCCCTTCCCCCGTGCCTGCAAGGTAGCCGGATCTGCAAGCAACCAGCAGGTCAGGCCCAGCAACCTGGGAGTGGCAGAGCCGCCCCACGCACCTGCAAGGTAGGCGCACCTGCTACCAACCAGCAGAACAGGCCCAGCGGCCCGCCGATGTGGTAGGCACAGCGCCCCAATTGGAGGAGGAGCAGAGCCCCTGCCCGCGCCTGCGCGGGAGACTTAGCAACTATACAAGAGTAATACAAATATATAGGGGGAAAATTCAACAACACAACAGTCTCAGAAAGAAACGCGAAAGAAACAGTAAGCAGAAAGAAACACGAACAGTACGAAGAGACAAGGAAAGAAAGGACCACAAGCAATGCAGGTCAACTCAACGTTAGAAGAGGTAATTTCTGCAGCAGATGGAATGTCAGATAAAGAATTCAGGAGATACATGCTTCAGATGATCTGGAGTCTCAAGGAAGACATTAGACAGCAAAATCAGACAATGAAAGATCTCTTCAACAATGAAATACACAAACAAATCCAGGAAGCAAAAGATCAACTATACAGGGAGATAGAAGTTATAAAAAACAAACAAACAGAAATCCTAGAAAGGCAGCAAGCAATAAACCAACTTAAAAACTCAATTGAGAATACTACCAACAGAGTAGAACACTTAGAAGATAGAACATCAGACAATGAAGACAAAGTATTTCAACTTGAAAAGAACATAGACAGCTCAGCAAGACAGTTAAGAAACCATGAGCAGAACATCCAAGAGATATGGGATAACATAAAGAGACCAAACTTAAGAGTCATTGGGATACAGGAAGGCACAGAGCTCCAAACCAAAGGAATAAACAATCTATTCAATGAAATAATACGAGAAAACTTCCCAGACTTGAAGAATGAGACAGAATCCCAAATCCTAGAAGCCTACAGGATGCCGAATGTGCATAATCATAAGAGATCCACACCTAGACACATTATAATGAAGATGCCCAACATACAGAATAAGGAGAGAATTTTAAAAGCTACAAGAGAAAGGAAACAGATTACATTTAGGGGTAAACCAATCAGGATAACAGCTGATCTCTCAACACAGACTTTGAAAGCTAGAAGATCCTGGAATAACATATTTCAAACACTGAAAGAAAATGGGTTCCAACCAAGAATTGTGTATCCAGCAAAATTGAGCTTCAAGATGGAAGATGAAATTAAAACCTTCCACAATAAACAAAAGTTAAAAGAATTTGCAGCTAGAAAACCATCTCTCCAAAAAATCCTCAGCAAAACATTACAGGAAGAGGAAATGGAAAATAACAATGAAAACCAACAGTGGGAGGTAGGACAGTAAAGGGGGGAAAATAATCAAAGAGGAAAACAAACCATATTCAGTAACATACATAAACAAATATGGCTGGAAGGATAACCCATATGTCAATAATAACCCTAAATGTTAATGGCTTAAACTCACCAATTAAGAGACACACACTAGTAGAATGGATCACAAAACATGACCCAACAATATGCTGCCTACAGGAGATGCATTTCATAGAAAAAGACATACATAGACTGAAGGTGAAAGGTTGGGAAAAATCATATCACTCATATGGACTTCGGAAACAAGCAGGAGTGTCCATACTCATATCAAATAAAATAGATTTCAAGCCACAGTTAATCAAAAGGGATAAAGAGGGACACTACATACTGCTCAAGGGAACCATACACCAACAAGACATAACAATCATAAATATATATGCCCCAAACAATGGTGCAGCTATGTTCATCAAACAAACTCTTCTCAAGTTCAAGAGTCTAATAGACCACCATACAATAATCATGGGAGACTTCAACACACCTCTCTCACCTCTCTCACCACAGATCTTCTAAACAAAAGTTGAATAAGGAAACTATAGAACTCAATAACACAATTAATAACCTAGACTTAATGGACATATATAGAATATACCACCCAACATCAAGCAGTTACACTTTTTTCTCAGCAGCACATGGATCCTTCTCAAAAATAGATCATCTATTATGTCACAGAGCAACTCTTAGACAATATAAAGGAGTAGAGATAATACCATGCATCTTATCTGATCATAATGGAATGAAACTGAAAATCAAGGATAAAAGAAGGAAGGAAAAATCATGCATCACTTGGAGAATGCACAACAGGTTACTGAATGATCAATGGGTTAAAGAAGACATTAAGGAGGAAATTAAAAAATTCTTAGAGATAAATGAAAACACAGACACAACATATCGGAATCTATGGGACACATTGAAAGCAGTTCTAAGAGGAAAATTCATTGCATGGAGTTCATTCCTTAAAAAAAGAAAAAACCAACAAATAAATGATCTCATACTTCATCTCAAAATCCTAGAAAAAGAAGAGCAAAATAACAGCAAAAGAAGTAGAAGGCAAGAAATAATTAAAATCAGAGCTGAAATTAATGAAATTGAAACAAAAGAAACAATTGAAAAAATTGAGAAAACTAAAAGTTGGTTCTTTGAAAAAATAAATAAGATTGACCCTTAGCCATGCTAACGAAGAGAAGAAGAGAGAGAACTCAAATTACTAGCATACGGGATGAAAAAGGCAATATCACAACAGACACTTCAGAAATACAGAAGATAATCAGAAATTATTTTGAATCCTTATACTCCAATAAAATAGAAGATAGTGAAGGCATCGATAAATTTCTTAAGTCATATGATCTGCCCAGATTGAGTCAGGAGGATATAGACAACCTAAACAGACCAATATCAATTGAGGAAATAGAAGAAACCATCAAAAGACTACCAACTAAGAAAAGCCCAGGACCGGATGGGTATACAGCAGAGTTTTACAAAACCTTTAAAGAGGAACTAATACCAATACTTTTCAAGCTATTTCAGGAAACAGAAAAAGAGGGAGAACTTCCAAATTCATTCTACGAGGCCAACATCACCCTGATTCCTAAACCAGACAAAGACACTTCAAAGAAAGAAAACTACAGACCAATATCTCTAGTGAACCTAGATGCAAAAATCCTCAATAAAATTCTGGCGAATCAAATACAAAAACACATCAAAAAAATTGTGCACCATGATCAAGTAGGATTCATCCCTGGGATGCAAGGCTGGTTCAATATACAGAAATCAATAAATGTTATTCACCACATCAATAGACTTAAAGATAAGAACCATATGATCATCTCGATAGATGCAGAAAAAGCATTCGACAAAGTACAGCATCCCTTTATGTTCAAAACTCTAGAAAAACTAGTGATAACAGGAACATACCTCAATATTGCAATCTATGCTAAGCCTCAGGCTAGCATCATTCTGAATGGAGAAAAATTGAAGGCATTCCCTCTAAAATCTGGAACAAGACAGGGATGCCCTCTCTCACCACTTCTGTTCAACATAGTTCTCGAAACACTGGCCAGAGCAATTAGACAGACGAAAGAAATTAAAGGCATAAAAATAGGAAAAGAAGAACTTAAATTATCACTATTTGCAGATGACATGATTCTATACCTAGCAGACCCAAAAGGGTCTACAAAGAAACTATTAGAGCTAATAAATGAATTCAGCAAAGTGGCAGGATATAAAATCAACACGCATAAATCAAAGGCATTCCTGTATATCAGCGACAAACCCTCTGAAATGGAAATGGGGACAACCACTCCATTCACAATATCCTCAAAAATAATAAAATACTTGGGAATCAACCTAACAAAAGAGGTAAAAGACTTATACAATGAAAACTACAGAACCCTAAAGAGAGAAATTGAAGAAGATCTTAGAAGATGAAAAAATATACCCTGTTCATGGATAGGCAGAACGAACATCATCATAATGGCGATATTACCAAAAGTTCTCTATAGGTTTAATGCAATGCCAATCAAAATCCCAATGGCATTTCTTGTAGAAATAGAGAAAGCAATCATAAAATTCATATGGAAAAATAAAATACCCAGAATAGCAAAAACAATGCTAAGCAGGAAGTGTGAATCAGGCGGTATAGCGATACCAGACTTCAAACTATACTACAGAGCAATAGTAACAAAAACAGCATGGTACTGGTACCAAAACAGGGGGGTGGACCAATGGTACAGAATAGAGGACACAGAAACCAACCCACAAAACTACAACTTTCTTATATTTGATAAAGGGGCTAAAAGCATGAAATGGAGGAAGGATAGCATCTTCAACAAATGGTGCTGGGAAAACTGGAAATCCATATGCAACAAAATGAAACTGAATCCCTTTCTCTCACCATGCACAAAAGTTAACTCAAAATGGATCAAGGAGCTTGATATCAAACCAGAGACAAGGCATCTGATAGAAGAAAAAGTTGGCTACGACCTACACACTGTGGGGTCGGGCTCCAAATTCCTCAATAGGACACCCATAGCACAAGAGTTAATATCTAGAATCAACAAATGGGACTTGCTCAAACTAAATATTTTTTCTCAGCAAAAGAAACAATAAGAGAGGTAAATAGGGAGCCAACATCATGGGAACAAATTTTTACTCCTCACATTTCAGATAGAGCCCTAATATCCAGAGTATACAAAGAACTCAAAAAATTAGACAATAAGATAACAAATAACCCAATCAACAAATGGGCCAAGGACCTGAACAGACACTTCTCAGAGGAGGACATACAATCAATCAACAAGTACATGAAAAAATGCTCACCATTGCTAGCAGTCAGAGAAATGCAAATCAAAACCACCCTAAGATATCATCTCACTCCAGTAAGATTGGCAGCCATTAAGAAGTCAAACAACAACAAGTGCTGGCGAGGATGTGGGGAAAAGGGTACACTTGTACATTGTTGTTGGGACTGCAAATTGGTGCAACCAATTTGGAAAGCAGTATGGAGATTTCTTGGAAAGCTGGGAATGGAACCACCATTTGATCCAGCTATTCCCCTTCTGGGTCTATTCCCTAAAGACCTAAAAACAGCATGCTACAGGGACACTGCTACATCAATGTTCATAGCAGTACAATTCACAATAGCAAGACTGTGGAAGCAACCTAGATGCCCTTCAATAGACGAATGGATAAAAAAAATGTGGCATTTATACACAATGGAGTATTACTCTGCATTAAAAAATGACAAAATTATAGAATTTGGAGGGAAATGGATGGCATTAGAGCAGATTATGCTAAGTGAAGCTAGCCAATCCCTAAAAAACAAATGCCAAATGTCCTCTTTGATATAAGGAGAGTAACTAAGAACAGAGTAGGGAAGAGGAGCATGAGAAAATGACTAATATTAAACAGGGATGAGAGGTGGGAGGGACAGGGAGAGAGAAGGGAAATTGCTTGGAAATGGAAGGAGACCCTCAGGGTTATACAAAATTATATACAAGAGGAAGTGAGGGGAAAGGGAAAAATAATACAAGGGGGAGAAATGAATTACAGTAGAGGGGGTAGAGAGAGAAGAGTGGAGGGGAGGGGAGGGGAGAGGGGATAGTAGAGGATAGGAAAGGCAGCAGAATACAACAGACACTAGTATGGCAATATGTAAATCAGTGGAAGTGTAACTGATGTGACTTTGCAATCTGTATACGGGGTAAAAATGGGAGTTCATAACCCACTTGAATCAAAGTGTGAAATATGATATATCAAGAACTATGTAATGTTTTGAACAACCAATAAAAAAATTAAAAAAAAAAACAACTCAATCAATAAGTGGGCTAAGGAGCTGAACAGACACTTCTCAGAAGATATACAATCAATCAACAAATATATGAAAAAACGTTCAACATAATCAAAACTACCTTAAGATTTTATATCATACAGTCAGAATGGCAGTTACCATGAATACAAACAACAATAAATACTGGCAAGGATGTGGGGGAAAAGACATTGCTGGTAGCTCTGTAAATTGGTTCAATCACTCTGGAAAGCTGTTTGGATATTCCTTAGAAAACTTGGAATGGAACCACCATTTGACCCAGCTATTCCACTCCTTGGTCTATACCCAAAGGGCTTAAAATCAGTGTCCTATAGTAACACAGCCACATCAATGTTTATAGCAGCTCAATTCACAATAGGTAAACTGTGGAACCAACCTAGAAGCCCTTTAATAGGTGAATTGATAAAGAAATTGTGGTATATATACACAATGGAATATTACTCAGCATTAAAAGAGAATAAAATCATGACATATGCAGGTAAATGGATGGAGTGAGACAATATCATGCTAAGCAAAGTAAGCCAATACCCAAAACACCAAAGGCCAAATGTTCTCTTGGATAAATGGATGCTGATCCATAATGGGGGAGAGGGTGATGGGAAAAATGGAGGAACTGTGATTGGGCAAAGGGGAGAAAGTAGAGGGGGCATGGGGACAGGAAATATGGTGGAATGAGATGGACATCATTACCCTAGGTACATGTATGACTGCACATAAGGTGCAATGCTATATTGTATACAACCAGAGAAATGAAAATTTTGGCTGCAATTGTATACAATGAATCAAAATGCATTCTGCTGTCACATATACCTAATTAGGATAAATAAGTATATAATTTTTTTAAAAGAGAAAGGGAAAGAGAAAAACATGTATCAAAACCTTAACAATCAGTGAGTAGTATTAAAAAAATGATTGTACTATTCCTGTAATTTTCTGTAGAGATTTTTTTTTCCAAATAAAAATTAAACTAAAAATAAAAGAAAACTTAAAAAAAAAGTCAATGCTATCCAGGCTTAGTGGTGCAGGCCTGTAATCCCAGCACTTAAGGAGACTGAAGGAGGAGGATCACAAGTTCAAAGCTAGCCTCAGCAAAAGTGAAGTGCTAAGCAACTCAGTGAGACCCTGTCTCTAAGTAAAATACAAAATAGAGCTGGGAATGTGGCTCAATGGTTAAGTGCCCATGAGTTCAATCCCTGGTAGCACTCCCCCCACCAAAAAAAAGTAGTCAATGCTAGTATAAAAATAAAGACATCCACAATCATATTTCATCATGAAAAGCAGTGCTCAGAGAAGCATTTTCCTGAAACCATTATCGAGACAGACCAGTGGTTCAGAGAATCTTTCAATTCACCACTGTACATAGGAAACAAGCAGTTGGCATTAAAATACATTTATCAAAATTCCATATGAAAGTAGCAAAAGAATATTCAGTGTCAATAATACTTTGGCAACATTCTAGTAAACTCTCATATTAATACTTCCCTAAAGTAGTAAGAATATTTTGAAATTTATATCCATTTGTTCATGTCAGTTATTGAAAAATTGTGACACCAAGAGAAAGGAGAAAAAGTGTCTAGAGACTGAATCCAACGCTGAGTGTTTGCTCCCTTTTTACCAATGCAAAATTTAAAACTCAGGACATTCAAAGCAGGAGGATTTTATCTATTGGCTGGAAAATAGAAAAAGCTTCCTCAAAGAATTTAAGACATTGTTTGATATTAAAGCAGATAGACAGGTACTATGGAACAGAATGCAAATAATTTTCTACTCTGATGAGCCTGGGAGATTTCTGCTGCTGTTAAAACTATGGTAGTGGGAAACATACTTTGGAGGAAGCATTGCTCCCCATAATCATCATAAAACTTGATCAACATGAGATTAATTCACTAACACAAAACTAAAAATGACAGGCTAACAGGACTCAGGAGTTGGGTTGGATGAGGAAGCCATATCCAAAACAGAAAATGAACATTCTGACATAGGTTAGGAGAGAAAACTACATCTTAATTAATATTCTTGCTGAAATGGACTCAGGCAACCTGTCATGCTCACCTTATCTTGAAGTTGAGATCATAGAGTTTGTTATGAGTTGGATGGAGTCCCAATTTGGAAATTATCATCCCAATTCTGTATAACCATGGATAGGTCACTGCTCTTCTGAGATATTGAGGTGTTGTACTCCCTGCCACCAAAACCCTGTTGAAATCCATGATCACCAAAATTAGTTCTTGCTCCAATATCTATGGTCCTATGGTCATGTCTGTTTTTTTTTTTAATTTTTCTCTTATTCATCTGATTCCTGGTGGATGATCATTCATACTGTAGATGTAGGGTTGACCCTTCAAAAACAAGTAGGTACAAGTGTGTTGGCATGTCTTTTTCCCCACTGAGATTGTAAACTCTTTCACAGTTAGCGAAGTGTTGATCCCCTGGTTTTAAACAAATATCTAATTGTTTAAGTGAAAGAAATACCTTGAATCTGTAAGTATCCATAAGTGAATCTTGCCTCCTGATCAGATTTCTTTTTACATATTTCTTATATTAAAAATCTAGCTAGAGGTGGAGTAATAGAATGCTTAGCATGCATGAGACCCTGGGATCAGTCCTCAGCAATAAAATATAATAATAAAATATCTAGACCAGTGTTATCCTTAAATATAATTATAAAATATGTATGTTGTTTCTAAATTCTAGTAGCCATCTAGTAAGAACATTAAATTAATTTTTATATATTTTATTTAACCCAATGTTTCCAAAATATTATTTCAGCATATAATTCACATAAAAATTCATAATGAGACATTTTTACATTTTTTACCCTAAATATTTGAAATTGAGAGTGCATTTTATAATTATAGCACATTTCTATTTGGTCTGACTATAATTCAGCCGCTCAATACACAAGTAGCTAGTGGCTACTGTTTTGGCTAGCAGAAATTAGAAGGTATAAGGTCAGTAGACGCATAATGAAACATGTATATTATCTTGTAATTTCACAGATATTTCTTGGGGGGGGAAGCAGAGGTTTAAAAGGCACATTTAAAGAAAAAAGATCAAATGCAAAGGGCCATGAAATTCTGACCTAAATATAGAATCCTGCAGAGGTAAAAAAGTAATGCCTGATTTGTCTCTACTGGGTGTTGGTAAAGCGCCCCAGCACCCAGGCTTTGGACATGCTGAAACTGTGTTCCTATTTGAATAGACAGTTTCTCAGGAGGTGCCCGCATGTGTCTAACTATCAATATAGGTCATCCTTTTTTCAAATAAGTATCCAAAGATCCATACATTGGTGATGGCGTTTATAAGGAGTTGCTGATTATCTTAGAGGTAACTGGGACATCTAGTAACAAAAAAAATTTTGAGCCAAATTGATTTTGAATCTTCTCAGCTGTCACCATCACCACTTCCTTACACATACAGAGTAGGCTGTCTCTTGCCCTCATGACCCTCTTTCCCTTCAAGCTTGCCTCCGCCCTAAAAGTTTACCCTGGAGAGGCAGAGCAGGACTTCCCAGAACAACATACCTTCCAAGTGAAGTTTTGTCATTTTCTGCCCCTAATAGCCTACAGGTCAGCTTTTCAGTAACCTTTACAATGAGGCTGTTCTCCCTCCTCTGGTCTGGTTTCTTTCCCATCCTTCTTCCTGGAATTCAATCTCTGAAGGACTGTTCGTAAAATATGGAGGTAGTTCTGAAAATTGACAAGCAGTTGAGACTAGGGGACCGTGATGGAAAGGATCTGAAAGAGAGGGGCAAAGTGGGAACAACTCCCAGCACTTCACACTGCAGAGAGGTCAAAATGTGGGCTACAAATCAAATTTGTCCTTGGCTGGATCCACAATTATAAGATACCTGAGCCCAAGGGCTTTAGAGCATCTGTCTGCCATTTGAGCCCAGAACAAGCTGCCTGGATATGGAGACTGGTCCTCCAATTAGCTACAATTGAGCTCAGGATGAGAGCTGTGCTATCCTTTTTCCTCTCCTCAATTTTGTTATTCTAGCAGCTGTCATCACCATTCACATCCACTCACAGACTGTACATAGTAAAGGAGCTCCATTCAAGTCTCTATCCAGATTAGCTTTGCAGCCCAGCTAATGCGAATTTATGGGAACCAATGGTAAATAGAAATGCTAGTTGCACTCCCACTCACCGTGGGATGTTAGGAGATATTTACATTTAGAAGCTTAACACATCCTGGCTTTAATCCAATATTCTCTAACATTTTCTAAACAGCCCCAGTTTTCTAAACCCTATGGTTAGCAAATATAAAGAAAAGACCAAAGGTAGTGGGGGACGTTAGGAAGCAGTTATAAATATAAACCACCTTTTAAGATTTACACAGAGATTTTGTTAGTAAATTTAGAGGGTTGTGTATTCTGGAACTAAATTTTTGCCTATACACTTTGAAACGAACAGAAGCACACAGGGCAATAATGTGTTTCTTTGGCTTACCCCGCCACTTGCCACCCATCTTTTGCTTTTGAATCAGAATGAGAAAAAGGCAACCAAGAACCAAAGACAGTCACAACGGCATTAGTTTTCAGACTTAACCACCAGTGAAATACACATAGAGAGTAAAAACCAAAAAGAAAACCTCCTGGGCATATCAGTATTTTAACTTTTTCCCCAAATGAGCTTAAATCATTAAACTAAATAACAGCAGCCTAGTCAACTTAAGTCATATAAAACACTCTCTCTTCAAGATTGTTTTAGCCATTCAAGGGCCTGTGCTTTTCTATATACAGTTTATAACCAACATGCCAATTTTTATTAAAAAAAATAAAAATAAGAAGACGAGGAGGAGGAGGAGGAGGAAGAGGAGGAGGAGGAGAAGAAGAAAAGAAAGTCCTGTTGGAGCTTTGGGCTTATGTGGACTCTAGGTCAATGTGAGAATTGACATCTGGATAATACTAAGCTTTGGACCCACAAACACATGTGTATTTCTGTTTAGTTAGGTCTTCTTTTATGTCATTTTTGTAGTAAAAGCCTGATGCCCCTTTTGTTAAACTTATTCCTGAGTATTTTATGGTTATGGTGAATGGAATATTTAGACTATTTGAAGTTTCCTATTCAAATTTTTGCCTCAGAAAAAGTCCTCAAGAACCTCTGAGCCCTTTTGCAGTCACTGAGCTGGGCACCTTCTCTGCTATGACCCTTATCCCCTCCTGATGACCTTGAAGGCCACTTTCTGCCTAGCCTCTTTGGCCCTATTTTCTCCCCATCAGTAACTAAATCCCTCCAGGGTACAAAATTTTGCTGATCCAATCTCCTACCTCCAGTTTGCTGCCAGCTGCTTGGGTTTTTGTTTGTTTGGTTTTTGTTTGGCGGGAGGGCATGCACAGGCATCCTCAGGTCAGATGAGAAAGATTCAGAGCACTGCTGTAAGAAAACAGTGTTCAAGTAAACATATTCAGCTACATTTAACAGATGCATGCTGGAAGCCCATAATCAAAGAAGAAAATGTCCTCTCATAGTCATTGAGTGTGTTGTGGACACAGCCCACTCCCCACAGCATGTGTGCCCCAGCATACCCCTTGGCTACCTCTGTTCTCAGGAACGATGATGCAGCTACACCTTTGGGGAGCAGGCACTAGCCAGGTAGAACAGAGCAAACCATGAAAGATGACGTAGCATTGCTGGGGTCTTGAGTTTACATTTCAAAGGCCAAAATAAGGTTTGTTAATTTTTTTTTCCAGGCAGATAATTTTTCTCCAAGGTCTAAATAAGAGTCAACTGAGAACCAAAACAGAGGCCCCTGGTCAATGGCATCGTCTTACATGGCACACATTGATACAGATGGCTTCATTCACCCAGTGCTGATGAAGGAAGGATCCTCCTTCCACCTCTCCCCCTATCCACACACACACACACACACACACACACACACACATTCACACACACACACACACACATTCACACACACACACACACACACACACACACACTTATACACATTCACACACTCTCATAGACACTTCTCACACACACATGAGAAACTGGACAGGAGTAAGCAGCTTCCCAGCTCCTGCTCTTCCCAGTCCCACCTGGATCAAAGCTGTCAGTGATACCACTCTGTCAGGGATGCTGCTTGAAGTTTTGAATCCTCAGGGAAGGCTCCATCTACCTTTCAGTACTCTGGGTTCTGCGCCTTGACAGCATTCATCCAACATCACAGAGAATCCTCTTCTGGAAACTGGCTCAATCCCCAACTTACATTTGAGATTTGAAAGTAATGCTTATTACCACCACCAGCATCTTCATGGCCCCCAGAGGCAAAATTATCCCACAATGAGAAAAACTAGCATTTATGAAGTACTTATGGTGTACCAGGCCCCACTCCAGAAACTACTTATAAAGCCAGCTTAATGCTCACAGCTGCACCAGGAGATAGAGACCATGAAAATCCCTATTTTATAGATGTGCAAATTGAGGCACAGAGAAGTAACTCACTCAGGGTGCCATATCTAAAATGTAGCACAGTATCAAATTCAAGTTCTCTGCTTTAGAGTGTCCATTCCTAAACACTATATGACCTTGGCTCTCATGATATGCAAAAACAAACAAACAAATAAATAAATAAAAGCCTAGAAAGTTAAACCAATTAACTTTCCCTTTATGTACTTCATACTTACATTCATAAGCAATACTGTCACTGACATTTGGCACCAAATGTAGAATCACTGCAAATATTTTGACCATGAAGAATCAGAATGAGGACTGTCCCTCCAATTTCTCTGTTCAACGCCCGGGGTCAACATGGAAAAGAGAACACAGGAGAGTGAGAGAAAGGGACTCCCTTTGATCAAGAGGGAGGCAGAGACATGGAGTAGATGTTTAGAGACACGCAGAAAAGTGCAGACCCCTGTCACTACCACCTTCATGGTCTCCAAGGCCTTGGCCCAATTGGGAAGGGTCAGGGGCTTCCTTCTTTGCCTACAATATCATCTTGATGAAAAACCAGTTTGTTAGTTTCTTTAAATAATAAATATGCAATTATCACATGACTTAACAACTGTACTTTGGGTCATCTGTCCCAGAGAAACAGAAGTTTATGTTTACATAAAAAAACTTAATTGAAAATATAGCAGTTTTATTCATAATAGCCCAGACTGGAAAAAACAAGATGTCCTACAATGTGTGGATGATCAGACAAATTGTGGCAGGTCTATACCAGCAAATACCTCTCAGTAACAAAAGGAACCAACTCTTGATACATACACAAATTTAGATGATTGATCCTCCAGAGAATTATGCTGAGCACTGTGTTAATTACAGTAGTTTTACAATGTCTTAAAATCAGGTAGTATACATTCTCCAATTTCCTTATTCTTTCTTAAAATTGTGATTTCCCCCTTGAAATTCTAGTTATTTTCATATCAAGTATAAATCAGAATATAAGTTTCTATAAAATTTTTAGTTTTTTATAAAATCGAAACCCTACTTAACTTTTGATTGGTAATCTATGGATCAACCTGAGGACAACTAAAATTTGAAAATATAAAGTTTTTCAATTTATGAATGTGATCTCCTCTCTCTCTCTCTCTCTCTCTCTCTCTCTCTCTCTCTCTCTCTCTCTCCATTTATTTAGGTCTTCTTTTTCTATCAGTGTTTGATATACAAATTCTGCACATATTTTGTTAGATTTTTGACCTAAGTAGTTTGTGCTGTGGGTGCTAATTTAAAAGGCACTCATATTTTTTAATATTTTTTAGTTGTCAATGGACCTTTATTTATTTTTATTTATTTATATGCAGTGCTGAGAATCAAGCCCAGAGCCTCACACATGCTAAGCAAGTTTTTTCTACCACTGAGCCACAACCCCAGCCCCATAAAAGGCACTCATTTTTAAGTTTCAATTTTCAATTACTTATGGCTGCTACATATAAATACTACTCATTTCTATATATTTATCTTTTTTGATCTTGCTAAACACATTTATGAATTCTAGCAGAAATCTGCTGTTGTAGATTCCTTTGGATTTCCCATATATGATCATCTCATCTACCAAGAAAGAGAGAGATTTCCAATTTTGTTTCATACTCTTCTCAACCACAAGGTGGAATTCAGACATCTACCTGAGGATAGACATGACTTTCAGAGCCTTAATAGGACTGGCTTAAACATAACATTCCCATTTTGTAGAAAATCCCTTGTTCCCTACCTCCAGCTCCAGCTTAGTCTCTTTGTGCCTTTATAAAAAGATACCTGAGACTAGATAATTTATAAACAACAAAAATTTTCTCCTCCCAGTTTAGTAGACCAGGAAGTCCAAGATCAAGGAGTTTGTAGGTGCAGTGTCTGGAGAAGGTCCATTTCTCATAAGTGGTGCCATCTAAGTTTCCTCACATGGCAGAAGGAAGAGAAGGGCAAAAGAGGCCTAGCTAGTTCCCTTCGTTGCTTCTTCTTCTTCTTTTTTTTTTTTTTTTTGGATTGAACTCAGGGGCACTCAACCACTGAACCACGTCCCCAGCCCTACATTGTATTTTATTTAGAGACAGGGTCTCACTGAGTTGCTTAGCACCTCACCATTGCTGAGGCTGGCTTTGAATTCGTGATCCTCCTGCCTTGGCCTCCCATGCTGCGGGGACTACAGCACAGTGCCTGGCTCCTTCATTGTTTTCATAAGGCTGCTCATTTCATTCATGATGGTGCCTTCACGATAATCATATCCTGATGGCTCCCCCTCTTAGTACTTTTGCATTGAGAATTACATTTCAACATGAACTTTGAAAAAGACACAAACATTCCAACCATAGTGCCCCCTCACTGAAAGACTTTTAAAACTCCCATATTAGTGCAGGAAGTGGAGAGGGATGGTCAGTCGTCAACTCTCACTGGAATCTCTGACTTCTGGTTTTTACCTCTAACTACCAGTTCAGTCTATGAATCATTTAGAGGGTTGATGCATGTTATCATTCCTCCATAAAACATGAAAATATGTAAATCACATAAAATATGATGCATGTTATCATTCCTCTGTAAAACACTCCTCCATAAAAGGTCTGTTGGATTTCAAATAAAAGAGTAATTTTTATTATTTTTTTCCATGTTGTAATTTAGTAACAACGAATTTTATTTTTTTATTTATTTTTTTATTTATTTTATTTATTTTTTATTTATTTTTATTTTTTTCTTTAAATTTTATTGTTGGTTGTTCAAAACAATATGAAGCTCTTGACATATCATATTTCACACTTTGAATCAAGTGGGTTAGGAACTCCCATTTTTACCCCGTATACAGATTGCAGCATCACATCAGTTACACATCCACTGTTTTACATATTGCTATACTAGTGTCTGTTGTATTCTGCTGCCTTTCCTATCCTCTACTATCCCCCATCCCCTCCCCTCCCATCTTCTCTCTCTACCCCATCTACTGTAATTCATTTCTCCCCCTTGTTTTTTTTTTTCCCTTTCCCCTCACTTCCACTTGTATGTAATTTTGTATAACCATGAGGGTCTCCTTCCATTTCCATGCAATTTCCCTTCTCTTTCCTTTTCCCTCCCACCTCTCACCCCTGTTTAATGTTAATCTTCTTCTCATGCTCTTCCTCCCAACTCTGTTCTTAGTTACTCTCCTTATATCAAAGAAGACATTTGGCATTTGTTTTTTAGGGATTGGCTAGCTTCACTTAGCATAATCTGTTCTAATGCCATCCATTTCCCTCCAAATTCTATAATTTTGTCATTTTTTAATGCAGAGTAGTACTCCATTGTGTATAAATGCCACATTTTTTTTTATCCATTCGTCTATTGAAGGGCATCTAGGTTGCTTCCACAGTCTTGCTATTGTGAATTGTACTGCTATGAACATTGATGTAGCAGTGTCCCTGTAGCATGCTGTTTTTAGGTCTTTAGGGAATAGACCCAGAAGGGGAATAGCTGGATCAAATGGTGGTTCCATTCCCAGCTTTCCAAGACATCTCCATACTGCTATCCAAATTGGCCTCACCAATTTGCAGTACCACCAGCAATGTATAAGTGTACCCTTTTCCCCACATCCTTGCCAGCATTTGCTGTTGTTTGACTTCATAATGGCTGCCAGTCTTACTGGAGTGAGATGGTATCTTAGGGTGGTTTTGATTTGCATTTCTCTGACTGCTAGAGATGGTGAGCATTTTTTCATGTACTTATTGATAGATTGTATGTCCTCCTCTGAGAAGTGTCTGTTCAGGTCCTTGGCCCATTTGTTGATTGGGTTATTCATTTTCTTATCATTTAATTTTTTGAGTTCTTTGTATACTCTGGATATTAGGGCTCTATCTGAAGTGTGAGGAGTAAAGATTTGTTCCCAGGAAGTAGGCTCCCTATTTACCTCTCTTATTGTTTCTTTTGCTGAGAAAAAACTTTTTAGTTTGAGTAGGTCCCATTTGTTGATTCTAGTTATTAACTCTTGTGCTATGGGTGTCCTTTTGAGGAATTTGGAGCCTGACCACACAGTATGTAGATCGTAGCCAACTTTTTCTTCTATCAGACGCCATGTCTCTGATTTATATCAAGCTCCTTGATCCATTTTGAGTTAACTTTTGTGCATGGTGAGAGAAAGGGATTCAGTTTCATTTTGTTGCATATGGATTTCCAGTTTTCCCAGCACCATTTGTTGAAGATGCTATCCTTCCTCCATTGCATGCTTTTAGCCCCTTTATCAAATATAAGATAGTTGTAGTTTTGTGGATTGGTTTCTGTGTCCTCTATTCTGTACCATTGGTCCACCCGCCTGTTTTGGTACCAGTACCATGCTGTTTTTGTTACTATTGCTCTGTAGTATAGTTTGAGGTCTGGTATCGCTATACCACCTGATTCACACTTCCTGCTTAGCATTGTTTTTGCTATTCTGGGTCTTTTATTTTTCCATATGAATTTCATAATTGCTTTATCTATTTCTACAAGAAATGCCGTTGGGATTTTGTTTGGCATTGCATTAAACCTATAGAGAACTTTTGGTAATATCGCCATTTTGATGATGTTCGTTCTGCCTATCCATGAACAGGGTATATTTTTCCATCTTCTAAGATCTTCTCCTATTTCTCTCTTTAGGGTTCTGTAGTTTTCATTGTATAAGTCTTTCACCTCTTTTGTTAGGTTGATTCCCAAGTATTTTTTTTTTTTGAGGATATTGTGAATGGAGTGGTTGTCCTCATTTCCATTTCAGAGGATTTGTCGCTGATATACAGGAATGCCTTTGATTTATGCGTGTTGATTTTATATCCTGCCACTTTGCTGAATTCATTTATTAGCTCTAATAGTTTCTTTGTAGACCCTTTTGGGTCTTCTAGGTATAGAATCATGTCATCTGCAAATAGTGATAATTTAAGTTCTTCTTTTCCTATTTTTATGCCTTTAATTTCTTTTGTCTGTCTAATTGCTCTGGCCAGTGTTTCGAGAACTATGTTGAACAGAAGTGGTGAGAGAGGGCATCCCTGTCTTGTTCCAGATTTTAGAGGGAATGCCTTCAATTTTTCTCCATTCAGAATGATGCTAGCCTGAGGCTTAGCATAGATTGCTTTTACAATATTGAGGTATGTTCCTGTTATCACTAGTTTTTCGAGAGTTTTGAACATAAAGGGATGCTGTACTTTGTCGAATGCTTTTTCTGCATCTATCGAGATGATCATATGGTTCTTATCTTTAAGTCTATTGATGTGGTGAATAACATTTATTGATTTCTGTATATTGAACCAGCCTTGCATCCCAGGGATGAATCCTACTTGATCATGGTGCACAATGTTTTTGATATGTTTTTGAATCCGATTTGCCAGAATTTTATTGAGGATTTTTGCATCTAGGTTCACTAGAGATATTGGTCTGTAGTTTTCTTTCTTTGAAGTGTCTTTTTCTGGTTTAGGAATCAGGGTGATGTTGGCCTCTTAGAATGAATTTGGAAGTTCTCCCTCTTTTTCTATTTCCTGAAATAGCTTGAAAAGTATCGGTATTAGTTCCTCTTTAAAGGTTTTGTAAAACTCTGCTGTATACCCATCCGGTCCTGGGCTTTTCTTAGTTGGTAGTCTTTTGATGGTTTCTTCTATTTCCTCAACTGATATTGGTCTGTTTAGGTTGTCTATATCCTCCTGACTCAATCTGGGCAGATGATATGACTTAAGAAATTTATCGATGCCTTCACTATCTTCTATTTTATTGGAGTATAAGGATTCAAAATAATTTCTGATTATCTTCTGTATTTCTGAAGTGTCTGTTGTGATATTGCCTTTTTCATCCCGTATGCTAGTAATTTGAGTTCTCTCTCTTCTTCTCTTCGTTAGCATGGCTAAGGGTCAATCTTATTTATTTTTTCAAAGAACCAACTTTTAGTTTTCTCAATTTTTTCAATTGTTTCTTTTGTTTCAATTTCATTAATTTCAGCTCTGATTTTAATTATTTCTTGCCTTCTACTTCTTTTGCTGTTATTTTGCTCTTCTTTTTCTAGGATTTTGAGATGAAGTATGAGATCATTTATTTGTTGTTTTTTTCTTTTTTTAAGGAATGAACTCCATGCAATGAATTTTCCTCTTAGAACTGCTTTCAATGTGTCCCATAGATTCTGATATGTTGTGTCTGTGTTTTCATTTATCTCTAAGAATTTTTTAATTTCCTCCTTTATGTCTTCTATAATCCATTGATCATTCAGTAACCTGTTGTGCATTCTCCAAGTGATGCATGATTTTTCCTTCCTTCTTTTATCCTTGATTTTCAGTTTCATTCCATTATGATCAGATAAGATGCATGGTATTATCTCTACTCCTTTATAATGTCTAAGAGTTGCCCTGTGACATAATATATGATCTATTTTTGAGAAGGATGCATGTGCTGCTGAGAAAAAAGTGTAACTGCTTGATGTTGGGTGGTATATTCTATATATGTCCATTAAGTCTAGGTTATTAATTGTGTTATTGAGTTCTATAGTTTCCTTATTCAACTTTTGTTTGGAAGATCTGTGGTGAGAGAGGTGAGAGAGGTGTGTAGAAGTCTCCCATGATTATTGTATGGTGGTCTATTAGACTCTTGAACTTGAGAAGAGTTTGTTTGATGAACATAGCTGCACCATTGTTTGGGGCATATATATTTATGATTGTTATGTCTTGTTGGTGTATGGTTCCCTTGAGCAGTATGTAGTGTCCCTCTTTATCCCTTTTGATTAACTTTGGCTTGAAATCTATTTTATTTGATATGAGTATGGACACTCCTGCTTGTTTCCGAAGTCCATATGAGTGATAGGATTTTTCCCAACCTTTCACCTTCAGTCTATGTATGTCTTTTCCTATCAAATGTGTCTCCTGTAGGCAGCATATTGTTGAATCTTGTTTTGTGATCCATTCTACTAGCCTGTGTCTCTTAATTGGTGAGTTTAAGCCATTAACATTTAGGGTTATTATTGAGATATGGGTTGTTCTTCCAGCCATATTTGTTTATTTATGTTACTAAACATGGTTGTTTTCCTCTTTGATTATTTTCCCCCCTTTACTGTCCTACCTCCCACTGTTGGTTTTCATTGTTATTTTCCATTTCCTCTTCCTGTAATGTTTTGCTGAGAATTTTTTGGAGAGAAGGTTTTCTAGCTGCAAATTCTTTTATCTTTTGTTTATCGTGGAAGGTTTTAATTTCACCTTCCATCCTGAAGCTTAATTTCGCTAGATACACAATTCTTGGTTGGAACCCATTTTCTTTCAGTGTTTTGAAATATGTTATTCCAGGATCTTCTAGCTTTCAGAGTCTGTGTTGAAAGATCAGCTGATATCCTGATTGGTTTACCCCTAAATGTAATCTGTTTCCTTTCTCTTGTAGCTTTTAAAATTCTCTCCTTATTCTGTATGTTGGACATCTTCATTATAATGTGTCTAGGTGTGGATCTCTTATGATTATGCACATTCGGCGTCCTGTAGGCTTCTAGGATTTTGGATTCTATCTCATTTTTCAAGTCTGGGAAGTTTTCTCTTCTTATTTCATTGAATAGATTGCTCATTCCTTTGGTTTGGACCTCTATACCTTCCTGTATCCCAATGACTCTTAAGTTTGGTCTCTTTATGTTATCCCATATTTCTTGGATGTTCTGCTCATGTTTTTTTTTTCTTTCTTTCTTTTTTTTATTTTTTTTTATTTTTATTGTTGGTTGTTCAAAACATTACATAGTTCTTGATATATCATATTTCACACTTTGATTCAAGTGGGTTATGAACTCCCATTTTTACCCCATATACAGATTGCAGAATCACATCAGTTACACTTCCATTGATTTACATATTGCCATACTGCTCATGGTTTCTTAACAGTCTTGCTGAGCTGTCTATGTTCTTTTCAAGTTGAAATACTTTGTCTTCATTGTCTCATGTTCTATCTTCTAAGTGTTCTACTCTACTGGTAGTATTCTCAATTGAGTTTTTAAGTTGGTTTATTGCTTCCTGCATTTCTAGGATTTCTGTTTGTTTGTTTTTTATAACCTCTATCTCCCTGTATAGTTGATCTTTTGCTTCTTGGATTTGTTTATGTAATTCATTGTCGAAGTGATCTTTCATTGTCTGATTTTGCTGTCTAATGTCTTCCTTGAGACTCCAGATCATCTGAAGCATGTATATCCTGAATTCTTTATCTGACATTCCGTCTGCTGCAGATATTACCTCTTCTAACGTTGAGTTGATCTGCATTGCTTGTGGTCCTTTCTTTCCTTGTCTTTTCATACTGTTCGCATTTCTTTCTGCTTGGTGAAACTGTTGTGTTATTGAATTTTCCCCCTATATATTTATATTGCTCTTGTATAGTTGCAAAGTCTCCCTGGCAGGCGCAGGCACTGGCTCTGCCCCTCCTCCAATTGGGGCAATGTGCCTACCACGCTGGAAGGCTGCTGGGCCTGTTCTGCCGGTCGGTAGCAGGTCTGCCTACCTTGCAGGCGCAGGCGCCAGCTCTGCCCCTCTGCAGGCCGCTGGGCCTGTTCTGTTGGTGGTCGCAGTTCTGCCTACCTTGCAGGCACGTCGGGGTGGCTCTGCCCCTCCGCAGGCCACTGGTCCTGTTCTGCCGGTGGGTCGCAGGTCCGCCTACCTTGCAGGCACGGGGGCAGCTCTGCCCCTCTGCGGGTTTCTGGGCCTGTTCTACTGGTGGGTCACAGGTACGCCTACCTTGCAGGCGCGCGGCTGCTCTGCCCCTCCCCCAACCGGAGCGATGTGTCTACCACACTAAAAAGAGTAATTTTTTAAAAAATCACATGGATTTACTTAAGTTTTGGTAAAATGAAGAAGATTTAAGTTGGAAATTTGCAAAACAACATAAAATTAGAAATCGGTCACCCTTACTCCTAAAAGTTCTCTTGGTTGCCACCATTGTTAATGCCCTGGCTACTCCAACAGAACATGCCAGGTTTCCTCCTTCATTGTCCTATATCTGTCCTCCACCATCTTTCACTCCCCACCAAATGACTCCAATTAAAATCTCCTGTGTGATAGGATAAGTCTAGCATCATAGACTTACCTTTAAGCACGAAATAGTCCTGTCCTGAATATGAACATGACTAGACACTTCTTCAAAACAAGTTTTGGGATGCCAGTTGAACTACTATAACCCCTAAGTTAAAAGAGAAACACACCACCTGTGATTCCTCCTTGACCATCATGTTTTGGTTCTTCCAAAAATCAAAATTTGTATTTCCATTTAACCCCTCTGTCATAGACTGGGATTTTCCAAATAGTGGTCCATGTTTGAAAAGGTACACTATAGTCCTAAGGAGCTGACAGCAAAAGAAAAACTGGACTTTAAAAATTGGAGTCAATGTTTATATCAGCCTGTAAATTAAAAATAGGGTTTTTTTATTTATTTATTTATTTATTTATTTCAGAACTAGGTACTAAACCCAGGTCTTCATACATGCTAAGCAAGCACTCTACCACTGAGCTACATCTAAAGGCCTTTTTAATTTATTTTGAGACAGGATTTTCCTAAATTGCTGAGGCTAGCAATGCCTCAGCCTCCCAAGAAGTTGATATTATAGGCTTCACCATCATGCCCAGCAAGAGGTTACTTTTATTTCTCTCTCTCTCTCTCTCTCTCTCTCTCTCTCTCTCTCTCTTCTCATTTTTAATGAATATAAGATAATGTTAAGAAAAAATTAGAATTTGACTGATGGAAGGAGTAGATGAGAGAAAAACTATTAGAGTGAAAGTGTTTATCAGACTTAGTATTTGCACAGAGATGATTCTTTTTTCAGCAGTAACATGTTTCAGGGTCATTTTCTTCGAAAGGCTACAGACCATATTTCTGTGGGCTATTGAAACCATGAATTAAAGTGATTAAACCTATAACTACTACCAACCATAACAATCAAAATGTCAACTAATGATTCTCTAGCTGAAAGTCAGAGCTCAGGGGTATAAAATAATTTTCCATTAAATAATAATCATTTTTCCCCTGAAGTCTTAGTCTCATGTTCCTTGAAATTAAGTTCTTTCCTAAGTTTTCTTTAAAAGCTTTCCTACCAATTCCAGTTCCCAGAACCAAAATGCTTGTCTAGTAATTGGGAGTCTTAATAAAGATAATACAGGACTGTTTATACCCTGTTTTTCATATTTTTTAAAAAAAATATTGGAATTGCATAGATCCTCTTATCATCCTTCATCCATCATAACAAAGGGAAATATTAAAGATATTCTCAGTTTCAGAGCTGAATTATGTTGCACACCTGATTATTATTTCTTTCCAATTCCCCAGCAATAAAATTGTTTGGTCTAACACACATGTAAAGTCTGCTTAATAAGCTCAATCACAACTAAATAAATATAAATAACAACAATAGTGAAAAACTTTCCTTTTCATCCAATGGATCAGGTGTATGAGAAGGTATGGCAATAGCCAGTAAAAGTGATGGTTCCAGGATGTGAACAGGTGCACACACTGTTCATGGGAATACAAAATGGTGTATCCTCTTTGGAGTATAATTTCAGAATCTATGACATTTTAAATACCCGTTTATAGTCATCCCACTTCTAGAAATCTGACTTATGTGCTTAATAGTGATACATGAACTCATACATTCTTTGCAGGATTGTTGCTTTAAATTAAAGATTGGATAAAAGCAATGTGTCCCTTAATGGAAGAATGGATGAAGAAGCTACAATAACCCTATGCAATGGAATAGCCTGTGAATACTAAAAGAATGAGAGATCTATGTGAACTGAATTGCCTGGAATCTGCTCATGACTTGGTTACATTAAAATTTTCAATACAAAATTAAAGCAATGTTTTTGAAAAACTAACTAGAGGAAACTTATCAATGGATATACAGGAATAATTGACAATTTATATTGCCCTCCAGAGTCATGTGTTGGTGAAGATCAAGTTCTTTGTGGGGCAGTGCTGCCTTCCACTCTGTGTTAATAATATTGTTACATTTTATAACAAGTTCACAGAAAGTCTCTGATTTAGAAGAAACTATCACTTATTTGAAAGCCAGATCTGTACCATAGATTAATTCAGAAGTAATTGTCTATTTCACAATAGTTCAGTTTACTTTCAAATGGATTCAAATCAAGAATCTTTTAAAAGGCTATTTTTGTTGGTGCTTTAAAAATATGCTCCATTTACATAAACTTTAGAAGAATATATCTTTTATGTAAATCAAGGAGTGCAAACAATCTAAGATTCCTGGCATTCCCTTTTTAAAAAGTATCCTGAACAACCTTTGGATCTGTCCCTCTTCAGTTTGCAAGTACAAATGGAATTACCCCATCATCCCTGCTCTCTCTGTTTACAATTCATCACTCTGCACAATGCAGGTCAAGTGCAGTGTCTAAAGACCTAAGTTTTATCACCAGAAGTCACACAGGCCCTCAGTTATCATTCACTCAAATGCTGGAATATCAGAATTTGCTGGTATATCATATTTTTACGTAAGAAAGTAAGTTTCTATGAACTGCATTTTGGCAGGGGTTGGGGAGGTAAGTCACAAAACAGGAATCACAAAACACGTTGGATTCAACTGTCTAGCCAGTGAACGACAAAGACAAAGATCCCTTTAATCAGAGGTACTATTCAAAGCACAATTCAGCTGGATTAGACATCAGAAGTAGCCAGGTTCTGGGCCAAGCACAAAACATCCCCTCTATGGCCTTAGGCAAGGCATTTAGCAACTAACTTCAGTTTCTTCTCACCTGTAGCAGATCTTCATCGTTTTTCTCAGAGACATGTATAAATTAATTGATATTCAGAAAGGGATGTGAAAAAAAAATGATGCTTGAAAACGCTAAATATTCAGTGCTTTTCTTTTTGGCTTTCATGGTTTTATTTTGGCATCATAGATCACATTACATACGCTGAGAAGCAGGGAATATCACCAACGTGCATCTGATTATTCTTTCTTAAATGACATAAGGCTTAACCTCAGGAACTAAAAATAATTCCAAAGAACTCATAAGTCATCATACATTATTAATAAAAAATTTGTCATTTCCAAGGCATCTTATTGTCCTAGTAACACAGCTTGTTATTTTTATTAGCTATGTTCCACAAACACTCAGAGGTACTGTAGTTTTGTCACCATCTCACTGCTTAGGAAATAAGCAAAGATTGAACAAGGCCCTTGCACAGACAACTTCCCAAAATTAGACATCTTGGTTTCTAAATTCCTAATACTCTCTCCTAGGAATCACATCTTGTATATAAAATAAAGCGTCCATACACACACCCATAAGCATCTAAACAAAAAGGAAGTATGGTTTTTAGAGACTTTGCAAATGTCAGAAATAGCTTTATCCTGTCAAGAAAAAGTTCTATAAGCTCAAAATTTCCTTCTGAAATTTTTTCATTGAGACAAATCATGTACTGAAAATTGACTTTGTTGTTGTTGTTAGAGACACATGACAGCAGAGTGAATTTTGACATATTATACATACAGGGAGGATAACATTCTAATTAGGACCCTTTCTTGTGGTTGAACATGATGTGGAGTTTTCCTGGTGAAGTATTCATTTATGGACATAGGAAAGTTATTGTCTTTTTTAAAAATATTTCTTAATACCAGAGATTTCATTAACCTGCATGACTACTATCTTGCTAAAAGGTGATCTGTTATCTGCTCCCCAAGTTAAGCAAAGGTTAGACCAGGACCAGCTCTGGATGCCACACTGGGGTGGGTGTTTGAGCCCTACTAACAACCAAGGGGAACCCAGGGTGGAGGGATAAGAGGAAGTTATGTGAAATGCTCAGGTTTACAATCTGGAAAGTTCACTGACTTCCTGAGGAAGGATGGTCTAGAAAAAGGCAGTGCTATATATAGGGAGTCAAACTAGGGAACAGAGGGATTGTGAGAGATTGTGATGGTTTGAATTAAGACAGAGGCAGTGAAGATGGAAATACAAAAGGAAAAAAAATCTAAAATGTAAGGTAGGCAAAATCAGTGAGGCCAGAGGGAATGGAATCCTCAGCCTAGGAATAAGGATTGACCTTAGGCAGAAAGAGGAAGATCTTTTCAATCATGACAGGGAAAAGGGGAGAACAAATGATGAAGAAGGAATGTACCAAAGCCAGCAATGGATGTCAGAGGAAGGGGAGGGAACGTGGCCAGAAGATGGTGGTCAGGAGAAGATAGCAAAGGACGGAGATGACCTCAGAGGAACAGCGCTTTCAGCAACCATGTAAGGAGAAGCAGGGACTGAACAGGAACCTGGGCAAGCAGCCTGAACTGTGGAGTCCCCAGAAGAAGGACCCCTGGAGAGAAGCCGTATCTGCAGGAGACAGAGAGAAGCTCTGTGAACCTGGGAATGCATTTGCCATAGAATAAATTTTGCTCTGCTAATTCCTCAGCTTCTGTCAAAAATTTTCTGAAGTCTAATTCTGACCTCAAATGTATGCTTTTAGGCTTTTGCTTCCAAGAAAGTGTCATCTATAAATTAAAAGGGTCATGTTTTCTAGTTCTACTCACCAAAGGAAATACTGAAATATCGGGCCATGGGGAATGTGCCGACTGCTATCAACCCAAGGGTGGGCAACCTTGGTTCCAAAGCTCCATGCACTCTGGGACAGGCGGTCCCCATGCACTGATCACTAGGCATGATGAATAGTCTCAAAAGTCTTCTAAAGTCATACAAAATAAGACAAATTTCAGAGATGAGAACATGAGCATGCACATGCACACACATACACCAGGAATGGTGTTATTCAGGCCAGATATGAAACAAAAACATATTTTAAAATACTAATAAAATACCAAGTAAATGTCCCCCGTGATGATATGAAGTGCTTCATAATTGAAATATAAATTTAGATAAATAAAATAATCATCTAGGGAAATTTTGTCATGTAGCCTACAGAAAACAAACATTAAAAGCCCTGAGTTCATCTCAAACATCGTGCTTGTCAAAATATTTCCCAAGTTTACTAATATAGACCATGAGACAAAATAATGTCAAGGACTCCTTAAAGCAACATATAGTACTCTGCTCAGAAAAAAAAAATGTGTTTTTTCCATTCCATAAAAAAAAAAACAAAAGGTCATCAATTCAACCCAAAAATTCATATAGAGGTTCTTCCAAGCTGTGGAGTCTATTATGCAGCAGAAAACATCAGTTAGGCAGGTGTCTTTTGCGAAACCCTTCTATCTGGGGACTTCCTTTTAATGCTTATCTCCTTTCACTTAATCTCATTAATTCCAATTTCTCAAAGCCAAAAATGACACAAGCAGAAGATGCTATTTATGGAATTTTTTAAAAGCTTAATCTCTATCCAAGCTGAAATAGTAATGATACACATGTTCTATTGCAACCACAAAATAATTATCTCTATTCCCTACCACATCCGTCCATGATTTTGTGCTTCTGGAAAACTTTCTATCCCGGGACACATAGTTTATATACACAGGGCCAGATACAGAAGCTCAGCCATTGTGCAGGAGAAACTGTGTAGGGCCATGTCGCCTTGTTTGTTTTTTCTGGCAAGCTTCCCTGGAGGACCCTGCTGGAGGGAAAATGCATACCTCTTACAGACAAAGCTAAATAACCACCCCTAGAATTGTCCTTCCTCCTTCAATTATTATTATTATTTTAATCTTGAAGAGTAAATTCAAGAAAAAAAGGTGAAAATGGTGGCCCTTCTCTTTCTAGGGTAGTAGAGAAAACTCCAGGACTTCCCTGTAAAAAAAAAGGAAGCCAATTGCATGCAGCCATGTGATTAGAAAAGGAGCTATTACTCCGTGTCCTTCTCCATATAGATTTACGAGGGTTTCTGCTGACATGAAGTATGTTCTTTACTGAATTCCTCAAGTGAAGCAAAACCACATATATCTGGTTCTGAAGCAACACACTGAGTCATTAGTTTACATAGTAAATGTGAAATAGTCATTTGCAAGCCTGTGGCGTACCTGTGAAGTAGAATGAACCATAACTGCTGTCTGGGAAGAGAACAAAAAATTTTTTTTAATTAAAAAAAAACACATTTTAAAAATACCATTCCAAAAATCAGCTTACAAACCACCTTCACAGCTACTCGATAATAGAACTTTACCAAGAGAGAGGATGCTGGACAGAAAGCAGGGAATCCCGGTGAATAGATTTTCCTAGTGAATGAACTCTCACAGCTTTCGCAGAACAGACACACCTGATGCAACCTAGTTTCCTCCCTTGAAATTCAAAGTAGTGACTGCTCTGAAATCCTCTGCTAGGAAACTGCCTTTCTTGTAGTCTTTGGACCTCAGGGTCACATCTTGGTCTGGTCGTCTACTGTGGCCATGCAACACCTCTCAATGCTACTTCTGTCATCTCAGCCTCAGGTTCGTCTTTCCTTTCTCTCCCACTGCAATGACCTGGGTTTTGGCTCTGGTGATCATTGGTAACTGGTGATCATTGGTAACTGGTGATCATTCCTAACTGGTGTTGAGATGCCCCGAGCTTTCCCTGCACATTAAGGCCAGATTAGTTCTCTCAGAACACTGTTCATCTAATGGCTAGAAATGAAAAATTTTAAATCCTTAGGAGCTCCATCCTCTGCCCCCTTCCCATCTATAGCATAGCTTTATCACCCATTCATACCTTAGCACATGCCCTACCCTCAAGCCACCTGACTCAGTTGCTATTCCTCAAGTTGACCTTTTTTTTTTCTTGTCTTTATTATTATGCTCTTGTTCCTTCTTTTCCCACTACCTAGGGTGCTACTCCATCCATGGAAAGCCTCACCATCTCTGAAGGGTCAAGACAAATATCTCCTTCTGTGTGAAGTTTTCTATGAAAATCCAGGATATATTTTCTTTTTCTTTCTTTTTCTCTCTCTTTCTCCTCTGAACTTCATTCATTCTACATAAGATGCTTCCAAAATTTTCCTGGCATTTTTTAAAATATATGCTTGTGTTTTAATTCCCACCTTATTTATACATTCAAGGTATGGATATTAAGAATTTATTGGTGTAGGGGGCAGAACTCAGGGACAGAGCATTTTCCTAGAGGCCCTGCCTGGGTCCAAGCTCTGGCACCAAAAGAATAACAAAAGAATTTATCAAATTTCAGGCACTGTGCTAAAAGATGAAGATACTGGAGAAAATGAGATGAACATAGTCCCTGGTCTTGTAGAGCATTAGTCTCACAGACAAACTAATGAGTACATTATTTCTTGGATAAATAATTACAGAATGAGTTTCATAATGAATAACAATGGCAATTAGTATTCTAATTTTAGCCTTCATAATAGGGACCCTCAACCTATAGGGAGCATCAGGCAGAGTTTCCCAGAGGATGTGATGTTTAGACTGAGATGTGAGGGATTTACTATTCAAAGAAAACTTTGATGAAGGACTAGGGCTATGAGTGGCAGAACGCTTGCCTCGTATGTGCAAGGCACTGGGTTCACTCCATAGCACTGCAAGCAAAAATCAGATGACAAGCATACCAAGCCAAGGAAATTGGAAACCAGAAGGAACCTAAAGAAACCAGTAAGATTTGACCATAGAAGGAAGTGGAAAGAAAAAAAAATTACTCAGAACAATGATGCATAGGAAAAACGAACCAGATGATACAGGGAATTCCAAGCCATTTAAGAATTTTATACTTTATTCAAGTTCACTGAGAGCCTGTTGAAGGTTATTAAGTGAAGGTAAGAGGTAATTAGATATACATTTTAAAAAATCACTCTGGAAACAGCGTAAATACTGGAAGGAAAGGGCAAGAGAAGTTGTAGAGGGGCCTGTAAGGAAGGTATTTCAGCCATCCAAAGAACCAGTGTTTGGACAAAAATGATATCACAAAAATTTAAAAAAATGAACACAGTTGATAAGTACTGAGTTTAATCATTTGAAATGGTGTGCTTTTTTGTAGTAAAAAGGGATTGCTTGCAGTTGCATTTTTAGAAGGCAGGTGTGGCAGGACTTGTACTTCAGCGGGTACAGGAGATGCAGGAGACGGTGTTAAGGAGAATGTCCCATTTTCTGAATGTAGAAATGATAATGCCACTTACTGGAAGGAGAAAGGTAGGAAGAGGAACAGATTTGGAGAAATAAATCATGATTTATGTTGAGTTTTATGAGAAGCCTCTGTGCTACTCAAGAATGCATTTGTACATTGTGATCTGGAATTAAAAGCAAGATCTGGGGATGAAATTTAGATTTGGAAGTCACCAGCATATGGAAGCCATAGGAGAGGATGAGATCACCTAGAGGAAGGGAAAAAGAGACAGACAGACAGACAGAGGGAAATTGAGCCAGAGTGCTTAACAAGCAGTGTTACTAAAAAAATCACCGGTGGAATCGTCTTTTTTCAAAACACAAAGAGCAGAGGCCCAATAAATCAGATTTTCTGGGGTTTGGATATGTGGGCCTTAAAAAATATAACTCCCCAGGTGCTTCCAATGTACATCTGTGATTAAAATACCCAGAGGAGTGACATGAAAAAAAGACCCCAAGATAGATCTCAAAAGAAAAGCCAACACTCGAATTTAGGGAGGAAAGGGAGAGATGGCAAAGGAGACTGGGAAGGAGCAGTAAGAAAGGTAGAAAAGGAGTGGAGAGTAGAAAATGAGGAAGTGGCCACATGTGTCCAGTGCTCCCAGAGGTGAAATTAATAGTCAGAGAGCTAAAAAGTGAACTCCCAACATGATGACCTCAGATAGAGCAGATTCCATGGAGTGAGGGGTAAGAACATAGAAGAAAAAGGGCTAACAGTGATTAGGAGGTGGGGAAGGAGAACTAAGAAGCTTAGCAGGGAGCGTAGAAATGACCAGGGGTGAAGGTGGGCAGGGTCAAGGGGACATGTGGTTTCCACTGGGCCATAGTTTCTTTCCTGGGAATGGGAATTAATCCTATCTGGGACTTCTCTGCCACTATCTCTAATGCTCAGCACATTACCATATACACAGCTCATAATGAAAAGCATCTTAATTTAAAATCTTGGTAAAGTGTATCTTTTAGAACTTGAATCTCCACAGAGACATATACTTCAAACCAACTTGATTTCATTGCTTTCATTGATTCCAAAGACTCACTGTGTGACCCCATGATGTGCCACACACCCTGCTCACCACCAAGTATACAGAGATGGCATGGTCTATCATTACACACTTTTTAATGGGCTTATGCCCAATGGGGACCACATAGGCACAGAGGAATGGGTTCTGAGGGAAAACAGGAGATTTCTCAAGGTTCTTCACTGTAAAGCCTAAATTGAGAGGTCATTTGAATTTACAGCATGTCACTCAAGTCACATACGTATAACTATATGAACTATATTTTTGAACTTCCTAAAGGTTCCTATGAGAAGGTCAAGAGAACTGGACTCCATCCCCTCCTTCTGAAGCTGTGCAGGAAGGATAAGACACCCAAAGTCAGGAAGCTACCCCCAGGGAGCCCCAGCTCACAGCTTTGGTGCCTTACTGAGATCTTCTGTCTGCACTGCCACTTTGAAGAACACTTTATGGATTTTGTGACCTATCTTCTGCTCAGCTGGCCTCTCCCTTCCTTGGAAAGCCTGCAGAGGTAAAGGCCAGAACTCCCTGAAACATTTTGAAACCAGGGAATCAGACTATACCCAAGAACCAAGTTCAGAGAAATCTGAAGAAAGGAAGAGCTAGGACTTCAATTAGGATAAGCTCCCAAAAAGAGGGGGCACCCAGCACCTGATTGGGGTAACCTGGCCACTAGGGGGCTTTAGCGACACACTGGAAGACGACAAGATTCAGGTCAAAAACATTACACCTGTTCTCCAGTACACTGTAGCGCTCTTGACCAGTTCTTGAGAATATATTCATATTTTCTCCACCGAATCAGATCTTCCCAATTCTTAAAGTTCTCATAATATCTACTACAAGACGTCAGTCAAACCCCAGGGTCAGAATGAGCATAGAGCTTTTAAGCAGCATTGTCATAAATGATTCATGATTAGCAACTTCTGCAAGGATCTAGGAAAGTAAAATCACAGACTATCCATGAACAAAATGAGAGGTTGTGGAGGGACAGCCACCAACTGAATCCATTGACTATTTTCAAGGGAGGAAAAAAAAAAACAGAAGAAGAAGAGACTTAGGAAGAAATCGACTGGAAGATGCTTTGGTCATCTCTGGGGAATTCGCTACTCCAGGGCATAGTTTGATTTTAGAGGCATTTGGAGTTAAGACCCTTGCTTTATAAATGAAATCCAGGCAAATCTAAGTGCTTACTTTAAAAACATCCTTTCCTAGCTGTTCAAAAGAGAACAAACTTAGGCCCTGTCATAAAATGTGCCTGGAAACTATTAATGTATCAATGGCCTTAAATGGAAACATTTCCTGTAAATACACAAGATCCAACACAAGTTAAGTAAAAGTCACTTTTTTTTCCACAGGATTTCATACTTCGTAACTATCAAGTAGCTTTGGTAAAATTAAACCCTTCATTTACTAATATGCCTTTACATTCCAAAATCTTAAAAGCTTCATCTAAAATTTTTAGATATTGGTAAATAAAAAGTACTATATGGACTTCATTAGTCTCTACAAGTTTTAAAAGGCCCACCAATTTAAGAGAAGTTTAGCTTCTTCCCATTTTTTTTAATTCTCTAGATTGTGGGTTTTTCCTTCCCCCAAGAAAAGTCTATGAAAAGTCATATACATAAAAAAGCAATGAATGGAACAAAGCAGTAGGTTCTTTAATTTTGCAAGATGCAACACTGATTAAAGTCACATTTCTGTTCCAAATACTTTTATCTAAATAAATTACAGAACTCTACACCTATGTGTATAAATAACTTTGCTAAAACAGCTTAATCTAAGGATGATATTGTTTCATTTCTTTAGTATCAATTTTAGGTTTCTAAAATGGATTTTTGATGATATTTTAGGTGCAATATCATGAAGTTTATATTCATATTTTTTTGCTAACTTAAGCAGTTTAAAATTTTTTTCAAGACCATGTATGTACAAGAGAGTTAAATAAACTTTGAAATATTGCAAAATAAAAACAAGACTCTCAGAAGAGATGAAGTGGGCTTACTTGTACTAGTTTGCAAGGGCTTCCAAAGCAAAGTACCACAGACCCGGCACCTTCAACAACAGAAATCTATTTTTCACAATTCTAGAAGCCAGCAGTCCAGGATTTAAGTGTCTGCAGGACTGATTTCTTGAAGCTTCTCTCTGTGTCTTATTGATGGCCCTCTCCCTGAGTCCTCAAGTGGGTTTCCCTCTGTATGTGTCTATGTCCAGATTTCCTATTCTATAAGGACTCCAGTCAGATTGGATTGGGCTGGGCTAAGAACTTTATTTTCAATTATGTCTTCAAAGATCCTATGTCCAAATACAGTCATATTCTGGGTTATTGGGGGTTAGTAACTTCAGCATATGAATTTAGGGAGACATAATTCTGGGAGACACTTGTCTTGGATGAATTTGTGACATGTTCCTAATTTGGCCTGTTGAAATACTTCATGCATGTTAAAACAAAAGTTCACAATATACTGTAAACACTTTTAGTAATATTCTTCACATAGAAATTATTTCTATAAATGAAATCAAAATATTTGAGCAAGCCAGCAGTTTATGGAATAAATATTAAATGGAGCTCATTTGGTAAATATCTTAAGAAACACAATTTTATTCAAAAAAATTTTAATTTACTTTTTTTCTAATTAAAAGGATGTCACAAAGAAAATATTTAGAATTTGTAAAATCTAAAGAAAATTTTTAATTCATTAGATAATTAACATAATCTCAAATCTTATCCCCCAAATTGTCATTGTGAACATGATGAACAGTCTGCCAAATTAGCTCTTTGTCTATACATACACACACACACACACACACACACACACACACAATTTAAGACTGAAGGGATTGTCCTACATAGTTATTTTCAAAATTGTCTTTTTTTAACTAAACAATATGCTATTGAAGTATATTTCTATGCCAGTGAATACAGTTATGACTCATTCTTTTTAAAGGCAACATACAGTTTCCTTATATGAATGCACAATAATTATTTTAATCTATTCCTTATTGTTGGAAAGTTAAGACTCTAGCCATCTTTTTTCTGCAATTATTTCCAATGCTGTGTTGATTCATATATACATGTTGGTATATCTGAGACAAATTCCTAGAAGTAGAATTTTCAGTTTTGATATTCGGTAACACACTGCCCTCCAGAACACTGTACCAATTTACACCCCATTAATAATTTGTAAGTTCTGATCTTCCCTCATTCTTGCAAATATAGAACATCACCAATCCTTAAATCTTTACCAAACTAAGTTCAAATATGATACCTCATATTTTCTTTACTTGCATGTGTTTGGTTACTACTGAAAGCCTCCACCTTTTTTACATTTTACTTAAAATGTTTTTATTTTCATTGCATTTATTTGGTGAAAAATGCTATTTTTAAACCATCACAGAAAAATACAAAATAACAAGATTATAAAGTATTGCAAGCACCCACATACATCTTGTCCATTCACTCTTCCTTTACAGTGAATTCACCAGCTTCATCCATAGCTGAAATGGTGATAACCTGTGACCTGGCCCTAAAAAATGAATTGACCAATGACTTCTAACCTCCTGCTCCTCTCACCAAAATATCCCAGGAAAGGCTGCTGGTTTGCAGAGCTGAATATTGAAGGATCACACAGAGGTAGGTCTTTGTTATTATCAGCCACTACCATGAGCAATTTAAAATTAGAAAAAAAAAAGGGGTCTGGGATGTAGCTCAGTGGTAGACCCTGGGCTTAGCATGTATGAGACCCTGAGTTCAACCCCTAGCACACCAAAAACACAATGAATAAGAAATAAAATTAGAAAAGAGAAGATATGACAGAGTTTTATGGAAGTGGCGGGGAAAGTCTTACTTAAGAAAAACAAGTCCTGAAGCAAAAGTTCAAAACTTTGGCTAAATCTTTATGTAGCTAAAGAAGCATTTGGTTCAAGTGTGATACCATTTCTTATTCTTGGTTGGGGGAGGAAGTAAATGAAAATGGGTAGACAGAGAGGAATGGACAAATAAATAATATTTGAACAACTTAATAATAATTAGGTGTATAATGATGTACTTTACTGACTGCACGTGGGCTGGCAAATTATGGGATGGTGAGGAAAATGTTTCTCTTTCTCCTTATGAGTTTAGCCAGAGATTGCAAACCTGACTATTTCTAAGGACCAAACTGATATTGTAATTGTAAAGCAAGTGTTTGTCCACCTTAAAGGATTCAGACTTAGGATTATTCAACATGATGTTGATCAAATAGATCATGTTCATAGGCCTAAAGCTATCTATGACTTGCCAAAGTGAAACCTGCTCTAGAATATACAGAGAATTTGTGTTTTTCCTGGTCCAAAAACAATATCTGAGCTCACATAAAACTTTCCATACCTCTGTTATCACTCACCTCACCCTCATGCCATTCTCATGAACTAGATTCATATGAATCCTAAGAGTCCTGTGTTGAATCCCTGACCCCAGGATCTCAGACTGTAACTCTGTTTAGAGATAGGACTTCTAATGAGGTAATTATGTTAAAATGAGGCCTTTGGAGTGAGTGCCAATCAAATCTGGCTGGCATTCTTTTAAGAAGAAGGAATTTGGGCACACAAAGAAACACCAGAGATTCTCACACACAGAGCAAAGACCACATGAGGACACAATAAGAAGGTGGCCACCTGCAAGCCAGACAGAAGCCTCTGGAGAAAACAAACCTGCTAACACCTTGATCTTGTACTTTTGGCCTCCAGAAGTATGAGAAAATATACTTCTGTTGTTTAAGCCACCATGTCTGTAGTATTTTGTTATGTAGACTCTAGGAAATTTCTGCAGTTGTTATGTATGCACATATGTGTGTACACATAAATATTATATGTGATATATAATATACATACACATACATATATACTCGTATACTATATATGACATATAATAAATAAATGTGTGTGTGTATATGTGTGTGTGTGTGTGTGTGTGTGTGTGTGTGTGTGATGCCAGTGTTTTCAAATAGACTACATTCCTCTGGACCAATAGTTAGTACACCTACTGCCTGGTATAGTGAAGCACATGGAAGTAGTTAGTCAGCAATTTATTGAATTAATGAGGGAGTTTTACAAATTGTATAGATTTTTGCACTTAGCAGCCATTAGGTTTTTAATGCATTTTACTTTGTGACTTAAGAGAGTTACCAGTTGAACAGGTTGAGGGAAAAAAAAAGCCAAGGATTTCCACTTGATCTGACAGCAACCATGAGCCAAATGAGGGGTGCAAAAGGAGAATTTGAGTCATTTTTTTTTCTGTTCAGAGATTATAGCTGTAGGAGAAATGGAGAAATGCTACAGTGAGCACCAGCGTTCCTCATAACAACCCTGACCCCCCAACACACTTGGAACTGGGTTTTCTCTATTATGGAAGGGGAGGCCTTATCCTCCCAGGTCCTCTCTGGGATGACGGGAGGGAATGGCCCGAAGCTTCAGCACCCCTCCATTCCCTATATACAATGAAACTGAGTACACCAAGCCATAAAACTAACGCTGCGGGCCTCGGCCATTGATCTGCCGTTGTGCAATTACCTAGACTCTAGGCCATATTTTCCCAATTTGTTGAGAACTATATCATGTGGGAAAGAATTAAAAGGTTTACTAAGGTCAATACAAACATAATTTATTGCTTCCCCTCAGTCAACCAAGCTCATCTACTTAGGTCTGTGACTAGTTAGCTAAGTTGGTTTTAGCATTGTCCGCTCAGGGGCAAGGTCAAGGTATCAATTTACAAAATCTGTTACTTTCCCTCTGTGGCACAGTCACAGACTACGGCCCTAATAATTCAGTATTATTTTGGTCCCAGGAGGAACCTGAAGGGAAAAAAAAATCTATATGGAAAAGCTATGCAACTCAAAGACTAATGAAAAACCACCTCAAAGTCCATGCTGGGTATGACAGGCCAAGAACTCCTGAAGGAATCTTAGTGAACTGGCATTGCGGTAACAAACTACCATAGACTAGGTGGCATAAACTACATTTCTCACAGTTCTAGAGGCTGAGAAATCCAAGATCAAGGCAGCAGCAGATTCAATATCTGGAGAGAGCACTTCCTGGTTTATAGACTACCATCTTTCTAATGAGTCCTCACCTGGCCAAAGGTGTGAAGTGTGTTCTACTGTCTTTCTCTTCTTATTTTAAAGATACTAACATCATTATGGGGACTCCATACTCACATGACTTCTTCTAAACCTAATTACCTCTGAAAGGCCCTAGGAAAAACACAAATTCTCTGTATATTCTCTGTATAATGGCATTTCACTGGAGATTAGGTTCAGACACATATGAATTGGGGAAGGGGAGGTGATACAGGCACAAACATGCAGTCCATAGCAAGACCTTAATTCTAAATTTTTAGAAACTAGTTCAAGTTGTATTTGCTCCACAAAAGCTTCGATTTCAGGCAATTTGTGATAAACTTGAGAATTTGCACATATTAAAGCTAAATTGTCAGGCTGATTGGTTCCCATTTAAAAATACATTTATTATTCATTTAAACATCTTATCAGTCAACTCTGAATTCCTCAGAACGTTTGTTTCACATTTTATGGTAACTTCACCTGAGTCTTCTTTGACCCTAGGACATTAATTATCAGTACCTATAGATTTGAATACTGCCGGATCGATTTCTCACAAGTTCTTCTTCATGCCAAGTTTAGTTTTCTTTTCTCCTATCATATTTATTATCTGTTCTTGTTTCCATCTCATAATGAACAAATGTAAAAAATCTAAAATTAAAATGAATAGCCTTGTTATCAGCTATAAATGATCTCTCTTCATCAAATTAAAGGAAACATTTCAGTTTCTCTTCTTGATCTTTACCTTTGTTGCAACATTCCAACTTCACACCCAACATAACCATGAGCTTTCCTGTACCTCCTTGATAATACAACCCAATTCCTCATTTTGAGACCCTGCAGTTATAGTACTCAAAAGTACACTTTATTTTTTGAAGTATAAGTACTGTAGATTAATTCAGTACTAAATAATGCAACAGGGCTAGGGATATAGTTCAGTGGTAGAGCATTTGCCTAGCATGTTCAAGATGCTGGGTTCAAATTCCAGCATGCCAAAATAATCACAGTGAAGTGAATTCTATTTAAAAGTAATGCAGTAAAATTAGTTTTTAAATATTCTTTGCCTTTCTCCAAATCAATCACTTTGTAAATGAATGACATATAATTCTCATTGATGATTTCATATTTCCTTAGCTCAACAGGCAAACTAAAGTTTTTATTGAAAATGAAATTTAAAGAAGAGAATAATTTGCATGCCTGAAAAAGTATAAAGAGCTATTGAGAAGCTCAAATCCAATACAAGTGAAATTGCAAATCAGCACTAAAATATTTGAAAACAATGTTTTCATTATCACAGTAAGTTTCCCCAATTTGCAAGTTCACTACTAAATGTGTTTAGCCTATTTAAATGTTTATGAATAAATGAACTGCTGATTAAGCATCTTTTACAAGAAACTTACAACATGATATTAAAGATATTTTAAGCATCTCCTTTAATTACAAAGAAAGGCTATTCTCAAGTATTTAAAAAAAACAATTATTCTAAATTAAATAGGATGGTACTTCTTTGTTTGCCTAATAGCATTCATTAAATCACTGGAAATGCTGCTCAATGCCTGACAACTGTGTTAATTCTGTGTTTTATACCAGCAACTAAAGCACAGGTTGAGAAACTATAGAAGCACATGTCAATTTTATAATGTCCCAAAACACACGTTATTTTTTAAATTATAAATTTAAAAATATATTTTTATGCTATGTTACATTTAAAATTACTAAATAAATGTTTTTATATCAAATGTCATTGGTGAACCAATAGTATTATAAATACTGTGTGCAATTGATTTTAACTTTACAACTGTGTTTATCTTCTGCCTTAAGTGTTCAAATAATCTTATAAATAGCACACAAAGATTGTCTAGCTTGCAACATTAAAATTATTTTTTAAATTTCATTGAAGTTGGTTGTGGTAGAATATACCTGTAATCCCAGCTACTCAGGAGGCTGAGGCAGGAGGATCACAAGTTCTAGGCCAACCTGAACAATTTATCAAGACCCTATTTCAAGAGAAAATATAAAATGTGTTGAGGATATAACTCAGTGGTAAGAGTACTTACCTCATGCTTACTCTGCATGAGGCCCTGGATTTGATCCCTAATACTACAAATTTTTTTTTAAAAAAATTAATTTTATAGCATTTAAAATGTATCGTGATTTAAATTTTTAAGCCTGGATGAAAATTATATTTGCATGAATCAAATATATATTTCTAGCCACTATGTTTCTTTATACCTATACACAAGTTTTCCTGGACTATAAATTACTAGTATGTTTTACAGAAATAAAATTTGCTTACTGTGCACACTATAAAGAAGTGGTACAAAGCATATATGAACTGGATAATTAATTATATGTGTTCACTGATGAAAATGATGATGATGATGATATTTCACTTACATTAAGCCCAGTCAAATCTCAGTTCTTCAAGTTTGTATGGTGGCAAAATATTGACATACTCTACATCAGACTCATAAAATCAGAAATTTGCCAAAAGTTTCAAAAGAACCCAAATGAAGGTTCACTTTCAAATGACAATGATGACAAGAGATGCCCAAGCACCTCTTCCAGTTTAAGAAGACATCATTTCCCAAACGACTTAACAGGTTGTCTTTACAGAGTGCTTTTCTCCCATGAATCTGGACAAGTCTTCATAAACATTAATTAATTCTCACTATCCTTATGACTCCCACTTCCCAGTACAAACTATTAGGGTAGGCCAGGTGTCGCGTCAGACGCTACAGATGCTATAATTACATAACAGTTCTCCTTTGACCAGTGTTCATCCACGGAGCTCACGTACACACCAATGGATTCTTGCACTGCAGATCAAACAGCCTTGTCTGCAAATACTAAGGTGGGCACTCTGGCATTCATACCTTACTGGAATGGGGCTACAGAGCACCTCTAAATCTCTTACCTTTTAGTGAATCATAGCAGGGCCAGGCTTGGGAAAGTTTTTGTTGTCGAAAGTTTTAAACAGCAGGTGTATGTTAACCTTTTAAACCAACAGAACAAAGCTAATAAATTTAAGGTGTAGGAACTAAATGTCTTCCACGTAATTTATGTCCGTACACCCTGTTTAATGCAAATACTTCATAGTACACAGCAACCTTCTATTTCTCAAAGGACTTAGAGGACAGCAAAGTGAATTAACTGAGAAACAAGAATGCTTTGGGGATCAAAGCTCAGACTTCTTGAGGGGCTGAATGGGACAAGTTTTGCCACCTTTAATTCAGGATATTTAAGTTTTCTCTCTTTGACCTCAGACAAATTAAAGCATGTTCAGAACCGGTTTTCTCTCCTCAGTGTAGACAAGTGCCAATCTCTTTTCTTTTGTCAATTTTTTTCACTTTACAGAGGAAAGATTGCAACAAATAAAATTTAATTTGCTTTATTGCAATCTCTTTATTGCAATCTCTAGCTGTTTAGCAGATGAGTGCATGGTTTTTTTTTTGTTTTTTTTGTTTTTTTTAAAGAGAGAGTGAGGGGGGGAGAGAGAGAGAGAGAGAGAGAATTTTTTTTTAATATTTATTTTTTAGTTCTCGGCGGACACAACATCTTTGTTGGTATGTGGTGCTGAGGATCGAACCCGGGCCGCACGCATGCCAGTCGAGCACGCTACCGCTTGAGCCACATCCCCAGCCCCAAGTGCATGTTTTTATATGAGTAAAATCAAAGGCACAAATTTTGTTGTCGTGCTCTTTTAATTTAATATTGCTTGATAAACACAAATTCAGCTACTGATATAATTTTCTTTATTGCCATTTTTAATAGCATAGAAAAATTGTTTCCAATTTATTTCTATTATAACCAGGTTGATATCAATTTACTGATAAAAAACTGTTTTCCTCTTCAGATTATTCATATGACATATATTCCCCAAAGTGTCAAAGATAATAAGGAACTTTTAGTTTTTATGGTCCAGAAAACAAATAAATGAAAGCATTTCCAGAAACTCCAATAATTGATGGGTGTGATTATGTGAGCTATTTAGAATAACCTTTGTTTGAGTTGCAATATAAACTTTAAGTTTTATTAATTTGCATTGTAACTACTAGTAGCATTGTACATTTTTTCAAGTGATAATTTAACACTTGTGTTTTCTTTGTTATGATAAAGCATTTCTCCAAATGTGAAATATAATCTGTGAACTCTTTTCTCTCTTCTTCTCCTTCTCCCTCCCTTCCTTCTCTCTCATTCTCTGTCTCTTGCAATGTCTGAATAAAATTATATTACATTTATTTTATATAGCAGACACTTTTGCTAGGGACAGAAGAATCTAGCAAAGACAAAAAGAGCACTGTCCCCACCCTCATGGAACTTTCATTATAGAGAAGAGATGATACATTATACATAAATAAACAGAGATAGAGAGGAAATTTCATAAACATTCAATGAAGAAAACAACTATAGGCAAGCAAGTGGGACACATCTGTCATTCCAGTGGCTCAAGCAACTGAGGCAGGAGGATCTCAAGTTCAAAGCCAGCCTTAGCAACTTAGCAAGGTTCTAAACAACTCAACGAGACTCTGTCTCTAAATAAAATATTAGAAAGGTCTGGGAATGTGGCTCAGTGGTTAAGTACCCCTGGGTTTAATCCCTGGTAGTCTAAAAAGAACCAAAAACAAAACAAAACAAAACAAAAACCAAAAAAAAACCCTGAATCCTGTGGTTGAACATGCTAGAAGGAGGGAACTGTTTTAGAATAGCACAGAGAAGGCTTCACAGAGGAGGAGACAATGGAGTTGAAACCTGATCACTAGGACAGCCACTTGTGAAGATCTTGCAAAGGAACATTTTATGCAGAGGAGACAGCAGACCGTCCAAGACAAGAATGAATGTACAGGTTGGTTCAAGAACAAAAAGAAGGCCTGTGTGGCTGGAATGTAATTAACAAAGCAAAAAGAGACAATGCCATTAGAGAGATAGGCAAGGGCCAAACCACGCACAGGCCTTTCGGAGTTAAAAATCTGTGGAACAAAAAGGGGTTACTGAGTCTAAATTGGATTGACTAAATTTAAGCAGGTTTCTCCCTGTGGAATTTCAGAACGTCTTTAAAATGTGAAAGATCTGTGTAAATTTTCAACTGGATGATACAGATCCCATGGTTTCCCAAGCACATTTCCTCATAGCATCCTTTCACACAGAAGTTCTTAAGATGTGTTTCAAGGAAAATGCCTCAGGGAACCAAGGCCCAAACAAGAGGTGGTGATCTACAGCTTGCTGGCCAAATCCAGCCCCCACCTGGTTTTGTATAGCCTACCAACTAAGAATTTTAAATAGTCTTTTAAAATCAAAAGTAAAGTATTTTATAACATGTAAAAAACTGCATGAAATTCAAATGCTCATATCCATAAATAAAGTTTTATTGAGACACAGCCACCTGCATTCATCTACTATTTTCTGTGGCTGCTGTTATGCTATGACCAAAGAGTTAAGTAACTGAGAGAGAAAGACAAACCCTAAAATATTTACCATCTGGCCCTGTATGGAAAAATTGTGCCAACCTCTGCTCTAAAGCATCTGTTCAGTAACTTTGACTATAAATTTTCATGTGACCTTGAATTATATTCATAATTTGTGTTTTGTAGTTAATATTTATCAAGAACTTATCATAATTCATATTCTGGAGTTTGCTTTTTATATATGTTTTCTTACAATTTTTTTTAAATTTCTGATTATAAAATCTAGTCTCTCTTTTTTTTTTTAAAGAAAGAGAGAGAGAGAATTTAATATTTATTTTTTAGTTTTCGGCGGACACAACATCTTTATTTTTATGTGGCGCGAGGATCGAACTCCGCACCATGCGCAATGCCAGGCGAGCGCACTACCGCTTGAGCCACATCCCCAGCCCTAAAATCTAGTCTCTTTACTGCTAATAATCCCCTTATTTCTTTAGTAGTGTCAATACACACTTCTGCAATACATTGAAAAATAGGCAATTCTGTTTTTTTCGTGTGTGTGTGTGTGTGTGTGTGTGTGTGTTACTAGGAATTGAACCAGTGGTCCTCCACTGAGGCACATGGCCAGCCCTTTTGGTCTTTTGAGACAAGGTCTTGCTAAATTGCCTAAGTTGGCCTCAAATTTTCAATCCTCCTACCTCAGTCTCCTGAATTGGGCCATTCAATTTTCTTATTCCTAAAACTATGGTTTCCCATACTTTAAAATACAGTTAACTCTTTAATATGTTTAGACATTTCTGAAATTTATTGTAAAGTTACCCATCTACATGAAATCACTTTTGCATGATATCCATTTAACCAAGTAGTATTTCTTGGTATTCCTATGCTGCATTTCTCCTAGCTTGTCAGATGTTAAGTGCTAATAATATTTTAAATATATCTCCTGGCTATTTGCTTATCCCACTGATATCTGCTCTGCCTCTCTCTCTCTAATAACCTAATAACAAAGATCTTTATAAAGTATCATTTTTAAACATCAAAGGCTAATCTATTCTTTCCCATGTACTGGCTCATCTGAATATCTTCAAGTTCCATAAAGTATTTTTAAGGAGATTTTTTGTTGGTATTGTATTAAATAGCCTAGGGGGCATTTTCATTTTCATTATAACAATTTTCTCATTAATGGTCAAACTCCTGTTTATCTATATACTTATATATAGATAAAAAAAAGAAAAAGGAAGGAAGGAAGGAAGGAAGGAAGGAAGGAAGGAAGGATGGATCAGGACCAGTATCCCAGCATTACAACACAGGAGTAAAAATAATTCTTTATATATTCATGTTTATCTTAGTAGATACTATTCTATTCTGTTAAAAGTTTGCACTTAGTTATAGACAACCATAACTATAACTAAGTGTAACTTACCCTAGAGGAAATAGAAGCCTCTTCCTGACCCTCTCCCACCCTCAAGCCATGCATCTCCTAGAGAAATCCAGAAACTTTCTCAGTGGACTACAGGATAGGTCCAGGCCATTTTCTTCTGCCTGTCATTCTCTTCCTGCAACATTTTCCTAAATTAACTTTTTTCAGGCCACTATGACTTGAGCATGTGACATTAGTGATCGTAGGGAGATATAGATGAAAGAGGATTCTTCTACAAATGCTTAAAAGGTAACAGTTTTCAAAAAATGCCATGAAAGTGGAAGGGATAACTTTAGGGTAAAGTAAGGCAGTCTGGGGGAGGCCAGAGGGGAGGTTCTGGGGAGCTAAAATGATCAAATTCATTTTTATGTATATTTGAGTATAGCACAATGAAACTCATCATTTTGTTTAATTAATATGCACCAATAAAAAAAAGTAACAGTTTACTTAAGTCACAGCTTATCTTCTAACAGCAAACCTTTTATATTTTTGCAATTGCCCTACTTATCAATCGAGCTCATTAAAGGTTTGGTTTCTTCCTTCAGATTCCTGTGACTAATCTCCTGACTTGGAAATAATAGATGGTAAAAAGACTACCAGTAGACCATGTGCTAATTAGAAACCCAGAGTGTTCAATCTTCTAGAATGCTGAAAAGTCCCCTTTATTTATGTTGTTGGGTCTCTAAGGTGGGCCACATTTGGTTAAAATAAATTATGAGCAAGTTCTGGAGAATGGCTAAGTGACAACCAAATAAACAATAACCTACACATCGAGTAGGCCCTCAGAGACGGTGATTAAAGTGTATAGATGAGTTTAGGTAGAAGAAACAGTGGCGAACATAATATCAAGATAAGTTTGTATCATTCCCATGCAAAGTATCATCACCATTTTAGAAATCTCCTCCCTGATTTATTTGGGTTATGTATTTAAAAAATAAAAAGCACTGTCAGTGAAGAGGAAGAGGGACGTTGATGAAGTTTGCTGTCTCCTGCAGTTTTCACCTGTAAATCTACACTAACTCGACAAAACAAACAATGTTAGCAAAACTGTGCTTTCAGCAGCTATTTGCTAAATCCTACAGCTCTTCAATCCGGAAAAGCTAGTCAATCTCAAGATAGATAATGAGCAAAATAGCCTGAAGTTTTGGGGTTTAGGGAGGGGAAAGATTGATCAAACCCACTTACCACACTGCTAAGTTTTGAAAGACTGTGGGAAAAGGGACTTTGCCTGTTAACAGTCCCCAGTCCCTCCTTTCCAGCTAAATGGAATGCTTTGCTATGCAAATAACAAATCTGATTTCAAAGGAAGTAAAGGACTCAAGACAGTAAAAGGAACTCACCTTTTGGAGGTAAACTCTTTTAAGGTACCATTGAACAAATGACTTCTCCAGCTCTAAAAGTCCTCAGTGCCCTAAAAACCCCAAATCGCCTAAGATTAGCTTGCTTCTTCCAGGGTCAGAGTGAGTCCCATTGGAAAAACATCTTTTGTCTGCTCTGGTTAAGGTACACAAAGGAAGCACGTGGAAATCACTCAGCAACTCCACATTTGTGTCTGATCCCAACTAACTGGAGTCTGAAGGTTGAAAGTGTCAAGGTCAGTCTGAGCCTAGTTAACTGAACTATTTAAATAGGTTTCAATTTGGTAATTATTGTGCCTTTCTTTCCCACCACCCTCAATTCCCAAGAAAACCAGGAGGAGAAATCAGAGCAAGAAAAGAAGGGACAGGGATGTGGTCCAGGGACCAAAGTGTGTATGAGGCAGCGATCCTTTGGTGCGTTTCTCCCTCTGTGGGTCAGTTGACTTTCTCCAGGGAAGGAACATATTACCAAGATGACAAAATCATGTGGATACAAGTTGTCTGATATGCTCTGTTAACAAAAATGTCAGAGCATGGGATGTTCAGGTTACTGTAGGCACACAAAGAAGCATTCTGTTTAGTACAGGGGCCACTGTGCATAGGCTAAACCATAAGAAGTCAATATGAATCTGAATAAGATTTGGACATGACGCACACACTCCTGATATGATAGTCAGGATGTTTAAAATTGCCTCAGATTAGTAATTTAATTTTTATGCCCAATCTACTTTCTTACAAAAGAGTGGACATGATCCACCTTAACATAAGTATAAACCAATACATTTAGGAGTCACAATATGTTAAGGTTATACTATTGACCTGAAATTAAGAAAAATAAAATATAAAATAATAGCTACATGAAAGAAACAGAAAGCCTAAGTAATTGTTTTAGGATGATGAGGCTATAAATGAATTTACTTTCTCATTAAGTTTTTTTTCTTTATAGTGTCATTTTGTTAAAGATTAGAAACAAAAGAAGAAAAGACAGAGTTGTGGAAACCAATTGGAATGAGGAATTGCGAATGGACATTAGATACTCAGGTCTGAGCTTTCTGGAAATGAAGTTAACACTTCAGGCTACATAACTTGCTGATCAATTAAAGGAAATTTTTAAGGTAGTTCTCAAAAGATAGCCATTCTTCTACTTTGGAATCATGTCTGGATTCCAAGAACTCTAATTATAGCTTTAACCGTACCTTTTGTTATCCTTTAAAAAGAATATCTTACTACTTTTGCATAATAATCAATAGAAAACTAAAGTAAGTACACTTGGAAAGTCAGTCAGTCTGTATTTCCAGACTTATCTGTGGGTTCTTCTCCTGAGGCCCTACCTCAGACACAAACTGCTTTGCAAATGCAAATAACAAAGATTAAAAGATTAAATCAGCATGAAGCTTGAGTTGTATATTTTCTTAACTATATCATGGGCAACTATAAGTGAGATTGAGTTGGTCCCTGGTCTCATAGGGAGAGAGAAATTACAGGAGTAAACAAGTCTAATGGTTTAAAATCAGTGTGATTTGGACTTTTAGAGAATTATCTGGCCAAGGCTTCAATTAATACAACTGGAAAAATTGCTAAGTCTATAATGAAACTATGTAAAACTACAGTCTACTTGCAGCTTGGCTATGGAGTCCAAGGATTTGGAGCAGAGAAGCTTTGTTGTAGTTTTAAAATATTTTTGCTAGAAATCAAGTTACAAAAAATTAAGAGCAATCAAGATCTCTTCTTGAGAAAATGTGGCAAAACTGACTGAAAGCTGGACTTCAGAAATTCTCATTAGTAATACAACTCAGCAAATTATTGTTCCATCTTGTCTTCCTCTTCTCACAGAAAACATTTTTCACATTTTTAAAGTAAACATTTCTGAATCCTATAGAATTATACTTTCTAAATTACTTGATCTCATCAGGATACTGTACAACATTTATATTTTCATCCAGGATTTTTAAAGAATGTTTTAGAGAGAAAAAGCAGAGACAATTGGAACTCACTACAGTTAGTATATTAAGTGACTTATGAATGATAATTTCAAATGGCTTCCTCAGTTTAAAAAAAAAGAAATACTTTTCAAGAATTAACCTTGAACTTTTGACTTATTTTTTTCAAAATTTGTGTATGTTGTGTCATGTTCTTTTGTTTTAACATTAGAGCATTCCAAATTTTCTCCTAATTTTCACCAGCCACTTTTCTCTACTGGAGAGCATCCAACTTCTGAACTCTTTTAATGCATAATAAGGAAATGTGACCCTTGGTATCACACCTGGGTCACCCCTCTAACCACTTTTGAATTTATTTTCAGTTATACTTTTCTGAATTGTGCTAGTTTGTATCACATGGTAAGCCTGCATAACTCTGCATCAATTCTAACTTGGCATTCCATCAGTTATCCTAAATTCCTCTGGAGAATACTAATAGCCTTCTGATTCTCAGGTAATGTAAGGTCACCAATGTTGCTTTAGTTGTTGTTGCTTGTTTGTTTTGTTGTGTTGTGTTTGCATTTTTAAAAGATAATGTATGGGGCTGGTGGTATACTCAGTAACAGAGTACTTGCCTAGCATGTAGAGACCCTGGGTTCCAATCCTGGCACCACAATAATAATCATTTTTTAAATAAGTAAAAAATAATGTGTGAATCGTTTATAAAATTGCTCTGTGTGGAAGCAGAAGTATCATTGAAGACAGTTTGGAGAAGTAGGCCTCAGTAAAGCTTTATTCTCCTTGTCTGGGCTCACTGTAGAAGGGGAAGGCGTCTGGCACCCATGGAGTCCTTGGACCAGAGGCCAGAGGAGGTCAGCAGAAGTGCTATGGTTATGTATTATGGGCTTGGCACTTCTTTTCTGCAAGAAATCTACCAACTCCTCTGGCACATTCTCAGCCTCTCCTGTTCCCCTCCTCCAGCAAAGTTTGGGGAAGGGGGTCAGGTAGCAGTTTAGCAAGGTCTGGGGCTCTGCATGAACTCCGAGAGGCTAAGACCAGCTAGGCCTTAAAGCCTGTCTGCAGGTCAGACCCTCAGCCAGTAAGTAGGTCTGTCCCCTACTTGCTTATGCCATCCATGCCACGGTTCAATCACTCCAACAAGTGGGGCCACTATGCACTCGGTGACAAGAGAGGCTGGCTGCCGAATTCCCGCTCTCTGCCCCACAGAAGTCCCCTAAAGATGTCAACCCCTCTTACACCTCTCCACCCCAGAGAGTCTCCCTCCAGACTCTAGGATTCTGCGCGGCCATTTGACCCCATTTCATGTTAAATATGCCGAGCAACCGCCCTAGGGACCAGCGTGTGCTAATCAGATCCGTCTGTCTTCGTAGAGCTTCACCTGGGCCACCGGGGCCCCGTGGGCGGCTGAGCTGGACTGGTCTTCACCTCGAGTGGGGGACCTGAAACTGCAGTTGGCCTGGGGAAGGGTCCGCGGAGGACACCCACGGCGGACAGCGGCGAACAGCTGCCAGGTGCATGATCCCCGCTAGTCCCCGGAGGGGAGGACGCCCCCTGGTGCCCCCTCCGCCGCCGCCGCCGGCCGGGGAGCGCCAGGAGCCGGCGAGAGGCGGGGCCTCAGGGCCGGATCTTGACGTCTGTCCAAGGCCGGGGGTGATTATTGGGGTCTGCCAGCGCCCCGGGCTGCGCGGAGCATTCTCAGTGTGGCGCTGCCGGGCCGCTAGGGGCGGCGGGGGGTGGAGGGTGGGGGGTGGGGGGGGTGGAATGAAGCATGGTCAAGACAGAGAAAACAAAGTCAGCAGGTCACCTGGCAGGTTCTGAGCAAATTATGCAATGAAAGCAAGGGAATGTTTGATGCGTTTCCCCCTCTTTTTTTGTTTTGTTTTGTTTTGTTTTCGGTCTTAAGCTCCTAGGAAGCCGGTTCCAGTTTAAGGGTTGGGCAGGAATCGACCAAGCAGTGCCTCTGATGTGGTTACTACGTCTTTGCTGAAGTCCTCAAGGGCGATTCTCCCTCCCCATCTTTCTTTAAGTAATGGGAACATTACTCTAGGGTGGGGGTAGGCGGTACGGTTGTAAAGGGGGAAGATGGGAAATGACAGATCCCAAAGCAATGCCAAGGGCCACCCTACAACTTCCATAAGGTACTGGGCCTAACATAAGGCATAAATATAAACTAATAAAGCCTAGCTCAGCCTCCACACACTCCTTATCTCCCCAGACCCTAGGACTGTACTTTCCAACAGATTTTAAAGAGTTAAAGCTGGCCACAGCTCCTTGTTTTCCAGGCTAACATTTGTGGCGTTAGGGCTATTTTGTTAACTAGGTATATGCAATTCACAGAATTTCACGGTAAATTCCCAGACCAAATATTTGGCTGAACAAATAAACAACATTATCCATTCCTGAAAATAAGCCAGTAGGAATGAGAGGCCGGCGGGGAGGGGGAGAGGGAGGAGCGTTGCCGGTAGTGGTTGCTAGAAAGTGACCTGAGCTGGACAATCACCAGGCTCGGGACTCACCCCAGCATCATTGGTTCAAGGGCTGGAGATCTAGGGCTCCTTTTCAATGACAGGACATTTCAGAAAATTGCTGGAAATCGGGCAAAAGAAAACGAGGCCGCCTGAGGGAACCTGTAATGGGCTTCCCCTAAATGATTTATTCAAACTCCATACTATTAATCAAAGGGGCAGCGACCTGGGGGGCTGAAGGAGGGGGAGGAACCCCTCTTTGCGGGGAGTTTTGGAGGAACTGTGGAGTCTTGCTGCCTTTGCCTGGGGCTCTGATCTCCTCTCTCCACCTGCGCTCTCCGGGGAGCTGGAGCTTTGGCAACCACCCCACTTCTATTTTTATTGGTTTCCACTAAGCTGCTCCTTTTGGAGGATTGTAGGACTTCAGTAATTAAAAACAAAAATGAATCCTGCTTCACCCACCCCACCCCCAAGAGCATATGCAAGACTGTATGTACAAGAATGCGGGGGGGGGGGGTTGCTCACACAACACACACAAATATACAAATGCCAGGTACTTGCCTCACAGTTTCTCTTTGGGTGCACACACACCACCAGCAACAGCTGCCCTCCCACTGCCACGCCCATCACATCTTCCTCATGGAGAAGTGCACTCCTACCAGTCCTTTCCCAAAGGACTATACAAAGACACTGACCACTTCTTCCCCCTAACCCTAACCCTATGCCTATGCAGAGAAAATGCTCTCATAAGAAATGAGTCTGAGGAGGCTTCATTTCACTGTTGGTTTTAAGAAAAAAAATACCAAATACTTCTCTGGTTCTTTTAACTCCTATACCCCTATACTTCCAGAAAACCATTTCTCTATCCTTGACTGAAGAGAGTCCCCCACCCCCTCAGCACATTAGCATCATCCTTTTTTACTGTGGCCAAAAATCAAACTTTCTCCTTGAGGAAACCCTGGCTCAAACATCAAATCTACCAGGTGTATCACATTCTGCCCAGCTCCAGAGAAGGGTGTGTGGGGGAGGCAGCACAGAGAAAAGGAGGGCTGGCATTTGATTTGTAATAGCAGAACACTTTCACAGGGCCTACCTGATAATTCCGACCCTTCAGTATCTGACTCCATTACCAACTCTCTCCCATATCAGCCCAATCTGTTGGGTTCTTGAACTAAATAAAAGCCTTATTTGGAGCTAAGGAGCAAAGAAAAAAGTCCAGAAACACTGGCGAATCCTACCATATGATATATAGCAGTGGTCACCAAACTTGTTGAAGGCAGAGGGCTTTCTTTCTTTCATTGGGTAAAATCCCCTCTCCAAAACAAAAACAAAAAGACAACAAAAATATTCCTGTTGGGGGGTGGGGAGGCCCACATATTAATAGGTAAGTGTGTAAATTAGTTTTGGTTTTGAAAAATACAACACTGGTGCCCGTCATAACTGGAGACATCTGGAGTATCATAAAAGCAGAAGTGGGAATTGATTTCCTGGTTGAGACTTCTCCATCACACTCAGAGGTGACACACCTCTAACAGTGACCAAAAACAGAAGATGTTCAAGAAGCCCAAAACTGAGTCTTTAATCTGACCTATTCCTTTCATCCCACTGTTCCCCAAGGCATGTGTCATCCAGATGGGAGAGGATGCTGCGTCCTTGTTAACATTAAATAGAAATGGAAAACAATTCATCCTGGCAATTACCATCTCTCTCTGCCATCAGTTTACTTCCTGTTCTTATAACTTAACCACCTCCAGTTACCACCTTCTGATTTCCATCATGATCCCAACCCCACCTCAACAAAAACCAATTTCATTCAAAAGGTCTGGGGCAGAAAAAAAGAGAAAAAGGCCATAGTTTACCTTTAAAATAATGACTCATTTTATTTTTCTTTTAATATGTAGTTATAAATATATTTTGTCAAAATATATGATCAATATGGTCAAAACATTTGCACGTAAAGTCATAAATAAGGTCAAGGTGAATGTTTAGGTTTTTTCTTTTTTTTTTTTTTTTTAAGATAAAAGTCCAGCTATAAGGAAGCAGTCTGTGTGGTGTGTGAGTGAGTGGATGGGATCGTGTGTGTTTGTGTGAATGTGTGTGTCTGTCTATCCTCAAGGACTACCTGATCTCAGCGGCACCCACATCCCTCTACCACCATCTCCTGATAATTTTTCAGCACCACCTTGTCATACTCATCCAGATATAGCATGGAGATGGCACTTAGTTCAGTGGGAACACAACAGGCCTTGGGGATACTGGAATTGACAGAGTTGACCAGGGTCTGCACAATGGCGTGGTTGGTTGAGTTGAGGTGGTCCGCCAGTGGAAAGGGGCAGTCCCCGTGGCAGTAGAAGGCCTGGTAGCCTGGTGGGGCCACAATCCAATCATTCCAGCCCACATCGCTGAAGTCCACATAAAGTGAGTGGCGCCGGCAGTTCTTATTCTTCTTCCTGGACCGCTGTGGGTGATGCTTAGGGCTACGCTTGGCCCTCCGGCGACGGGTCAAGGCATGGCCCCGGCCATCATGGCCAAAAGTGACCAGGAGGGGCCGGAGCTGGGCCCAATCCCCACTCCCTTGAGGTAACGATCGGCTAATCCTGACATGCTGGCCCTGGTGGGTCCGTGTATGATGGAGGTGAGTCACCTCAATGGCCAGCCCATAGTTTGGCTGCTTCTCCCGAGTCCAGCGAAGGACTGCAGGGCTCACATCAAAAGTTTCCCAACGTGTCACATTGTGGTGGACCAGTCTCGTGTCCAGTAGTCGTGTGATGAGATGCCCAGGCACCACTTCTGCCGGGGACTTCATAACCTCATAAATGTTTATTCGGTGGAATCCCTGCTCCCAATCAGGGCCCTGGTCCACCTGCTCACGAAAGAGCCTAAGCTCTGCAGAGGAGACCACCTCATTCTCTGGGATGCTGCTGAGGTTAAATAGGAAACGAAAAGCAGAGTTTTCGCTGGTCCCGGGGATGTTCTCCAGATGTTCTAGGCACAGTTGGGAAAGAAAGGGAAAAGAAAAAGCTTATGAACTTTTTTGAGAGATGGAAAAGTCAAGAAATAGCTGTGTTGGGTGATGAGTGGTGAGTTCTGCTTATATTGTAGAAGACTATTAAAGGGAAATAAGTGTACCTTTCAATTTGAAGGAGTAGAGAAGTAGGGCAGTTAGCAAACCATCAAAACTTTGCTAGCATTTGTCAAACACCAAAGACAGAAAGTATCTCCCAACCTCCTTCATATGTCTAATAATTTCCATGTGTCAATTTCTTTACTTCACCACCCTTAGACTCCCCTTTGAAGACCTTCTTTTGGCTTTTTGCACACAGTTTTCTTTACAAATGGCTGTAAAGAAAGAGGGGCCAACAGCAGAGGCAGGGAGGAAACATGCTCACAGTCACCCTCTCCCTCTTCCACTTTCGAGTATGTTACTAAACATTTCCCCAGCGATCTTGGAAACACAGAGCATGCCTTGTTGATCATGTTACAGAGGGGAAAATAAATTCCAACACAGTAATGATGCTGGTGGATTAATAACTCAGATTTACTTTGGAAAAGAAACATCCGCTAGGAAACATTCAGATCAGATTACAAGGCCCCTATTGAATAAACCTGACAAACACACAGCTGTAATATTAAATTCAGTAGGTGCTTTGAAAAAAAAAAAGGCAGAAAACTCGGCAGAAAAGGCTTTGATATAGCAAAAACACACCGCTGGGGCTAGCCCTCGTCTGAGCGGTGTCATTCCCCTTCTCCCGACCCCTCCCCCTCTGTCTCCAGAAAATAAGTCCAGCGGCAGCTCTGGAAATTCTTGGAGGTAAGGGGCTCTGTTCCTCAGCCTCCTGGATTGGGGCTTTGATGTAACCTGAACTCTTCTTCCCCAGGGCTTCCAAGGCCCCTCCAGCCTGCCCTACTAGCCCTCCCCCACCCTCCACCCGGACTGGGGGCAGGGACTGACCTTCGTGGTGGAAGCTCCTCACGGTGTTGGCACGACTGGCGGGGCGCTCCGGGTACTCCAAACCCATGCCGTGGATCTGCTCTTCCTCCTCCTCCTCCCCAGACTGGAGCCGGTAAAGATCCCGCATGTAATCCGGGATGACTGCGCTCTTGCTTGGCTGCGGGCGGCGGCGCAGCCCGAACATCTGCAGAAGTGTCGCCTCGAAGTCCCGCAGGAGCTCATGGCTCTGCCCTGAGCGGCGTCCTCCCGCGTGGCCCTGAATCTCGGCGACTTTTTTCTTCCCCGTCTCAGGTATCAAACTAGCATGGCTCGCGCCTCCTAGCAGGACTTGGCATAATAAAACGACCATCAGCATTCGGTTACCAGGAATCATGGTGTCTCTGGGGAGGGGGAGGGGGTGGAAGGTTAAAGAATAAATAAACACCGATAAATAGAGAGAAATAGAGATGTCTCCGCATATGTATAGAGGACTAGTAAAGGAGGGTCAGGATGCAAATCAGGTCAGAAAGATCAAGTTTGTGCTTTCTCCCTCACACCCCACCACCACCAGCAGCTGCAGCCATGCAAGGCCTGAAAGTAAGAATTGCCCTGTAATTACTTGGTCTAACTTGTTTACAGTCAAATAACCCCAAATCAGATAGCCTCCATCCTGTTAATCTTTTTTTGTCCCAACTGCTATCTGAGCCATGATCTCAGCGTGGCTTCTTCAAGGATAAACAGTTAACATTGAGGGGGTAAAAAAGGGTGGGGGAAGGGAAAATTAAATTGCCATAGCTCTCCACTTCAGACCTTCAGCATCTCCCCCTCTTCCTTCACCCCCGCCCCCGTCTTTCTTCCTCCTCCCTCCGAGCCCAACTTCCACAACTTCCAGCTGTTTGGGAGCCGTTGGGAGGGATAGCAGAGAAGCCAGGACAAGGCAAAGACTGGGCGGCACGGTCCAGTGACCGAGAAAGAGTTTGGGAGCTGCCCGGGTGGCATGATGGTTTATTTTATTGTGGCCGATGAGCTGGAAATGCTCAGCAAAAAAACATCTGATCGTGTCTGCTCACTCACTCCCAGGGAAGGGGTGGGGGATGATTCCGGAGCGGACTCTGAGTTTTGACAAGAGCCTAGGAACGCGTCACCCGGGAATTGAGCGCTCCTAAGGCAAGTGAGGCAGAAGGGAGTGTTTAGTCCGCAAGGTACAACCCAGGGCTGCGGACCTTTCATCTCTTACCCAGGGCTGCGGACCTTTCATCTCTTTAGTCCCCTCGCGCCCCCTTTTATTGCAACGCACCGGATCTGAGAGGGCGAGTGGGAGCAAGAAGCACTTTAAAAGGAACCGGTACGCTTCGAGCGCCCGGGCTGCAGGGCCAAGAAGAGAGCGACAGCACTGCCAGAGAGCGGAGTGTGGACGCTGAAAGGAAGGTCCGACGTGAGGGACAGACGGCGATCAGGGATGGGGAGGGCAAAGTGAGTTCCCGAGAAGAGGGAAGGAAGAGGTGTCTACTCACTGACAGAAAACAAGGCATATAATAACAGTCCATGATTCTTGACAGCCAATCTTGAACAAACTTGCTGGAAAGGCTCAGAGAAGCTGCGGCAGTGCGTTGCTCGGAATGGCACTACGGAATGGCTCCTAAAATGAATATTTGAATATAATGAGACTCCGGCGCAGACAGGCTCTGTTTTTCTTCCAGCCCCTCCGAGTCACGTGAACTAAGAGGCCACGCCCCGTTTACTCAGGAGCCCGCCCTCCTCTTCTCCACCCTCCCGCCCCCGCTAGGTCCCGCCTCTCCAGGCAAAGCCAACCTCCGCGCCCGCCGCCGGAGCCGCAGCGGTCTGGGAGGAGCTCCCGGCAGCGCTCAGAGGAGAACCTCCACCCGGTGTCCGGCCGCTGGCGCGCTCTTTGGGCCGCGAGTGCAGTGGACCTGGTGCTCGCCTCTACCTGCGGTGCGCGGCGCGTCTGGCCATACCCTATCACTAGCGGCCTGAAGCCCGACGAACTGGGGCGCAGTGTAGGGACTGCGCGATTTGGAGTGTGAACACCGTTCTAGTGAGGCCCGGAGCGGGGGCAGCCAAGTCTTAGCTGCCCACAGCCTCACCACTGAGAGGCACTTAAAGAGGAAAATCGCTGTGGGACCCTACACACACACACACACACACACACACACACACACACACCCGCCACCTCCTCCTCAAGTCTTTGAGAGGCCAAGTACGCTCCCAGCGACAGGCAGCCAACCCCTGGAGAATGCCTGCGAGTGCTCGGACGGTCTGGGTAGCCGATTAAGCTCCGGGCCAAAAGTTGCTGACCCTGTCGCGCACCGGCCGGAAGGAGGAGAGTATCGGGGTGTGATCGGTGTGGGAAAGTTAGAGGGAGCGGCTGCTAGAGTAATTTCTCCGGTTCCATTACTTTGCCGAGAAGCCCCGCAACGGGTGGGCCGCGGCATTCGCCCCCACCCCCACCCCTCGCGCGCGTGTACACATACTCCAAAGCAGATCCCCTTGAAACCCGGCAGCGAGGCCGTTCAAGGCAGAGGGGCGGGTGCCTGGAGTCGTCGCTCCAGGCAAATTCAGAAAGAGGCGTCGCCAAAGGGCGCATCACATTTTTCAGATCTTAATATCGCCAAGTTTGTTTTTGTTTTTACAACTCCCGACTCGGCAGAGAAAAGAAATCCCACCACGTTTCCAGGAGTGGAGAAAACCGTGAACAGCTTTCGGCCTGCACTCGACCTCTGCGTTTGCGTCTCTCTCCCAGGCTTGGCTTATTTTTAAAACCACCATACTCCACCGCCCTCTACTTCCTTCCCCCACCCCCTTCCTTCTTTGCACCAGCTGCAGAGTCGCAGCAAATATTCCTTAAAGAATTTTACCAACCCACAACTCAAACAATTACTGGGTGACCTGACTCTAACCAAAGATGCCGCACGCATGGCTCGCTTAGCGCAAGGGACTATTGGAAAACTCGAGCTGGCGTAACTCTGCGTTTAGCCATAGTGCGTGCGCCGGGTCACCCCCCGGGCCCGAGTCCCTCTACTCCCACCCCAAAGTCTGCTTCACCCAGTCTCCTTTTTCTGAGGCGATTCCCAGTTTCTGTCCCGAATCGCTTCGTAACTCGAGGACTCCGTGTGGCCACCAACCTCTCTCCAAGAAACTCAATGTTATTTGGGGGAAAGCCTTTGAGGAAGAGGCATAAACGATAGAGCAACTCTGTTCTTCCTCCAGGCCACTGCTACCCGGCGCCACCCTATACTGAGGAACGGAGTGCGGAGGCCGCGGGCGTCCCTGCTTGGTCATCTATGCCCAGCAAGAGCCGCTCAGCTTTTTGAGCAGCTTTCGCCTTTCTCAAGCCCGCGCCACAGCTGGGGAGAACTGGGAAAGGGCTCGAGAAAGCAAAGATTAATTTTGAGAAGTCAGGAGTTAAAATAATAATAATGATGATGATGATGCCCCGTGATTGTGGGACCTCCAGAAGTGGGAAATAGAGAGAGAGCGGCCGCTGCCCGCGGGATGCGGTACAGTACAAGGGGAGGTATTTGAGATCCCGGTATAATCCTTGGTCCTTTAGGAGTCTCCCAGGGTGGCGGCAGAGCGCTCTCTGCGCTCAAACCACGCGTCTGGGGGAAGACGCGTTTTTAATTTTGGATTCACTAGGATTCTTCTCTAATCCTCTTTCTTCTCAAAATTTTTAATGAAAAAGATAAACGCCAAAGAGAACTTTCATCTCCAGAACTACTTCTTCGGGGCGGGAATGCAATTTGTGGCGATTGTCCTTCACTTCACTACATGAATCTTCTCCCATTGCCTAAATTTGTTTAGAGGTAGGCTCCCTTGACCAACTGTGTGCCTTTAGGGGTTTTAAGATCTCGAAACCTGCAGCTCATAAATTACGATATTCGCAAACCAACAACCAAAGCGGTGCTCAAGGACGCGCCTGAGGCTCCAGGTCCAACTCCTGCGGGAACGGGGTCTGCTGGGACCTGGCAAGGGACCTGGCAATTCCAGGGCATTTTCCCATGAGTTCGGGGCAGGGAGGGCCTGAAAAAGCTTCGCGTCCGACGTGCGTCCCATCAGAGACTCCCCATAAGACACTAAATGCAAGGAAGCTCTTGGCATTTTGGCCATCGTTCCTGGGAACCTTAAACCATGAAATGAGAGAGGGAAGGCTCCTAAAGTACCGCAAGTCTAAGAAAATAGCTCCTGGAAAAGGCGCATCCCGCAGTTGCAATTCACAAAGCTCACCGAGCGCCTGCCAGCTGGGAGCAAGAATGGGTGACAGTCCCCTCGAGGCAGCCCCTCCAGCGGCGCGCTCGCTCCAGAGGACCACCGGACTGCACTTCCTATCACGGAACCAGCTTCTGCCAGGTGTTCTCTCCCCCATGCTGCGGTTCCTCAGCCTCCTCAGGGTCTCTGAAACTAACAGCCAGCTCTCTCCTACCTCTCTCGGCCCTTCTCGTCCTGGATGTGCAACCGCCAGCCCACGGGCAACGAGTTCAGCTCAAGCCCACAGTCTTTCCCAACGACTTCCTACCAAGGATTTCTCTGACTTCCCGCCTCTCCTGCCTCGCACCTCCAAAAAAAAAAGTGGAAATTGCCCGGGGCCACCTGACGGAGAAGAAGGTGCCTGGGTAGAGGCAGTAGCAGATACGAAGGTGTCTTTCAGCTCCAGCATCCCCACTCCAGCACCACCGTTGGAGAGCAAAAATAGGCCACCTTTTGCCTTAGTTAAGGTCTCAGTTCCCAGCTTCTCCCCTAAGGATGCGCCCCGGACCCCTCTGACTAGCGCTCCTAGCCAGATAGCCTTGCTCACCATAGGTCCCTGCAGTAGCGGGCTCGCCAGCAGCAGCTCCTGGGGACCTCTGAAGGGCTGAAGTAAACCTGGGCGAGGGCCGGGGACTGGGGAGCTGCAGGCTCGAGACAGCTCGGACGGGAATCCCATCAGGGACAAGAGGCCAGATACTTAGGCCGGTCAGCAGCGGCGTCTTAGGCTCCTGTCCCTGGTCTGGGATACTCAACTCACCTAGCTTCCGCGCTCCTTCCCTCCCACCTTCCTCTTCTGCCTTCCCGCATCTACTTCTTCCTTCTCTTTCCCTCCCTCTCTTTCTTTCTTTCCTTCCTCCTCCTCTTCCCCAGGAGCCCCTCCCTCTTCCCTCCTCCCTGGCTCGCCTCCCTTTCTGGGGATAGGAGCCCCGCCCACATCCTCCCAACCAGCTGCCGGGCCTCGCCTCTCAGGCCCGAGTCCCGGAAGCCCGCGCAGCGCGCCCCAGCCCTCAGATGCAGCCAAGGCTGGGACACCGCTCTCTCCAGCTCCGGGAAGCAGCCGGGGCTCACCTGGGGACCACGTGCAGAGGTACTAGAAAGCATGCACCGACTAGTCGCGGTACCTTCCAAAAATACCCATGGGAGTCTGGGCTTCCCTGAGTTTAGAGTAACTGCTGCCCAAACTGATGATTAAAACACTGAGTAATCACCATTTACCCTGAGTAATTAGAGATAATGAAACACCTCTAAAATCAGGTTATGGAGAAAGGAGCTGTTGGATTGGTTTAAAGGGTGGCCTTCCATAAACTGTTAAAGAAGTTCCAAACGTTGAGAAACAGGCTGTGCACAGAGCTGCGTGCCTGAAAGATACTTCTTCAGTTCTTAAAAGGTGACTTTCCATCCAATTTTTTTTTTTAAGTGTTACGTGTGGAAAGCCTTAGTGATGACCCTTAGAAACACGATCCCATTAAAAGGGCTGCTTTCTCTCCTCTGTCTGGACCTTACCTTTAGAGGACAGAAGTGCCTTTGCAGACAGATTGGGGCCATATTTTTACAGTTAGAAAAGTGTGTTTATAGTTCAGAAGCCCTCTTAAGCACTGCCACAGCAGTTATTTTTGTTGTTGTTGATTGTTTATTTGTGGTGTAACTAAGAACACCTCACCTCAGCAATCTGACCTTCCAAGAAGGTAACAACCACAGAAGCTACCACCTTTTAGGCCACAAGGAGACAAGAAAAGATACCCTTTGGTCTGTTTTTATAAGAAGAAGGGGGATGCAGAATTGGCCCTTTTGTGCACCCCCCCCCCCATGCTAGTAATCATATTAGCAGGGAGGTGGAATGTGGCTTTTAAACCTTCCCAAACAGGAACTAATTTCACACACTGCCTCTGATGGAGCTATCAGCCCCATCTCTGTTTTACAAACAAGGAAGGGGAAGGACAGCAAGGTTAAAGGGACTTGCCCAAAGCCCTGAAGTAAATCACAGCCTCTGCTCTGCAGTCTTGAGGTAATGGTTCAGGGCAGAGTTGAGGCTCACAGCCCTGAGCTCCAGGTAGCCAGGGAGGACTGACCATTTCCTGTCCTGGATTTCTTTCCCTGGATAGTCTTTATACTTCCCTGTCTCAGCAAAGCATTGAGCTCTTAAACAGATAATGGCCAAGGGTAGCTCATCTATAAAACTTTACATTCACACACTTTCAATATTTAGAAAATAGAAACTATTTCCTGTAATCTGGGAGCACAGGTCACAAAAGATGAGAAGTGTGCATGGAGAGCAGAGAAACAACTATCAGAGCAGGACCAAAGCATCCTGCCCTCTCTTCCAGGCTTGGTGAGATCTTTTGTCTGAGCAACAGAAACAAAGATGTATGCCTTTGGCCAAGTCTTTTCATTCTTGTGAAAAGATTAGGACAGATATTCTCCATGCTCCCCTTAAATCTGAAAATGATTTGATTATTTTATTGTAGTTTTAATGAACATCCACCTTTTCATTTTAAACCACTCCTGAATCTCGCTCCTCTAAGAACCTCTGATTAAACAGGGCAGGGCCGTAACACCAGCCTGGAAAGATGACTGAAAATATACCTGCAGCTTCCAACACAGTCAAAATTACAATTAATTATTAAAACTAACAACACAAAATTAAAAGTCCATTAAATAGTTACTAATGTCTCTCCTGCGGCATCAGGGCAGTATGCTCCTTTAGCACACTGTAAAGACATTAAATGTTCACTGAGCCCCCTACATCAATCACTGTTATTTTAATTATTAACAAAATGTGTTCTTTAATATTTAAATTCAGAAACAACAATGATATGATACACTTTAAAAGCAGGACAGATGTTAATTTATTTTAAAGCCCTATGTCTTTGTTTTTCTAATCCCAAATGTTTTGGGATAACAGCTATTATCTCATTTTGCTGAAGCCCAGACAATAAAGTGGCAATCGCCCACCCATGAGTCTGTGAAACCCACTGTCTGGGAGTTCCCAATTAAGCCACCTGACATACCTTGTTTAGATACTGATATGGATCTTTAGGTATGTGATGGGAGAACAAGGCTGTAGTTCTCTTGGGACAGCTTTATTTCCTTCCCCACATTTTAGATGAGTGCAAACCACCTATTGTCGACTGCTTTTAACCCACTCTTCTCCCCCCCAAGAACAAATTACTTGTTGGTTAAAGAGCCTATCAAACACAGACCAGTGATCAGAGGTGGTGAGGGAAATCCATCTAGTTCTTTTCCCCCTCTCAACCTCCTCTTGAATCTTGATTTTTTACAAAATAAAGCTCTACTTTAAAGCATATAAATTAAGAGAAGAAGCCCATATAATTCAGGAGCAACTATGGCTCCTGTGCTCCTCCTGCTCAATGAAAGGAATTTGTTTGTTGGGTTTTTTCCTAGAGAGCATCAAGAAAGAGTAGCTGGTCAACAAGCTCTTGGGACAGACTTTCTCAAGGTAGGTTCTGAGGGTTATAAGTTTCACAATACAGGTGGGAGTGCTAATAAAATGCAGATTTCCTGCCCCTGACCCAGATCTGGATCTAGAAATCTGCATTTCATAAGGTTCCCTCATGATTCTGAGCACACAGAAGTTTGAGAACTACTGTTATAAAAGTGATTTTGCTTAGTTTCAAGACTGATACATACCATTAAAAACAGATACCAAGACATTATTGAATAAGCAAGGAAGTTGCTTGCTTAATACTTTATAAACTGTTAAATATGGCCCTTATAGGCTTACTATGCCCAGAACACACCAAAAAAAGTCTACAGAGGTAAAAAGTAAAATTCTAATTCTGTAGACATAGTAGTATTTGCTTCTGGGTCCTAAACTAAGAACCACATGGAGTCTTCAAACTTTCTATTGAAGCTATAGGGGAATACTTTAAAGAACTCCCAGCACCATTGCTAACTGTTGAGAAGCAGTAAGATAGAGCAATTAAAAGTGGATTGGAAGGTGTTTTAGTCAGCATTTTTGCTGCTGGACCCAAAGACCTGACAAGAACAATTTTAGAGTGCTCATGGTTTTAGAGGTCTCAGTCCATAGATGGCTAATTCCATTGCTTTGTGCCCCAGGGATGGCAGAAAATCATGGCGGAAGAGTGTGGTGGAAGAAAGTGGCTCAGGACATGGCCACCAAGGAGCAGGGAGAAAGAGACAGCTCCACTTTCCAGGGAAAAAAAATATATATCCCAAAGACATGCACCCAATAACTCACTGCCTCCAATTACACTCTACCTGTCTATATTACCACCCCATTAATCCCTATCAGTGGACCAATGCACTGACCAGGTTAGGGCTCTCATAACCCAATCATTTCATCTCTAAACTTTCTTGCATTGTTTTACAAATGAGTTTTTGGGAGATACCTCATTCTAAACCATAGCAGAAGGGATCTCTGAAACTGGCTTGGACCCTTAGTTTTTCTTTTATTAATATATACCATATGTTACATATCTGTTCTCTAGCCCTCAGGACAACCCACATAAATCCCTGTTCTACAGATGAGAATCTGAAATTTACAGAGGCTATATAAGTTGCTCAAGGTCACAGAGCTATAGTGATGGACCAAAAGTCAGACCATGTCAATCTGTCTCCTCCTCCACAGCCTGAACTGGGCCTGCAGGGAGATGGATGGATCCCCTGTGGGAATAGACCCTGTGGATCCCTGTGGATCCACCTAAAAAGTCCTGCCCTGAGGCTTTTCCAAGGCCAAGGCACCCCCTGCTGTACCTTGCAGTGTGCTAGTACAGGGAATTTCAGGAGATTTTCCCAAGTTCTCCAATGACAGAACAAAATCAAGACCCTGATGTTCATTTCTTCTTGACATAGAGCCCACCTTAGGGAAAGACTTTCTGTTCCCTCCTCTGAAAAAAGGTTGTGATCTTGAAAAAAGAATCTAGTTACCTCTGCTAGGTCAAAGTTTCCACATTGTAAAATGTGATGACTGAACAGGTTTTTCACAGGTTTCTCAAACCCCAGGATCTACAGACAGTAATCCTAGTAGTTAAGTCATAGTCAAATGGCTTATCCTTCAGTGTCTCAGTTTCTTCATTTATAACCTGAGAATCATTTTTTTAATTTCATTATATTCCTGTAATCATTAAATGAATTTATATACTCAGATGGCAAGCACAAAGGGGGTCAATAAATATTAGTATTATTCTTTACAAGAGTAGTGATTAAATGAGCAAAGTAGAAGGTAAAGAAACACTTTGCTGTTGAGTTTTATTTAAAGGTCATGATAAATTTTTGAAAGGAAAAGGTTGTGTCTCACCTTTATTGCGTACACCTCAAGTGTGTATTGAATACGGGCTGCTGTTTACATGAATAGCATTCATTGAATTACATTCATTATAGTTTTACTATTAATATACCTCTGCCAAAATAACCCATAACTGTCAAAGTCATACCTACTGAGATCAAAGAAATGATGGACTCACTGACACCTCCAAGACATTTTCCATCTCTGATTTTTCTGATTCCTAAGTCCTCTCACTTTAGAATTTTCTCTATCCATCTTGTTAAAATCTAAACCTGCCAGGCCCCGTGACACATGCCTGTAATACAAGCAAATCAGGAGACTCAGGCAGAAGAATGGCAAGTTTGAGGCCAGCCTCAGCAACTTAGCAAGACCCTGTATCAAAATAAAAAAAAAATAAAACAAAAAGGGCAGGGTATGTAACTCAGTGGTAAAGCACCTATGGGTTCAATCCTCAGTATGAAAACAAAAACAAAAAACCCTAAGCCACTTCCTTTTTTCCTGGTCAAGAAGTTTTTGTTTTGTTTTTGGCAGACCTGGGGATTGAATCCATGGCCTTGCATGTGCTAGACAAGCATTTGACCACTGAGCTGCACCCCCTAACACCAAGAAGAATTTTTAACCCAGTTGTACAAGTTGTTCCTTCTCTAAACATTCAAGACTGTTGTCCACTCTTGATACACCTCACTTGAAGCTATTAATACTGATTATAATATTTTCTCGTGAAAAAAAAGAAAATACAATACTGTTTCAGTTTCCTGTGTCTTGAATTATTGTCCTACTACTCTCTAGAATATAATCCTTTAAAAATAATTCCTTCAAAGTATAACATGAAAAATGGGCAGATAATTCTAAGTGAGATCTCAGTGATATCTGATGGATGAGAAGAGTGCTTCATGTTTAGAGCTTATATGTTTAACATGTATGATGGCAGACAGGGCACAGATGTAGACATTCTTTCTTTTCCAAGAAAGGTAAAGATGGGAGCAGCACACAATGAAAGATATTTAGCTTTGCCTATTTAAGTATTTAAGGCTTCCTTTCCTAAAAAATAGTCAACTGTACCCACCTAATTCTGTGTAGCAGGTGTGCTATTTGGAAATAAATTCTTATAGAATGTGTGAAAAAGGTTAAAACTTTGGAATGTCTTTGTTCTCAGTTCACATATCCTTCTCATTCACTATTTCTCTCCCTGGTGTGCATGAACAGTGTGACCTGGACAAGAATGCAGTGTCACTAGAGGATAGGTCTTGGAGGCAGGGTGCAGTACTACTCCAATGTCTGACTACCAAGTGATTATTGTGGTTTCCCAATCATATGTTAATTGGGTAGTAACAACTAATATTCTTTCCTCAATTCATGCTAGAAGCTTTCTATTCTTTTGCATGGAAACCTTTATTCACAGGAATATGTGATCCAAGAATTTTTTACCATATAAGTAAAGTTGGGTATTTTTACTCATAGTCCAAGGACATGGTACTTGGAGTGGAGGGAACCCTTTCACTAATGTCCTGTTCAAGAATAATTACAAATTGTTTGTAAGCCCCTCTAGGATTATATACAGATGAAATTGATGCTCACTATGTGGAAATTCATTAAGTTATGTACCTGAGATTTATGCACTTTCTATTTATGTTATATTTGAATAAAAAGTTTATGGAAAATATGACTTTGACCAACAATTGAAATACTTTCTTTGACCAACAATTGAAACCTCCAACAAGAGACAATGCTTAGAGCCAAAGGGATTTGCAGGGCAAAACTAGAAGTAGCTGATCTGTGATCTGCTGGTGGCCACAACCCCTGAAAAACAGAACTAAGGCCTCAGGAAATCCACTCTGGGTTCCTCTTCAAGGGTGGCCATACCAACCAAAGCCTGGCCTCTGGGCATCAGAGAAACCCAAGGTGGAAGGCAAATGCTCAAAGATCCCTGTTAACTTTTCTCAAACCTACGGAGGGCCAGGAACCTCTAGGCTAAAACAAAGATTCCCAGAGGCATCTGTGACTGGCTGAGAGGTTTGGACTGAATATTACTGGCATCAGTCTCTGGGGGGAAATGCCAGGGTCCCCCAATTTTTTTCTATAAAAATGCATGAAAACAAAACACAGGTAACAGCTTAAGAGAAAGAAATGGGCTCTATGTCCAGATTCTGGAAACTCAAGGCTTGGGAGATGGTCTGGGGAGAGAATAGTAATAAAGAAAATGGGACTCCAAAGAAGTGACTTGATCCTTCTTCAAAACTGAGTCCCAGCTTGATGCAAAAAGATAAATCTAGGTTCATGTGGCCAACACTTGGTCCTCTTCCGGGTCTTGAGTCCTCAGGGCCAGGTTCACAGATCAGCAAACTCAATTTCAAGGAAAATAGATGTGTTGAGAGAATGAGCTGCCAGTTGAGAAAGTAAGGTGCTGGTTTAATCCAGGGAAAGAGTCTTCCCCTTGGGAGGCAGCTAAGTTGCACCCTGAGCTCACCTCCTGCAGGCAGATGGAGTAGGTCCTGTCAGAGCTCATTCCATGCTGCACCTGGCCTTCCCTGATTGCAGGGGGTCTAGCATGCTAAGCTACAGGACAACAGCTTCACCAGGTCCAGAGTCTTCCTATCCTCCCCAGACCAGCTGCGGTGGGGGGTGGGGGGGCACATTTTTTCCCAGCTCCTTATCCTTCTGCCCTCTCTGGTCAGATGCATAGCTGAACCTCCCCCATGTGCCTTCGCCAAAAGAAACATCATGATTAGGCCTAGATGCCCAAGGGCCACAATGGCCTGGCAGATCGTGGCTGTGGCTGTTTTCAGAGGCACAGGAGGCTGCCCGGTCCACTCCTTGGGCACTCCTAGCGGGTCCCTGCGGCGATGCCCTAGTAACCTGTACGTATGTTCACCATAGGCAGAGGGTTGGCGGGACCACGCAGCACAGCTCAGCCTGGGTGCTCTCACTGCATCCTCGCCCCTGGTGCGGCCCCAGCCTTCACCTCGTGCCAGTCTTTCTCTTGCCCTCATTATTTTTAGCTCGGCGGCTGCACCCTCCTACCTGCAAGAGCTCGCCCCGCTCCCTCTCAAGACTCGTTTTGCAGGATTTGTGCCCCAGGTGGCTAACCTGACCCATACTTGAATAAACAGCAAGCACCCAACAACCCTTCCGTGAGCCACTCTCACGGAATTTGCATTCAGCCACTCCAGAGGCTCCTGAAAGCAGAGCTTTCCCACCTTCTTTTTCATCTACCAGGACTTAGAAACTCTGAACCATTCTCCCAATCATAAGTAAATAAATAAAATTTAGAAAAAGAAAGAGATGGGAGGTCCTAAACTGATACTCCTCTGGGAGGAAGTGAGAGGCTCCTGGTACAATTTTATCCTTGGTCCCTGGCATTCGCCCCCAGAAATCCTAAGGATTCTGGGACAACCGAGTACAGAAGCCTCGATTATATTTGGAGAAAATTGAATTTGGAAAGTATTTGCAAGCTTACTTCTCAAGCTAGACACGGGTTCCACTGCTGTTTCCAAGGACAGGTTGTCCAGGGGCTAGAGTGGGGCTTTTCATATCAGTTTAGGGTGTGCTTCCCTCAGTGTCTGCTCTTGTCAAGTGAAGCAGTAGTAACTTCAAGTTTAAACAACACTGGCAAAGTGGGATTTGTAAGGCCAGGTGTGGGCGAAGGGACCTGATGTAGAGAAAAGAAGCAGGAGGTGTGAGGTTCAAGCTTTGGGCTGCTGTTTCAGATGGGCCCTGGTGGGCTAGAGGATCTTTGCAGAGCAATCACAGGGGGCCTCAGCCTTTCCTTGAGCCAATTAAACAACAGTTTCTCTCTTTTTTTAATATTTATTTTTTAGCTGTAGTTGGACACAATACCTTTATTTAATTAATTTATTTTTATGTGGTGCTGAGAATGGAACCTAGGGCCTCAGACTGCTAGGCGAGCGCTTTGCCAACGGAGCCACGATCCCAGCCCCAAATTAAGCAAAAGTTTAACTGAATAAAGGAGTCTTCTTTATTCTTCTTCTTTCATAAGGGGGGATGACTGATTAGATTTTGTAGCCTATGCTTCAGAATTCTGATTTTCATTTTGAAAATCTGACTTTTCCTCTTTGTTCATTTCCTGCATGTTAGAGTGTCAACTACAAGTGACAGGTAAACATGACTTCAGCTTGAGCCAAATGACCTGTGTGGGTCCTGGAACACTTTGGATGATCCCATTTTATTTCTATAGTATTGGATAGAATGGTTTGGCCAGTACTGGATGGTTGAAGGTCTAAGAGTCTTAAGGAGAAAAGTGAGTGTTGACTGTCTTTGTTATACTTAAATTTAAAAGTTAACCTGTTTAGATTAGAGATTCTTAAACCTCCTATAAAGCTTCACTGGATGGCTGTTAGGGGGATCTAAAAAACTGACATTTATGTATAAAATTTTGGGTGCATCATTAACATGCTTGGGGGCCATAACTTTATCAAATTTTCAAAGGTATTTGGGATCCAGAAAAAGCTGAAAGTCTTTTTCATACACACCATATATGATCCAAGATTCCTTTTGGGATCTGTCTCTAAATGGCCTGCAAAACAACTTTGATTCAGTGATACATAGATTTCACACTCCATAATGTTCTTAAGTTGTCACTGGGTTAACAGAAAGTCACTCTGTTAAGAGCTAGCACTAGCAGGCCAAAGGCCCCTAGCAGAATAATGACTTGGAGCCCAAATCCCTGCTCTGCCCATGTGAATTAAACCCACCATTTACCCACCTAAGACTCTTGTGACTCTTAGTGTACGGAGCAAATGTTGAAGTGTATGTGAAATTACTTTACAGATCACAAAATATATGGCTGGTGGCATTTACGAAAATACTGATGGGTTTTCACATTGCTAGTTATAATTAAATGAACAATTATGTAAATAATTATAATTAAATGAACATTTGCATATTTTCTTCAACCATATACTTGTAAGGAAAGTCAACATACTTTGAATCCCTAATAATTATTAGACATTTTCATGTTTCATTATCTCACCTAATCCTTGAGACAACCTATGGCTTATATGCTATAGTTATTACCCCTCCCCCCACCCCCACACACTTTTTTTTTTAAACATTTGAGGAAAGAAACAGATTAAATTGCCTAAGGCCACCCTGCTAACAAGCACCAGGTTCCTACTCTAAACAAAATCCCTGCTTTAAAAAGTGGGTATTAGATAAAGTGCAAATTTTGCTCAGATTTAACTAAATTATATTCCTTGTGAGTTTGTTATAAAAGTATAGGAGTTTAAAATAGAGCAGCCACACTTGAGATGTTCTGTCTTCTCATGGACTTTTTGTTAAAAATTTGTCTTTAACTTCCCTTCTATTTCCTCCACAGTTCAGGTGTATTAGCATCTTAACCGAAATTTATGTACATATTTCCTTATTAGTGGCATAGAGCTTCTTCAGCTAATTAAGAAGGCTTAGGAAGGAAAGAGCACCTCTGTCCTCATCTCCTGCAATTCTTCCAGTGACCCTTTGTAGTAGAAACCATTATCTTCAACAACCGGTGGAGGCCCAAACTGTTATCTGTCCACATGGTTAAATATCTCACTCAAGGTTAAATAACCAAAACAGTGTGTGTGTATGAGTGTGTGTGTGTGTGTGTATGTGCGCGTGTGTGTGCTTACACACACACGTGTGCACACATAGCACCAAGTCATTGGCTAATGAAAATAAAACAGATTTATTTTGCTGCTCCCTGAGTTTGGGGCACATTAAAAGAACTACTACAGGCTCTGGTCCACTCTCTTTTAAATAATTTCTGAAGTAATTTCCATGGCAGGTAGATTTGTTCAACAGATAGTTCTCCATTTTTGTTCCTCTTTAGCGGAAAAATATATAATAGCAGAATCTGTACAAAGTTTGTGGAAGATCCAGAGAGAGTAGGCAGACATCTATTCTTATCTTTAATAATTATGTTTTAATTATGTCTTGAGAACTAGTATCTCAGAAAATTAATAACAAGAGCAAAAACAAGTATGGATCATAGCAGGAGCTTTGTTCAAAAACTTATGAAGTGTGCTGTGTTTCTGTATAGGACTCAGGTTGCTGAGTAGATGAAAACGTTTTAATAACACTTTGGTATTTATACAAGGAAGAATTGATGAAATGATTATTAAAAGTAAAGTAGTATGGTATGATCTTTTTTTTTTTTTTAATAGACTTGAAGACAGCCTGTCTTGGGCATAGCTAAAACCAGTTCATACTATATATCTTACTCTGTTCTGTGCTGCTGTCCAGAAGACCATGAGCAAGGTCATTTATAAACAACAGAAGTTCATCTGAGGCTGGGAATCTCAAGATGGAGGGGCCACATTTGGTGAGGACCTTTTTGCTGTGTCATAACGTGGAAGAAGGTATCACATGGAAAAACAGAGCATATGAGAGAGAAGGAGCCAAACTCCTCTTTTATAAGGATGCCATTTCTTCAATGACCAATTTGCTTCCTTCATAATGGCATTAATCCATTAATGAGAGCAGAGACCTCATGGCCTAATCACCTATTATAGGTCCCACCTCTCAATATTGCTGCATTGGAAATTAAGTGTCTAACACATGAACTCCGGGCAACACATTCAAGCCATAGTACTGTTGTCTGAAGTTGGACATTTCCCAAGTTACATGAGATATATGACCTCTAAATTTTAGGTATTGGCGAGTTTTACCTGTAAAGGGCCAGATAGTAAATATTTCAGGCTTTTGGGGCCACTACCATCTCTGTCATTATTTCTTCCTCCTTTCTCTTTCTTTTCCTTTCTTCCTTTCCCTCTTCCTCTTCCTTCCTCCTTCCCTTCTACAGTTATTTACAAATGTATAATCGATTTGTATTGCCTTTTTAGGGCTAGCATAGCAAAGTACCACAATTGGGTGGCTTCACCAGCAGAAATTTCATTATCTTTCAGTTCTGGAAGGTAGACATCTGAGTTCAAGATGTCAGCAGGGTTGATTCTTTCTTTTTCTTTTTTTTTTAGTTATGTATATTATTTATTTATTTATTTATCTCTTACATACATGACAATAGTGGAGTGTATTACATTCATAATTATCTATTTACAGCACAATTTTTCGTAACTCTGTATATAAAAGGTTGATTCTTTCTGAGAGCTGTAAAGAAGAATCTGTTCAAGCCTCTTTCCTAATCTTCAGTGGTTTGCTGACCATCTTTGGAGTTCCTTGATGCTGTGGTTTGAATGTGTCCATATGTTGGAGACTTAATCCACAATGCAACGGTGTTGAGAGGTAGGACCTTACAGAGGTGCTTAGGTCATGAGGGTTCTGCCCTCATGAGTGGATTAATGTCGTCATCCCAAGAATGGGTTTCTGATAAATGGGTGAGTTTGGTTCCCTTCCCCTCTGGCTCAAGCTCTCTTGCCCTCGCCTTGTCTTGACCGTCTGTCTTCTGCTGTGGGGTGATATAACAAGAAGGAAAGCCCTCACCAGATGCCAACATGTTGATACTAAGAGCAGAGACCTCAGGGCCCAGTCAACTATTATAGGTCTTATAATAGGTTCCCAGTTCCCAGAACTAGGGCTTCCCATTGCCTGTGAATTACTTAGTCTGTACTATCCTGTTATAGCAGCGTAAAATGGGCTAAGACACACTTGCCTTATAGAAGCGACACCCTGATCTTGGAATTTAAATTTACGTAGTGTTCTCCCTATACATATGTCTACATCCAAATTCACCCTTTTTGTATAAGGTCACTGTCAGATTAGGGGCCTACACTATTCTAGTAGCATTTCAAGTTAACTGAGTATATTGACAATGACCCTATTTCCAATCAAGTCACATTCTGAAGTTCTGGATATTATTTTAACAAATGAAATTTGGGGGAGACACAGTTCAATCCATAAGACCATTCTTAGCTCATCTAGATAGGTCATGGAGTATATGTACTTTGTTGATCCCTTTAGTAAAATTCTCATTTATTCTAAAATCCTATAATTTTCTATTCCACATGACTTTATAGGACAATTTTTTTTTTTTTGAGATGGGGGCCTCACTACTTTGCAAAGGCTGGCCTTAAACTTGTGATCTTTCTGCCTCAGCCTCCTGAGTAGATGGGAACAAGCAACCATGCCCTGTTGTATGGGACAAATTGTCTATTATATTTATTCAATTAACAAATTTTATTGAGCACTTACATATGCTCAAGCACTATTCGTGGTGCCAGGACACAGAAGTGAAAACCTGATAAAAATTATTTTCCTCCCAAGTCTAAATGTCTAATATGAAAAGCAGACCCCCAACAAAATAAACAAAAACAACCCAAAATACATAAGATGGCAGTAGGTTCTAAGAATAAAATTTAAGGGGCAAGAGAAAGAGAGCCATTCAATTGAATTTTAATAGAGTAGTCAGGGAATGTTTCACAGAAAAAGTAACATTTGAGCAGAGAAAAGACCTGAATGAGGTGAGGAATTAGCACATGATATAAGGTGCTATGGTTTGGATATGATTTGATTATGTTCCCCAAGGATTCATGTGTGGAAAGTGTGGTCCTCAGTGTGGTGATATTGAGAGGTAGTAGAACCTTTAGAATGTAGGTTAAGTGCAAGGTAAGTAGGTCACTGGGACCACTGCTCTCAGAAGAGATTAACGTAGTTCTCAGGGGACCCCAGTTAGTTCTGTGAAAGTGGGTTGTTATTTTTTAATAGGGAAGATTCAGCCATCACTGGGATATTTTAGAATCCCAGGACATCAGAGTGAAATTATCAGTTGTCAGATTCAGTTGTCAGTGTTTGCTTTAAAATCTGAAAAAGCTTCCTCTTCTACATCCCTGCAGACCATTGGGTGCTGTGGGTGAGGCGACGCCCTCCTCTGCCATGGCCCCTTAGGAAGCTGTCCTTCTGTTGAATACTCTACCTTTGCTCGCTCTCAATTCGAGTGGACTGTGCTTTAGTGTATTTATAAATGATGGATTCAGTTTCTGAAATTAAACTTTTTATTTGTGGTTTTCAAAAAAAAAATGTGAGTTGTTATAAAAGATCATGTGGGTCATTATAAAAGAGCTCTCTCTACTCTCTGATCACCATGTAATCCCTCTGACATGTACCTCTACCACAATACTATATGCCAGGAGGTCTTCACCAGAAACCAAAAACCAAAAAAACAAAAAACAAACAAACAAACAAAAAAAGGGTTTGCCCAACCTTAGACTTTCATTCTTCAAAACTGTAAGTTAAATGAACTTCTTTTCTATATATGTTATCCAGCCTCAGATGTTTCATTATGGCTAGTACATTTAGGGAAGTCATGTTTCTGTCAAATGAAAGAGCAATCTAAGGTAGAAGTGAGGGCCAGAACAGCAAGAGGAAAGTGTGCTTGAGTAAAAAGGAGGCAGGAGAGAATATGAAGAGATGAAATCAGAGATATGTGGGGTATGAGGTGTTCAATGGTAAATAGTCTTGAATTACCACCTTAGGTAAGGGTCAGTGTCAGGATGAGGGTGGGGCAAGCAAAGCACACAGTTTAAGGAGGCAGTCATTCTCAGAACTCTGCAAGTGTAGGGTGGGCACCTAAGAGTGAGTTCCTCCTTAAATTATGCACCCCAGGAATCTCCCAGGCCTCACCCTAGTTCTGGTCCAGGTAAAAGCTTTGGATTCAATAACAAGTGGGACAGGAAGCCTCTGAATGGTTTTTAGGAGAGGGGCATGAATAACATTAACTTTTATCAGAATTACTCTGACTGCTGTATTTAGGACAAGGATGGGAAAAATGAGACAAGTTAAAAGCCCACTGAACTAGCTTCCCAAGAAAAAGTGAATCAAGGCTTTATACCTAATAATCCACCTAGGGGTAGGCCACCCTAAAAAGCTGTCATGCATATAACCAGTGTAACTTGTGTTGTCTTTTTATTTTCACATGACTTTCTTTGGAGGTCATCTGAATACTAGACTCTATGGCAGTTACTGGGATTCCATTCAAAGAATCAGCAAGAAATGGTCCCTATCTCAAAGAATTAATATTTTCCTTCCATCTTTTCTTCTTTTTTTCCTTCCTTCTTTTCTTTTATATTTTGAAATTTTGCAAAAACAAAAGCAAGCAAACACCAAAAAGTCTAAGTCTCCACTCTTCTTAGGAATTCTCTATGCATATTTTCTGATGCATGTATCTATGCCCATTCCATTTAGAATAGTAAATAAATGATGATAAGAATTAGGGTATAGGGCTGGGAATGTGGCTCAGGAGGTAGCGCGCTCGCCTGGCATGCGTGCGGCCCGGGTTCGATCCTCAGCACCACATACCAACAAAGATGTTGTGTCCGCCGAGAACTAAAAAATAAAAAAAAATATTAAAAATTCTCTCTCTCTCTCTCTCTCTCTCCTCTCTCACTCTCTCTTTATAAAAAAAAAAAAAAAGAATTAGGGTACAACTTAGGAAATTGGCCATAATTTATTATGAATTCTCATGAAAATATTAGACTCCCTTTCACTCATAGGATCAGGAATTTGGAGTACCTAAATGTTAGAGGTCCTCACACTCAACCCTCTCATTTGTCTGATGATGAGACTAAGACCCAGAGAGACAAACCTCTAATTACCCACCTACTTAGTGGTTGAGTGTGGCAGATTGCATTTTTAAAAGCTGTCTACAATAATCTGTTTTGTTCCACATGCTCTTGAATGCAACTTTGACACTGATCACTGAGAAGATGGGAGTCTGTTCCCTGCCTTGAATCTGGGTATATCAGTTTCCTGTAGCTGCTGTAAACAAATCACCAAAAACTTGTGGCATAAAACAACACAAATCTATTATTTTACAGTTTGAGAGATCAGAATTCCAAAATATGTCTTAGTAGGATAAAATCAAGATATTGGCAGGGCCAGATCCTTCTTGAAGCTCTAGGGAGAATCTGTTTCCCTGCCTTTTCAAGCTTCTAGAGGCTGCCTGCATTCCTTGGCTCATGGCCAACATCCCTCTGCCCTCTGCTTCTGTATGGTATCTCCTTTTCTGATTCTGAACCTTCTGGATCCCTGTTATAAGGACTTTGGGATTATATTGTAGCCACCTGGATCATCCAGGATAATCTTCCTATCTCTGAGTCCTTAACTTAATCACATCTGCAAAGCCCCTTTTGCCAGGTCAGATAACAAATTTACAGGTCCAGGGATTAAAATGTGAACATTTTAGAGTGCTCTTTGTTCTGCCTAACAAACCAGGTCAATTTATGACTACAGGAGAATTGAGGTTATGTGATATCCAAGGCAAGGTCATGAAAGTGATATTGTCAATTGTCTCGAATCCCTTGCTTTTAGAACCCAGTTGCCCTTGCCATGCCTTGAGGAGGCCCAAACTAACCCAAGCAGAAAGGCTACAGGAGAAGCCATGTGTCAGTGTCCTGAAGAACAGCCAGCTGTGGCCTCAGCTGATACCAGCATCAGTCAGGACCCATGTGAATGGAGATGCCCCCACATGATTCCAGAACATAGCTGTCACTTCACTTAGCTTCATGTCTTCCCACCTGAGGCTCTAGGTATCACAAAGGGGAGATAAGTATCTCCACTACACTCTGTTGAAATCTTGATCCACAGATAATATGAGAGATAATAAAACAATTGCTGTTGTTGTAAGCCACGAGTTTGGAGGTAATTTGTTACAAAGCCATACACAACTAATATGGAGAGCCACACAGCAGAACCTAGGTCTTTAGTTTCTCAGCTTTAGTGCTTTTTTCCACCTCAATTATTACCTTTCAGTCAAGCAAGAAAACCAGTGGTTGATGAGCAGCTATTAGGAACAATGCCCTCTGGAAAATGTAAAGAATATAAAATTTGCTCTTCATCCTCAAAAAAACATTCCCTTCTCCAGTGAGAAAGACATCCAGGTGCAGAGTTGGGAGGCTGGTAGGCAAGGCATGGTAAGAGATGGGAAGAACCCCAAGTGTGTCACAGGAAAAGGAGAGAAAAGAGAGTCCAAGGAATATTCTGAAGGTTAGTTGACAAGACTTCCAGGTGAGGAATGCGCAGAAAGAAGAGGTAAGGATTCTATTGTTTCTAGCTATTAATGTACATAGGAAATCTAGGGGGAGACCCAGGCCTGAGGAAACTTTATGATGTGCAATCTGGTCATCAGTGGAGCTAATATCTGTTCTCGAAAGCATTTTCATCACTAAACAATGCATGGTTCCCAATGATGGAGCAGTTAGAGAACTAACTGGGATCACCTTTGGGGGTATCTGTACTATTTATTTAAGGAATTAGACTTCTTAGCACTCATTCCCAGTGCATATCTGGTTTTCAGTACCATATATGGCAGATGCTACAGTTTCACATAAACTAGTAGCAGTTGTTCATCCCAGTAAGTCAGAGAAGGGTTTGTGGAATAGGTGTTGTCATCACTATTTTACTTCTAAGAATATATTCAGAATGTGGAGTGCTCCTTCCCCATGTGTGCATCCTCTTAAGCAGAAAGCTTTTCTCCTCCCAGAGATGAAGCAATTTGCTCCCCATTGTCTGTTGAATTCTGAGACATTTTCATATGAATTACAGAAATACACAGATACAACCCTAACCCTAACCTCTAACCCTAACCCCCATGAACATATTCTGTTTTATTTTTACAATGGGTCACTTTCACAATGAGCTAGAAAGTTTGCTTCCACACATTTATAAACATGGTATTTCTGTCTGAAGTTGGGAAAATGTTTCTTTTTCAACAATGTCCATGACTCCAAGGAAAATCAGTGTCTTAATGATCTGATTTGCAGAAAATGCTATTTGAATTTACTTGAGCCACAGAGGAATTATTTCTACCTTTTATTTCATCTTCCTACAGGCAGAGATGGTATGTTTGACTCTATGGGAAGCAATACACATGAAACATTCAAATGGTTGAGAAAAAAATTAAAGGACTTTAAGTTTTATGGTTTTAGATGGGATATGCATAAAAATAGGCATATCAATGCTCCATTTTTAAAGAAATAATATTTTCCTGATTATAAAACACATAAAACTTTGCTTTTAAAATTTCAGAAATTATTACATTGCTGGTGGGACTGCAAATTGGTGTAACCACTATGGAAAGCAGCATGGAGATTCCTCAGAAAATTTGAGATGGAACCACCATTTGACCCAGCTATTCCACTCCTTGTTTATACCCAAATGACTTAAAATCAGCATACTACAGTAATGCAGCCAATGTTTATAGCATAATGCAGTCAATGTTTATAGCAGCTCAATTCACAATAGCTAAACTATGGAACCAACCTAGGTGTCCTTCAATAGAGGAATGGATAAAGAAAATGTGGTGTATATATTCAGTGGAATATTATTCAGCTTTAAAGAAGAGTGAAAATATGACATTTGCCAGTTAAATGGTTGGAGTTGGAGAATATCATGCTAAGTGAAATAAGCCAGGCCCGACAAACCAAAGGCATAATGTTTTCTCTAATATATGTATGTTAATTCACAATAAGGCAGGAAGCACTAGAGAAGAATAGCATTACCTTAGATTAGGTAGAGGGAAATGAAGGGAGGGCAGGGGAGGAGATGTGGGGATAGGAAGGATAGTAAAGGAAACAGACATTATTACTTTATGTATATATGTGACTGCATGACCAATGTAATTCTACAACATGTACACTCAGAGAAATAAGAAATTATATCCCATCTATATATGATATAGCAAAGTGCATAAATGCATTCTATTGTCATGTATAACTAATTAAAATAAAATTAAAATTTAAAATTAGAAAATATGTTAAAGGCACTAAGAAAAAAACCAAAAATCTCTTGTGAATCTTTACCCAGAGATAACTACTGTCTATAGTTTGAAAAAAAAAATACTTTGGGCCTCATGCTTTGCAGAAAAACCCTTGGAAATTCTTAATGAAATTATGCATTACTTGCTGATTTACAAGTGATTTTTTTAAGCCAGGGTGTGTTTTTTTTTGTTTTTATCTTTGTTTTGACTTACCATATCACAAACAATTTTATGTCAAATTTTATTTAGGAAGTCAATGTGACAGGTTTTCAATGGGCTGGATATACTTATTACATTAATGTTGGACTATACATTGATTTTACTTATATTACATTTATCTTCTTTCTCCTTAGTCAATACATTTTTACTGCAGACCCACTATGAGCTCAGCATTGTTCTAGGCAGTGAGGACAAGGAGAAGAATGAAACAGGCAAAATCATTACCACCTGTGAATTTGCATTCAAAAAGGGAAGACAGGTGACAATCAAATAGACAAACACGTAGTGTGATAGGTGGTATAGTATTCTCTGCCTATTATTTAATAAAAGCTTTGCATATAGACTTCCACGGATTCTGACTTGTATTTTCAGAATAAAATCTTATTTAATAAAAACTGAAAAAGTCAGGCACAGTGGTGCACACCTGTAATCCCAGTAACTCAAAAGATTGAGGTAGGAGGATTTTAAGTTCAAAGCCAGCCTCAGCCATTTAGCAAGACCTTTTCTCAAAATAAAAAATAAAATGTGTCAGGGGTGAAGCTCAGTGGAGCTCTCTTATGCTCAATCCCAAGTACCATCAAAACAAACAAACAAACAAACAAACAAAAATGAAAAGAAAAAAATAAAAGAAACAGTTTACAATCCTTATCTACAGTTTGGGTTTAAATGTATTATAACTGCACCCAAAACTCCAGAGAATCAAGAGTGCTCAATTGTCCAGTACTTCAAAATAAATAATCTCAAATAGGCTTAAAATAACAATTATTATATCTCTTATTGCTCTGTAGATTGGCTGGGCTCAGTTGGGCATTTCTTACTTGGGGTATCCTGCACATGCAGTCGGAGATAGCTGGGGCCTCAGACATCCACGGGTCTTATGGTATTTGAACTTTTAATATAATATGTAACATCCCCTTGAGAGAGCTTTCCAAGTGCATAAGGCAGAGGCTACTCTACTTTTAGCCTCTCGCCAGAAGTCACAAAAAATCCCTTATACCATACTCTACAGAGAGGACAAAGACTCTAGATTCAATATAGTAGAGGTCTTCACAAAGTTGTGTGCATACCAACAGGCATGGTTCATCAGGGAACCTTTGAAGAGACTGGATACCACAGCAGGAAATGTGGCTTAGACAAAATGAAATTACACCATCATAGATCACCCCACAGAGCTCAGCATAAACTAGGTAAAGATCCCTTTCTAAAACAATTTCAAAGACACAAGTCTGCTAACTCTCTGGATCAAGTAAAGCTGGCAGAGGGAAGAATTGCTGATAGAACCATTGTCTCCATAGGCATGACTCTGATGGGTGGGGCTGGTAAACCTGGTAAACTCCTGCCACTGGGAGTCTGAAAGCAGTATTTGTTTCTTTTCTCCAGAAGGAGCTAAGCACATCTAAATACCTAATTCTGCTCTGTTCAGCGCACCGGGTACACTGTGTTATGCCCTGCCATACACACAGTGGCAATCCGGTCCGATCAATCCTAAATGCATTTTGGACCCGATGCTAGTCTCTTTAAATGCATTTCATTCCTATTGTTTCGAAAGAACTTCATTTTTCAGATTAGGATACTGAGGCACAGAAATGAAACAGTTTGCACCAACACATAGATAAATGGTATCCCAGGATTCAAACCCAAACAATCCAATACCACAGCCCATTCTCTTGATGGTTGCACTCCTCTGCTTGGAGAAAATCACTTCAATTCTCTGGGTTGCAGGTTCCTCATCTGTAAGAGAGCTAACACCCCTTCCCTTACACACTTGTGCTAAGAAGTGAGAGTCTGCCCAGTTTTTGCCACTTAGAAGCTATGGAACCTTGCACAAATTGTTCAACCTTTCTGAGCCGTGGTTTACTTATCTAATCAATGAGTACATTATATTCTTATGAGGAGCTGATGGCATGATGCATATAAAGTACAGTGTATGGCATAAGGGGCTTGATAAATGCCATTAATTGGCATTAATATTATTGCTTATGTTGTATCACGGTTTTGAGGCTCTTTACTTAAATCTAATACCCTTACAAGTCTCTTGCTGAAATTTCTGTTATTTTGTCTGATTTTTACTGTTCTCTTATTTTCCCACCCAGGAAACAGCTGCACATTTGGGCAGAGGGACATAGAAAGCATTGGTAGATAGTCACGTTGCCACCACAGATGTCCCTGCCTTGGCTGAGGACAGAAGACAGCAGCCAATATTCACAGAGGACTGCAGATGTTCTCCTTTAACTTGGATCAGAAGGGCTATTATGGACAACACAATGTGTGGGTATTGCAGACTTTTCTGTTCGAAATGGAATATTGCAGAATATGCACACATTCATCCAAAGCTTATTGAATACCTACTCTGTGATGATTGTCTTGGAAATACAAAGATGAATGGGACATACTCCCTGTCCCCTAGGACCACAAAATACAGACAAGGAGACAAAATACACATAATTAACTATAGTGCAGTGTGAGGAGTTCTATGTATAGCAGAAATACAAACAGTGGTTGATCTCAGAAGGAGACATTTTGTCAGAAGAGGCTTAGAAGGAGACAAGGGAGGCTTCTTGGAGGATGTGGTATTTTATCAGTTCTGTAAATAATGAAAGGACTTTAATAAGAGATAGGGTAGGACAAAGATCACGGAGGTGGAGGAAATGATATGAAGGCAGATGGAAAGGAAGGACAGGGAGCTACCTGTTAGAATAGGGGGTGTGACAAGTGCTACGGATGGCTGGGCCACCTCCATCCATGACTTCACCTTCCCTGGTCATCTTCCATAATGTGACACCTTCTGGTCATTGAGTCATAAGCAGAAGATTGCTGGGTTAGGATTCGGGGAGAGTGTTTCCCTTACCCCATAAAAACAGGACAGGCTCAATTAGTAGGCACTTTCCTTCAACTTTTGCCCTTCACAGTCTCTCCTATCTCCTCTTGGGAATGGTGGGTGAGATTCCTGGAGGGATATCTTGAGGTCATGGGGTGATAAGCAGAAGAAAACTATAGAGAGACAGTAGCCTGGGTCATCATCAGGCACCTTACCAGCCCTTGGGTGGTAGACCTCTTAATTTCTTTTTTTTTTTTAAAGAAAGAAATAAACTTTCTTTTTTGTTTTAAAGAGAGAGTGAAAGAGGGGGAGAGAGAGAGAATTTTTAATATTTATTTTTTAGTTATCGGCAGACACAACATCTTTGTTTGTATGTGGTGCTGAGGATCGAACCCGGGCCACGCTGCATGCCAGGCGAGCGCGCTACTGCTTGAGCCACATCCTCAGCCCTTAATTTCTTATTTGGTGAGAAAAATAGCTCTCTGTTTGTTTAAACCAGAGTACACTGGATGTTCTGATAATTCCAAAGGAATTAATAGAGGGGGCAATAATGACTTAAGGAATATAAGGCCAAAAATAAATAAATAAATAAAAGAGGGGGATCTATATTGTGAAGGGCCATAGAGTCCACATGTGGAATGACTGTTCCTTATGTAGTAGGCAGAGGTGAAGTGTAGCCAGGTGGTAGAGCATCTGCTCAGCATGCAAGAGGTCCTAGATTTTATCCCAGCATATTAAACAAAAGCAAAAACCACTTGTTATTTACTGGGCAATGGGAAACCAGAGAAGGTTTGTGAATAGTAATAATACTGAAACTGTGCTGTAGGAGAAATTATTTGACAACAAAAGAGAAAGTGCTTGGAATCAAAGAAACTGAGCAAGAAGGAGTTCTAATGGTTGCTGTACAAAGTAGTGCCTCCTATTACAATCTCCATCACTAGCAGGTATATCTGTATCATCAGATATATGCATTTGATCATTTCTACATTTAGGTAAACTATACTTATAAAACTTGGTCCTGTTACTAATTTGTAAGTCTAACTAAGATGATATTTTGCTCTACAAATCAGTTCCTTAAGCGTCCTTTGCAACCAGACTATAATTTCTTCCCCTCATTCTTTCCCATTTCCTACTTAAAATTTTTCCTTTCCCACCACCCTTAGTAGGAGGATAGTAATAAGCAATGAAGGGAGGGAGACAGGTGAAGGCATTTCACGGGAAGAACTAACCAGTCTTGCAAATTGTTTAAATGTGGCAGGTCAAGAAGCAGGATGAATGAGATATGACTCCAAGCTAAGGCCTATGTGGCTCAAAGTCAGGAAAGAGAATGAAAGGCATGCAGAAGGAGTGGGAAATAGTGGGTTCCTCAGGCCAGTGACTGCCAGAAACTGTCTACATTGGGTGGGTCCCTTCAGGGAGACCTCCTGGTGCTGCACCTTGGTTTAGGGGATATAAAGATCAGTGAGACCCTTGAGGATCTCACACTTCATCCATTTGTAAACATTCATTGAGTTGTCTACTGGTAACCAGGCTTTGTGTAAGTGAACACAAATACAATATGCTAAGTTCCAGGGCTCATGGCGTTTGATAATAGAGAAAAACAGATAAACTAACAATGGCAAAGCAAGACATGCCCCAGTTGTGTGGCGGAAATGTTGGGATAAGCAGAAAATTGGAGGGATGTCTGGGATGCCTTCACAATGGAGAGGACCTGTCTGAATACTAAGTAGGCAAAAGCATTCCAGACAGAATAGACAGTATGTGACCGAGGTGTCACCACACCTAGTACATCCTGCCATTGGGCTGCTGCAGCAGTGGTGGGGGAGGAGTATGTGTAATTAAGTGGATGAATGAAGCCCAAAATGTAATCTGCAATTTATTTGCACAATTTTCTTAACCTCTCTGAGCCTCCTTTGCTTCTCTGTTAAATGGGAATAATTCCGTGGGACTTTTAGGAGGATTAAATGGGATAATGAATGCTTAACACAGTGCCAAGCATAGTAAATGCTCAATAAGTGTTAGTTCTTGTTATCCAGTAGGTCACAAGCTGGATTAGATGGGCATTTTAGAAAGACAGCAGTAGTGTGTGTGCAGGAAGTCCACCTGGGAGCAACAAGACGGAGCTCAGTGTGATCAGTGGTAGTGGACAGCCCTGGAAGATGATCAGAACATAAATATCCAGTTATCCCAAATAGAGTTTCTTAAATTAGGCTGGCATAGTAAATTGTAAATTCAAATGCTGCAAAATGAAAATAATAAAAAACTACTATTAATCTGGGAAAAATGTTTGATTTATGGAATCGATCCTGAAGGTACTGGCATTTCCTTTAATTCTAGAGGGTCAGGTAGCTTCATTCAATGTAATATGTTTTGCACTTTTCCATCTGATTCTATTACACCATGTCCATTATTCAGGCAATGGAGTATTTAATCAGATACAAAAAGTATGTCTTGAATATTTACTGTGCGCAAAGTATTAGTAAAAGTGTCATAATCTTTAGCACAGGATCCAAGTTTGTTCTACAAGGTTGTTCTTGTGCTAAAGAGCCCGGGGGAGAAAGAATGTATGATTTTTAAAATTAGAAGATGTAGAAGCAAAAAAAAAAAATAGTTATAAACAACTCTGAAAATTCAATCACTGATTCTTTCTAAACTAGTATAATACTCAAAATAAGAAAAAAAAATAACCTCAAAACTTTCTCATGGAATTTGTTCAGGTCCCAAACAATAACATGATTCTAAGGTGCTGTCCTGAGCTGCATCAGCAGGGGAAACCAAGACACCTCCTCAGCTGTCTGTGGACCTCAAGAGGGTTTGTTCTCATGGATGCACATGAGTCTGAATGCTCACCAGGGTTTCCCACAGTTCTCTCAATCCAATGGTGGGTGGTGTAGTAAACAAAATCACCACAGACACTAGGACCATTGATCCAGAACCTACCATGTGCACATTGCTTATCACTAACCTGTATAGTAGCCGTGACGCAGGCATCGCCATCTCCATTTAACAGAAGAAAAGAATGAGTGCCCAAAGGTTCAGGATGAGGAGGCAAGCTGAGGCTAAACTGGGGTTGGCTGACTCTGTAGCTGAAGTTCTTTCCACTTCTTTGGTGCCTTCTGAAACTACCTGGTGGCTGATCTAACTGACTCTTCAATAGACTTTGTGTCTATTGTTCAGACAGACACATAGTTTGATTTGCCTTCTAGATTTTTTTTCTTAACATTTTCCCTTCCAGATTATAAGAACAATAAACACTCATTGGAGAAAATAGAAACATGTAGAAGCATTATACCTACAATTTTTTGGTTAGGTTGCCAAGGTGAAATTTCATTGTCCTCATTTCAAAAGGAGTGCTCACTTCTCTCTCTCTCTCTCTCTCTCTCTCTCTCTCTCTCTCTCTCTCTCTCTCTCTCTCTCCCCCTTCCTCTTTCTCTTTTGGTCCCAGTGATTGAACTCAGGGACACTCAGTCACTGAGCCACATCCCCAGCCCTATTTTGTATTTTATTTAGAGACAGGGTCTCACTGAGTTGCTCAGTGCCTCCCTTATGCTGAGGCTGGCTTTGACCTTGCAATCCTCCTGCCTCAGCCTCTGCTGGGTGCACCACCATGCCCAGCAGGAGTGCTCTCCCTTATGAGTTGAATTGAAAAGAAAATGCTTTCAATCTTTGTTCTGTCAAATTTCAATTATATCAAATGAATAGGTACTGTGGTGGGGAAAGGATTTTCTTTTTCTTTTCTTTTCTTTTTTTTTTTCCTAAATGAGAGTTAGAGGTGGAGGGTGGCATATATAAGCAGTTTCTTGGACATGGCAAGAAGGATGTCCTTCCATGGTCACCGTGGTACAGGCTCAGGCTCACATGTTTTAGGAAACCATGTGTGTTACATACAAGTTACAACAAGTAGATCCCAATCCACTGCCACAGCTTTCTACCAGGGCTTAAGGAGGGTCTGTGTGTTGGTTGTAAGCCAGTGATGCAACAGTGATAATCTTGTTTCTATGTTAAAAAAAAAAAAAAAAGGCTCAGAAAGCCAGATGTCATATGAAAAGCACAGGAAGAGCAGTTGCCCCGTGCCCAGTGCCCCACTATATCCATGTGCCCAGCCTATGTATTAATGCTACTAGACTCTGAGACTACCCATCAGCACTTGAGATAGCTGCTGCCTTTCCCCTTTTCACCAAGGCTCCAAGAACATGTATATTCTAAGATTTTGAGGCAACTCTGCCCCAATTTTCATAATTTTTATTAATGCTTGAAATTTTTCTGGCTCCCAGCTGGAGTAATTTCTCTAGCTTGAAATGTGCTTTTCAAAGTGATTTGACCTCACTATATTTAAATTAGCAAAGTTCACACAAAAATCTTAATTCCTCACTTCTCTTGTCAAATCAGAAGATCTGGGGGCTGGGGATGTGGCTCAAGCGGTAGCACGCTCGCCTGGCATGCGTGCGGCCCGGGTTCGATCCTCAGCACCACATACAAACAAAGATGTTGTGTCCGCCAAAAACTGAAAAATAAATATTGAAATTCTCTCTCTCTCTAAAAAAAAAAAAAAAAAAAAAGATTTATAAGAAGATCTGGCAGTACTGTCTAGAGTTCATAGATTGCAACAACTGGCTGAGATGGTGGCCCCCTTGAGATGTGGTGGCCACTGCTCCTGGGTGCCCTACTGCTCTGGATACTGGAGTTGCAGTCCCTGGTTTCATTGCTTTAGCACCTTGTACTTCTTACAAGAGGAGAGCATTTCTCAATGCTCATAGCTCTATATCTAAGGCAGGGAGAAGAAAAAAAGGCAGGGGGGGGGGTGTTGGGCTGCCAGCCAGCTTCAGGGGTGAAATGTCTGCCTTGTGTCTTAAACACATCTGATGGTCAGTACTCAGACTCTTGGCTCCATCACAGGTTCATTTTGTAAGTACAGGTCCTGGGTTCTAATCCCACTTTGTTGCAAGTTGGTAGTATGACCTTGAACAAGTCACCCTCTCACTTTCCTTCCCTTGTCTGTAAAATGAGGCTTCAGCCCTGACTTCCTGTGGTCTCTTATCTCAGAAGCTTCCCCTGTGTAGCATACTGTCTTCTTTTTCTTTTTCATCTCTTTGTCAGGGTTACCCTAGGCACTTAGCTCTAGGGCAGGTGATCCTGACTGAGGAAGGAGAAAGAACACCAAGGGATGGGCGTGAGAGGAGGAAAAAACCAATGTAAGGAGAAATTCAACCCAGAGATAAGCAGAGAAGTGGTGAAGAGAAGGAGTTCCAAAGCTGGTGTTTAAAACATCCCACTAATGAGGTAAGTATGACCCATTCATCTTATAATTTACACAAAATTGCATGACATTTTAAGAGAAATATTTTATTATAAAAAACAGGAGAACTGAGAAATTAAAAAAGTAAAGGAAAAAAATCAACTATGATTGTACCACTTAAAGTCAAAGACTACTTAACTTTGGGAATACGGTTTTCTCTAAGCTTTTCTTTAAAATTCTTTTTATAAATGATATAGGATACAACTTTGATTTGAAAACAAAATATCATTAACTGTTAAAGTTAAAACATGGTATAGGTATACTGGTACACTTTTGTTTGCTTGTTTGCTTTTTTGCTTGAAGGCAGCACTTCAAGCAAAATGCAAAACAAACTTTTTTGTTATTACAAAAAAAAGTGGAACAAAATTTTTTGTTATTACCCTTTCTATTTACCAGTATAGCTTAAGGGTTTTTACATCATACTGAAATATGAAGTATTGGTTTTATAATTAAAGAGTTTTAAATAAGACCAATTTGCAAAGTTTTTAATGAAGGAATAATTGCATTCTGACTTTTAGGACTTAAAAGCATATTCCTACAATCATTTTTATTTTCTTTATTCTTTTTTTCTTCTTCTTTTTAAAGTAAAGGCTTTCCTTAGGGAAGGCCTGAGGTGTCATTTCAAAGGTCAAGCACTCCTTATGTCATGATATAATAATCATGAGAAAGCCCCCTTAAAATTGATGATTGTTCCAGTTTTCTCAGCATAGCCTAGAGACAGTTACATTCGGGTTTAGATAACCTCTTTTTGATGCACAAAGGTAAGAAGATGTGATTAAAAAAATTATAAAATTATAAAAGTGAAAGAATAACCTCGCTGCTGAGAAAGAGCATATCTATAACTTTTCTTGTCATTTAGTAGACTCAGACACAAGAAAGAGGAGAGGCCACCTCTACCCAAGTAGGGGCACTTGTTTGCAGGTCAGCTTACCTGATTTGCAGAAGATCTCTAATCTTATCAGAATTGAACTACCTGCCTTATTCATTTTCTGCTTTGCTGATACCCAAGCTGGCCTTTTTTTTTTTTTTAACCAAGAATGCTAAAGCCTGGGGCATACTTCTGGGTGTTCTTAAGACTTAAATGCCACTGCTTAAAGAGTTAAAGATCTCTGAGGATGTGGTGTAAGGACGGTAAGGCAAATCACCCACTGGAGATGCTCCCCTTGTCCTTTACCAAAACAAAGTCTGAGGAACATGGAATGCATCCAACAATTTAGGGAAACTCTACCATGCCAAGCCAAAGATTAGTATTAGATTTTTTTTAAGGTAGAGAAAGTTCTCATTGTAATAATTTATCTTTGAAAACAAGAGTTTATTTTTCATTTATCAAGAGTTCAACATTTCCCTCTTAGGAAAAATGCTTTGAGGGATACATTATATCCAGGAAAACACTCACTAACAACATATTTGTGTTTTTCAGTTTAAACTAAAAACCCTTCTTAAGAGATTAAAAAAAAAAAAAAAAGAAAAGAAATTTCATCATTAGGACCATCCCATTGGAACTGGCTGTTAAGAGTTTGGTGATTTTGGCTGTGTTTACAGCCTCGGTAATTGTTTTAGTCTACAGCAAGGGGAGAGTTGCCCCCCAAAGGTATTTTTAAATAAAAGGAAAGACTCTCTACAGTACCTGTTCTGTTGCCAAGAAGAACTCAGTTCTGTACCTGAATGAAAGCTTAGTATTTGGAAACTAGGTGTAACTAGCACTGGAGATAAGGCAATTCAATTGAATTGTAAAAGGGACAACTTTAAAATTTTGTATCAGTTACACTTATTAGAAAAAGAAAGAGAATAAAGGAGAAGAAGTAAAAGAAAAATACCCTTTTTAGTCAATATGGTCAGAAAGAAAGATACACTTAAGTGAGTTGCATTCTGATAAAATAAAAAGTTTAGCTCTTAAAGCCCTAAATTCTACTCCCTATACCAAAGTCTCAAATTATAAGTAGGTTGACTCAAGATTGGGGATGATGATGTTTTGGTACAGGTTGATTTCTAAATTAAAGACGGTTCCTTTACTTAGAATTCTCTCTTTCGGAATTAGTTATGCTGAATCCTTCTAGACTTTATGATGCTTACTCAAATTTTAAATGAAAACCTTTTTTTTTTCTAGTGAAGCTCACTATATGTGATTGACATGTTGGTGGGAGGCACAGGGCCTCTGCAAAAACATTTGAAAATGAAACACTCCTAGTGCATAATCCCTTCCTCAGCTATGAAGGTTTTCAAATAAGTGAAAAAGAGAAAAATGCATGTGAGATTTTTTCCTACAAGAAGAGGGTATGTGCATATGAATCTCACTGTGAAGTGCTGACATTTGACACCGTTTTTGAACCCTGAATGCAGCTGGTTATGGGCCTCTGAATTCTCTCTCACCTTGTTCCTTGTGGCCTCTCACTTATCCCTCTGGCCAAGTGCCCTGTGCCTTTCCAGATTCTTGTTCTGCAGAGGCTGAAAGCAGGGCAGAGGCTATGCCCGCAATGTTAAAGCAGGGTTCAGCAACAGTTATCACCGGTTATCATTCCAAAGAGACCTCAACCTGAGCTAGTGGAAATTAATCTGTTGGGGTACAACAGCTTTGGTGGGTTTGTATATAGCCATAATTGAATAAGTACCAGACAACAGTGCTTTGGGAGAGCTCCTTTCCTGAAGGAGCTGCTCTAGATATGTTGTTGGGGCTTCTGTGGTGCAGTCGCCATGGAAGCATTAGGGTGTGGTGAGAGATTAGGTGGCTGCAAAGTCATTGTGCCTTGCCAGATAGAATTATCCTTTGATGTATACTGGGGTCTAAATTGTTTTCTTTCCTTTGATACATTTAAAATTAAGATTCCGTGTTAAGCCCTAATTAATTCCAAGATCAAGCTTCTATTTTAGCTACTTCAATGAGTGATGTTGGAATGCTTTTAGGGAAGTGAAGCCATAATAAAATAATTTCCAATTACCTTAAATACCTTGTGGGCATGGTTATTAGGCATGGCTGTATTAAGTATGGGATTTTTACATCAGGATGGCATGATTTTAAATCAGAAGTCATTTAAAGTCATAAGTAGAGTACTTATGACAAGAGTCCAAAAGAGAAAAACAGGAGAGTTAGAAACTGCCATCAAAAATGAAAGTTCGGGGCTAGGGACGTGGCTCAAGCGGTAGCGTGCTCGCCTGGCATGCGCCAGGGCTCTGGGTTCGATCCTCAGCACCACATAAAAATAAAATAAAGATGTTGTGTCCGCTGAAAACTAAAAAATAAATATTAAAAAATTCTCTCTCTCTCTCTCTCTCTCTCTCTCAAAAAAATGAAAGTTCGCCTTAGTATGAAAATGCTAAGGGCTGAAGTTGTGGCTCAGTGGTAGAGCACTTGCCTAGCCCATGTAAGGCACTGGGTTCGATCCTCAGAATCGCATATAAATAAATAAGTAAATAAAAATTCTATAAATAAAGGTAATTCTGTCCATCTATAACTAAAAATATATTTTAAAAATACTGAATCATGAGTTGTAAGACTTATATGGATTAAATATTAAGTCTAAAAACTAAATTTAAAACAGCTGGAAAAGATGAAGAAAGATGGGAGGAGGTATGGAGAAAGAAGGGAACCTGTGGTTGATCAGAGCTTTTTCTAATCTGAAATCTGCAAAGTCAACCCCTGCTCCTGCAGGGCATCATGCAGGCCCTGACAGGGTCACAGACAGCTGACCTGGGCTGGATCCAGGCAAAACTGTGAGGGACTTAATGAGTCACCCTTTCAGACATTCCCAGCATTCTCATCTCAGGTGTTTGTACCTGAGCCCTAGAAGGAGACAAATTCTTTATACCAAGGAAATTAAAGAGCATGGTAATGACCACCAAATAATGTTGACATTTGGTAATCATTTGTCACTGATTTGCAGGAGGGTCACAATTTAAAACACTTAGATTCCTCATCTTCATAAATGCAGAATACTTGTCAGAGTATGAGTTTGAGATATTGTTTGGGGGGCGGGGGTTGTCACAATTTCTATTTTTTCATTCAGCCCTCTACACTGTCTCAAGGAAAGAGTGAACTTGCATTGTTTGGTCATCATTTTCTGTTTGCTCTCATTTGCTCTGGAAGTTGGGTGGAAGCGGGTGATTTCCTGCTTCTTTTTCTCAGCCCTAATTAGGGGCTTGAGTCCCCTATGATAATATCTTGAAGGACACTATGCCATTTTCAGCGGGTGGGGCAGGGAGTGAGCAGGACACTCTCCTTCTGCACTCAGGCAACAACCTCAGGGCCCACATATCTGCATCAGTCCTGAAAGGGCCTGTACCTGCTCTACTGGTTGCTAAGTACTTTAATATCACCTGCTATGAAGATTTCATTTGATGAGACTCCGGGTCAGCCAGTGAAGACAACTGAGGTCCAGCCAGACACATGTTAGGTGTGGCATCATCACGAAAATTCGGTTTGCAAGGAGCCATGGTACTCACAGCCTATAATCCCAGCCTCAGCAATTTTGTAAGACCCTGTCTCAAAATAAAAAGTCAAAAGCACCGAGGATATAGCTCAGTGGTAGAGCACCCCTGATTTCAATCTCTAGTACAAAACAATAAAAAATAAATAGAAAGAAGGTTGCATTGGGTTTGAGTGCCCACTCTGCGGAGATAAAATGAGACACAGGTTGAGCATCTCTCATCTCAAACTCCAAAATCCATAGGCTCCAAAATCCAGAACTTGTTCCAAGCATTTCAGAGGTGGGGTGCGCAGTCTGTGCTATATATATTCATGAACAGCTACAACAAGGGAATGAGCTGTCTGCTCTCATTTCACACACAAAAATGTGTAGGATGATCCTGTTTTGTTTTTTGTTTGTTTGTTTGTTTGTTTGTTTTCCTAGATTGCTGAGGCTGATCTCGAACTTTCGATCCTACTGCCTCAACTTCCATAGTGGATGGGATTACGGGCATGTGTGCCATGACACCCAGCTATGACCCATTCTTAAACAAGGCCCTTCTTATGATGCCAATGTGGGAAGCACACTAGGACCTTCCAGGTGAAGATGGCCAGGCTGCAGTTAGACTTCAAAGTTTGATGTTTGAGGTTTTATTGGTACAGTGATAAAACGTAGGTGGATATAGTAGGCCTCAAAACAGAGCCATAAGTCATTATTAGATCCAAAGGGTTTTAGATCGGCTATTATTGATCTGGCTGACAAATGCAGACCTGCTGAGCCAAACCCTCAGAAGGTGCAGGGCTAGGAATTTTCATTTTGCAGGAGATCCTGACAGACTAATATGAAGATGAGAACAAGTCTAGAGGCCAAACACAAAGCCCTGAGTACTGGTACTATTATATGCAGAACAGAAGCCAGTTTCTAGATATTCATGATTACTGCTCAAAAGATCTGTTCCTGCAATTTCTGAAGTAATTACTAGAAAAGTGTGTGTGTGTGTGTGTCTGTGTGTATGTGGGTTGTGAGTACCTGTGTATCAATGTTTGAGATGATAAATCTGAGAGTGTGTTTGAGAATGTGTATGTGTTAATGACTTGTGTGTGTTTGAGAGTATGTGTGTGTGCATGTGTGTACGTGTGTGTTTATACTGCAGGACAAACAGGACTCTCCTAACTGACCCTTGGGATTTATGCCAGCACCACTGATTGCATTTGATTTCCATGACTTTGGTCAAGCTTTCAGAGACCAAAGCTCCACACGTCCTTACCGAATTTAACCCCTATGAATTTTATGCACTGGGGAATCACAGTAGAGTCACTTGAAAAGTTACCTTTAGTTCACACTAATTTGCAGAAGTAAAGCTGCACAAGCTACAGCTTTATCAAAAATTTCTCTGAGATCTCAGTTTGGCATGGACTGAAATTGGGGGCCAAGATTCCTACAAGTCAGAAGGTTGGCCAGTACATATTTCATAAAGGATTGTCTGCACCTCAGTAGCCTCAATAAGCTTTTGTTGTCTTTCAACCACAAACTCCACAGTGTCAAGAGCCTTTCATTCAAATGCATGTAAGTGAGATAACACTGTTTCTGAATGACAAATGCCAGCTCTGGGTTTTCCTCTTGCTCTCCCATTCTCTTTTCTCCTGGGTTGGGTCCAGACTTTGCATGTCAATTCAGTTCAGTTCCATTTAACAAACATTTATTCTACACTCTCTAAGCTCCAAGCTCTAGCCCAAGGGCCACGCATTTGTATTTGCAGGCCAGGGTGAAGGGAGGAGGGTCAAGAAAGAAAGATGAATAAGATCCTATTTCTGCCCTCCAAAGAGTTTCCAAGACACTCTAGATAACAATATAATAAAGGCTAAAATAGGAATTTACCCAAAGTTTAGGAAGAAGGAAGGATTATTCTTTCAGAAGTTTTGGAAAGTACACTTGATCAGGGTCTTAAAAAAGAATAAATATTTCATACATGTTTTTAATTCTATCATGGTACTGGACATGTATTATAATAACTAAAAATGTTTTGAACACTTATTACACTTATTATGTATGTATAATCCCCATAATAATCTTGCCTAGTACTAAACACAGCTGTTACCCATGTTTCTCAGACGAGGAAACAGAGGCACAGAGCAATTGAAGCAACATACCCAAGCTCATTCTGAAATGTACATAAATTTTTTGTTAGTATTTATATTTGTTCTAATGATAACTTCTGTGGTAATTGACATTTTTAAAATTTTGAATCTTTGAATTCATAAACATAAATCTCAATTTAAAATTGTTACAATTATTAATGCATATATTTATTATACAAATCAATGCACTTCACTGGACATTTATATATATATACATATATATATATACATATGTGTATATATGCATATATATATATATACATATGTGTATATATGCATATATATATATATGTGTGTATGTGTATATATGTGTGTGTGTATCTTGCTTTGATCATGACCACCCTCCCTTCTACCATCTCTTGCCACCTGTTTTATCCCCTAACACCCAGGCTCCATCTTCTTCTTTATTGGTCTCCTTTCTACTTCTAGGTGAGGTCATTGTTTCTTTTATTTCTCTATTTGAAGATTCCATGTATGAGAGGAATTTGCCATTGATATTTGCCTTTCTGTGTCTGGCTTATTTCACTTAACATGATGACCTCCAGTTCCATCCATTTTCCTGCATGTGACATGGTTTCATTCTTCTTTATGGCTGACCAGTACTCCATTGTCTATGTATAAATTAGACCGAAAACTATGCAACTCCAGGAAAACGTAGGGTCAACACTCCAACATGTAGGTACAAGCAATAAGACCACTAAAGTTCAGGAAATAATGCCAAGAGTTAATAAGTGGGATGGCATCAAATGAAAAACTTCTGCATAGCAAAGGAAACAATTAAGAATGTGAAAAGTGAGCCAAGAGAGTGGGAGAAAATCTTTATTAACTACTCTCCTGAGAGAGGATTAATACCCAGAATATATAAAGAACTAAAAAAAACTTTAACACCCAAAAAACAAACAACTAAATTAATAAATAAACAGACACTACCCCAAAGAAGATGTACAAATGACCAACAAATATATGAAAAAATATTCAACATCTTTAGCAATTAGGGTAATGCAAATCAAAATTACACAGAGATTTCATCTCATTCTAATTAGAATGACAGCCATCAAGAATACAAATATTTGGTTTTTAAAATCCTCAATGACATGACTCTTTATTCATTCAAAAGTTCAATCTCCATGAGTCTACATAATTTCTATAGTTTTGCCTGTTGCTGATTTCTTGTTTTAGTCCATTGTGATTTATTAGGATGCAAGAAATTATTTTAATTTTTTGAATGTGTTGAAACTTGCTCTTGAACTATGAGATTTAATAATATGAGATCTATTTTGGGAAATGTTCCATGTGCTGATGAAAAGAATGTGTATTCTCAAGCTATTAGATGGAATATCCTGTAGATATCTGTTAAATCCATTTGGTCTATAGCGTAATTCAATTTTTGTCTGGATGATCTATCTATTGGTGAGAGTGGGGTATTGAAGTCACACACTATTATTGTATTGGGGCTTCTCTCTCTCCCTTTATGCCTCTAGTGCTTATTTTATAAATTTGGGTGCTTTGATGTTAGGTGCATATATATTTATAATTGTTGTTGCTGTTGTTATTATTATTTTTATTAGGTACTTGGGATTGAACCCAGGGGTGTTTTATTACCAAGCTAGATCCCTAGTACTTTTTATTTTTTATTTCGGGACACATAGGGTTTCACTAAGTTGTCGGGCCTAAGTTACTGAGACTGGTCTTGAATGTGGCAAGCCTCCTGCCTCGGCCTCCCAAACTGCTGATTGCAGACATGCATCCCACTCTGTTATAAATTCCTTATGAAATATTTCCTTTATTCATGTGTAGTGACCTTCTGTCTTTTTAAACTGATTTTGGCTTAAAGTCTGTTTTGTTGGATATGAGCATAACTACTCCTGCTGGCTTTTGGCTTCTGTTTGCTTGGAGTATCAATTTCATCCTTTCACTTTCAACAAATATATGCCTTTGCTGGTGAGGTGAACTTCTTTCAGGCAGCATATTGTGGGGGTCTTATTTTTTAATCTAGATTTTATTTGGAGAATTAAGACCATTTACATTTTGGGTTGTTATAGAAAAGTCTGTACTTATTCTTGTCATCTTGTAGCTGTTCTTGTTGTTTTTGACTATTTCATGCTTGTTTCTTCCTCTCTTATTCATTTTAGAGGTGTGATGCTTTTCAGTATTAATAATATTTGATTCTTGTCTAATTTTAATCACTTTCTTGTTCCTAATTGCTTATGTACTCTTCTAGTGTTCCCTTCTACTCTTCTTTATTATTTCATAATTAGTCTCATAATTATGTTTATATTTCTTCCTCTTCTGAGTGTATTCCCTTAAGTGTCTTCTGTAATGCTTTTTCAGTAGTGATGGATTCCCTTGCCTAATGCTTATTATGAAAGGTCTTCATTTCTCCTTCAATTCCGAAGTATAACTTTACTGGGTATCATAATCTAGGTCAGGAATTATTTTCTTACAGGACTTGAAATACATCATTCCATGTCTTCTGACCTTTAGAGTTTCTCTTGAGAAATCTGTTGTTATTCTGATTGGTTTGCTATTAAATGTGACTTCCCTCTTGCAGCATTTAGTATTTGTTCAATAATTTTAGCAGTTTGATATGTTGTAGAGAAGTTCTTTTCTATTGCAACTATTTTGGATTCTAAATGTATTCTGTAAGTGTATGTTCAAGTCTTTTCCATGATTTGAGAAACTTTCTGCTATAATTTTTCTGAGTAGCTTTTTTTTGGGCCTTAGGCTTTTTCTGAGCAGCTTTTGGGGGGCTCTTCGTCCCTGTCTAGTCCTCTTACACATGTTTATTCTTTTTTGTATGTTCTATTTATTCATTCTTTTTTTCTCTCTTTATTACTATCGGTGGTAATTCCTCAAACTTGTCTTTAAGCCTTGATATTATTTTTTCTTCTTGATCTATCAGTTAGATTTCAAATTGAGTTTTTAATCTGATTCATTGAACTTGTCATTTTCAAGATTTGTTTGTTTGTTTTGAAAAATCTCTGTCTCTTTATTAATTGTTCATTCACACTCTACATTGCCTGCCTTCATTCTTTCAGCTGTTCATTCATATCCTCTTGGAAACCATTGAATTTTTAAAAATAATTCTTTTGAATTCTTTGTTTAGCATTCCATTCACTTTGATATCTTTAGAATAAGTCATTTAGAGAGCTATGAACTTTGGGAAATGTCATATTGTCTTGTTTTTCATATTTCTTGTTTATATATGGAGATTTATGAATCTATTGGAACAGATATCTCTTTCACTTTTATGTGAGGATCTTAATAAATGGCTTTCTCTTCATGATGAGCCCTGAGATACTGGTTTGTTGTATACTGTTAAGTTTAATTCCAATTGAAAGTCATAGCACAGTTTCCCCATGTCTTCTTCAGCTTTATTTAGTGGGTTTTGACCCAATGCATATGGTGCTGGAAGCTGGGAGACTTGCTTTCTCTGTAGGTCTTGCAAGAGCAGGGTCCCTCTGGTAGTTCAAGAAGTTTTAGTGTAGATAACAGTATATGTTCAAGGTTGGGGGTTATTCACCCCTCTTTTCTTTCCTTTGTGGTATTCATCATATGACTAGTAGGAATGATTCACAACTGGAGTCAGTTGGAATATCTCTCAGCTGCTTTGCATGCTGGAATGAGCTCAACGATCAGCTACATTCCAATTATTTTAATTCTACCTTCTTGAGACATACGCAAGTGCTGGATGCCTCTAATTCACCATCTTGAGAAGGTCAAAATTTTATATTACATACCATCAACCACCTGCCTTATATTTTACCTCTACCTGCATAAACATTTTTCTGCAGTCTAGCATCCTGTGATTTTCCTTCAATATTTCCACTGTGTGATGAAAAGAATACATACTTTAAATTTTTTCAGTTTGCTTTTAATCTCAGTATTTTCTGGTAATCACAAAAGACCCCACTTGAAGATTGCATGCCTGAAGTAAGTCTCCTCCCCAGGCTGCTTGCTTTGGTCCAGTGGTCCACTGAGCAAGAGGCCAACAGGAAGGGCTGCTGACAGTATATGGATTGTTCAACCTAGACCTACCCTGGTGGAGATGTGTTTCAGTGGTCCTGCTTTAATATAATCGCAACACCAAATCCTGCTAAGTTCCTCTGTGGGCACTCTTAACCATCTAGACTTCTGCCCAAGGAAAACAAAAGCTTCTCCCTTAGATCCTTTCAGTCTTTTGTGCTTTTAGACACTAAGGAGTGCAAAGTTAAAAACCACCGGAGCATTCTCAGTGGGGAGCATTGCATCATGGGTACTGACAGTCTTAAAATCAGACAAAATCAGAGTCCAATCCAGACTTTGTTACTTACCAGTTTTATCCCTGTTTAATCTTTTTGTAACGTAGTTTATACCCCAGTGAAATGGAGATAAGAATATCTCCCTGACAGGTGTTTTTTTTTTTTTTTTTTTTTTTTTTTTTTTTTTTTTTTTTTTTTTATGAGGACTGAACAAAATGACATTTACAAAATGCTTAGCATAGTGTCTGCCTCATAGTAAGCAAGTCATAGATTTGATTTTTACAATTTGATTATAATGGGAAAAGCTTAGTATGGGATATTTTAAGGGTGGAAAGGAAGCTATCAAAAGCAAAGAGCTGAAAATTGAGTACTCTACTGAAAACCAGACTGTATCTTTTGACTCCGTTTCCCCATCTGGCCCAAAGAAATGTGATTTGCTGTGTTCATTAAGGCAGAACATTTAGAAGAAGAAAGCCTGGTCAGCTGTACTGGGAACATATCCAGTGGCCCTGAATGTCCTCCGTGCACTGTTTCCCTACCCTAGTGCTCCAACCCACACCCACAACTCCAACCTTGCTTAACCTCATCCCACATCTCATGTGTTTGTACTTCCCTAAGGGGCCTGAGGGCCTGGCTCCTGTTTCCATTTCACAGGTAGGCCATGACAGCTTCCCTTGTACCACACACTGTCTTAGCTTTAATTTCTCTTGGGACTCCCTCTTTGACCTATGGGTTATGTAGGAGTGTGTTGTTTAATTCCCAAACATTTGGGGGATTTTCCAGATGTATTTCTGTTGTATATTTGCCTTTAATTCCATTATGGTCTGGGAACATATTTTATGTGATTTCTTTTTTAATTTTGGTAAGATTTGCTTTATAGCTCTGAATATGGTTTAAGTTAGTGAATGTTCCATGTGTGCTTGAGAAGAATATGTAACCTGCTGCCGCTAGGTGGGGTGGTTTATGAATGTCGATTAGTCAAGTTGCTGAATAATGCTGCTTAGGTGATCAATACTCTTATTTATTTTGTGCCTACTTGTTTTACCAATCACCGAGGAAGAGGTGTTGAAATTTTCCATTATAATTGTGTATTTGTCTGTCTTCATTTGCTTCTGTCAGTTTTTTGCCTCACCTGTTTTGAAGCTCTATTGTTAGGTGCATACACATTTAGGATTGTTATGTGTCCTTGGAAAATAGACTCTTTAATCACTGTGTAAACGCTCTCTTTATCCCTGACAAACTTGTTATTCTGAGGTCTGCTTCTTCTAAAATTAGCATAGTTACTCCAGTTTTCACTTAAGTGTTTCATGTTATATCTTTCTCTAGCCTTTTATTTTTAATCGAAGTCTTTGTATTTCAAGTGAGTTTGCTGTAGACAGCATGTAATTGGGTCTTGCTAGTTTATCCAGTCTAGCAATCTCTTTTAACTGGTGTGTTTAAATCATTCACACTTAGATTATTGGTATCACAGGATTAATTCTACCTTTTTGCTATTTTCTATTTATTGTACTTGTTCTTGGTTTTCATTTTCCTCTTTTTCTGTCTTCACTGGGTTGAATTTGTTTATATTGTTTCCTTTTATCTTTTTCATTGACTATTTACCCTACTTTAATTTTTTTAATTGGTTAACTAGAATTCTTATGTACTTTTAAGTGAGAAAAAGTTTTATCTATTATATTTCAGGATAGACAGGGAGAGACCTGTGGTTTTGTTTCCTTCTAAGAAGGACTTTGAAATATTTTGGTTAAAATAACTAGAATTCAAATTGAATGTTGAAGTATGAAGTGGCATTTCCTTTTAAATAAGCATTTCATTTGTAATGAATAAGCCAACTGATACACCTGTTTGGTTTTTTTTTAACATGGAAGATTAAATCTGGGTGAACTAAAATACTTTCTATATTTTTAAGCAACAAAAATTGTGCAAAAAGAAAAATGCAGTGAAGTTTTCAATTGTTTAACTTAATTATCCTGAAGAAGAGGCTGGAAATTATAGAATATTGCTCTTTGGGAAAATCCTAGAGAATTTTCCCCCCTAGAAAAGTCATTCTCACTTTTATTTTGAGATTGTAACACGTGCTCATCTACACAACAAATTTTGCTTATAATTTCAGGAAACTCACTGACTTCCTCAAAAGTATTCAGGTCTCAATTAGTAACACCTGGCCAAGAATAAGCACTAGAAGCTGTCAACAAGTATTTTGATGTTAACAGAGATCTTGGTATGTAGATCAGTGTCAGAAGTTTCAGGTCTGACCTGAGTTCCTTGGGTAGGGCAATGGAAACTCTTGTCCTTCCCTTGTTTAAGCTGCCCCAGTCCAGGTCACACCCAGGCCCAGTTCTGAATTTTGTCACCTACCCAGTCACTGTGCCTTGGTGTGACAACATTGTAGCCTCTTCAGCGTCCCAGAGAAGCCCCGATGGTGAGAGCCAACTGGTTAGTCTAGCCAGCATGCCTAGAATGCATTTGTCATTTATTTTGTATAAGAAAAATTTCTTGCACACACAACAAAACAATCATTTAAATTATTCTTACAAACACCAAGACAAAGTTTCTCATTAGCACACTTTTACACTAATATAAAATCCATTTTAAGTATATATAGAGAGAGTCAAGCAAAACATGTTTGCAAATTTGAGTCTGGCCTCTCATTTATGCTTTAGAAAGTTAGAGCTACAAAGCATTTAACAGCAATGAATCCCAAAGGAGCCACCATCTACTCTTCCCTAATTCTTATGCTAAATTCCCAAATCTCTCTCCAACTATGGTCACCTCCTGCATCAAAGAAAGGAGTGTTATTTGACTCCTCTCAGGAAGTAAAATTTATATAGTAAGTAACTCTACTCATTCCTCAACTAATGTACTTCTCCTTGTCTTGTATTCCATTTTTTTTCTTTTTTATGATCATTCCTTTTAATGATTCAGTTAATTATATATACCTTTAAATATTCATCTTATTTTCTGAAGTACAAATCCTTAGACAGTAGAAATTAGTTCTGCCATGCTCTGATTTAAAGTAGGAGTGAACTCCTCAAAGGACCGATGCTCTTGTCTTCTGGCTCTACTCTGTTGGATATAGTGTGGCTAACTGACCTTTAGAGGAAAAGAAGCCTCTTCTCATTTGTGTATTATGATTCCTGCTTTCCACCCAACTAACAGAACATCATATTGAGGTATTTTTAAATAAAGATGATGGATCATCTTTGAAATTTTTATTACCAAATTATAAAAATAATTGAATATTTACATTAACCAAATCAAATGGAACCCTATGGACATAATCAGTAATCTGTGGTCTAGAAACTCACTTTGGCAGTGGAGAAACTGCCTTGGATTTAATACAGTCAATGCAGTCTACTTGAGAATCACTATAACTTATCATGTTTGAGTCTCTTTCTTCAGCAAGTTGGAATTTTATTGTTTTTAAAGCTTCTACATCCTTGAATAAAATGTATCATATACATATTAACTTTATTGTTGCTTACAGGCATGGAAATAAATGATATTTCTGGTGGGGGGCAAAATAGGCTTTTCCAAATTTCCTAAATAAAAACGGTTTGAGAAAACGTCACTTCCCAGAATACACTGAAGGAGCCCTAGAGGAAAACAAAAGGTATTCATATTTGTACACTGATGTCTATTCAGTGCTCTTTTAAATAGTCAGAATGTCACAACTTCGGCATTTCTAAGGGAACATTCGGGTATTCTAACCTGATAGTTTCAATTCCTTTTTAGTCTTTGTAATAGTTTATACTCTATAAAAGATAAGCTTCTCTCTATCAACTCTTCTTTCCTCTTGCTAAACAATGATGCTTTTTAATGTGGTCCCAAAGAAACTAAACTTAACTTAGATCCATTTCAATGACTTACTTATTTATACAACAAACTCACTAACAATGTTCTCAAAAATACCCTCTAGCAGAGCTCATGTATGCACCTCTGTATCTTCCTCCAATTTGAGCATCTTCTGTATAAACAATAGCCCTTTTCAACTGCTTGGCAACATTAGGAAGATGAGTTTTCTCCCAGTGATAAAAAAAAAAAAAAATAGTCTTAGTTTGATTCTGTTGTTCTGGGGGGGAAATGGAATTAGAAACCAAACAAACATTTAAAACTTGATACATGATTTTTCTCCTTCTTAAATATGTTTTAGTTTTCATCCTTAGATGAAGTACTTCATGAAATTTCTGATGTTCCCAGTTTTCCAAGACTATATGCCATAACATTATAGTAAAAGCCTTTCTCTATAATGCACTTAATGGTCTCCCACCTGTCTGATCAATTCTTGGAAAATTTCACAAAGCGGACTGAAGCATCTGGGTGCTGCTTCTTATGCTTCTCCTGGCAAGCTTGCAAAAATAATGCATATGAGCTTATGGCAAAGCACATCATTCAAAAAGTTTACCCACCTAAGATTTAGCCAATGATATCATTGACAGTGACTATGGAATGTCCTCTAAACACCCATGTTTTAAGGCTTAGTCCCCAATCTGGTGCTACTGGAGGTGGTAGAAACATTTTTTAATTAGTGATAGAGCACTTGCCTAGCATGCATGGGGCACTGGGTTTGATCCCCGGCACCACATAAAAAAATTTATGTAAATAAATAAAATAAAGGTATTGTGTCCATCTACAACTAAAATATAAAAATAAAAAATTGTATTTACTTAGAAGCATTCAGAATGTCATCAAAAGAGTTGGAACTTTTTTTCCTGCAATTACAGTTGGTATATTCAGTAGTTAACAGAACAACCCTTTTGTATACACTGCATCAGAAACAACTGAAGATGAAAAAGCTACCACCCCCACATATGACTAATTTGTGCTGTGCACCGACAAAAACCCAATTTAAATTTCCATACTAATTTACGACCTCCATACTGTACCAGGTAAGGTTAGTAGCTCCTGAAAATACCACCAGGACAGGGTTATTCAAAGACACATTCAGTAGTGTGTCAGCTATTTAAAAAAAAAAAAAAAAGACACTGTATAGCTTAAAAACAAATCTCACACAGTTTTATATTTGGGTTTTATTTCTTTTAAAAAGAATGAGTTGTAAAGGGGAGTGGGAAGGTTAAATGCTTTACAGATAAGAAAAAACTTATTCATCATCATCTTCTTCATCTTCCTCAACTTCCTCTTCTTCTTTTTCTTGTTTTGTTGCATCAGGTTTTCCATTAACTTGGTAGGCAGCAAGATCCTTTTTGTATTTTTCCTTCAGCTAGCAAGAAAGCAGCTTGTCATCTGCAGCACTGTTATTCCACATTGCTCCCAGTTTCTTTGCAACATCACCAGTGGATAGGCTGGGGCACTCTGTGGTTTTTAGGTGATGCTCAGAAAAGAGCAAGAAGGCCGATGGAGGCCTCTTGGGTGCATTAGGATCTTTGAACTTCTTTTTTGCTTCCCTTTGAGGAGGAATACAGGATTTTACCTCTGTTTCATAACAGGCCTTGTCTGCCTGTGCCTTGCCTTCAAGTCTTCCTTGCTCATTAGCACATGTGGTCTTCCACCTGTCTGGTCAATTCTCAGAAAATTCCACAAAGTGGACTGAAGCATCTGGGTGCTGCTTTTTGTGCTTCTCCTGGCAAGCTTGCAAAAAATAATGCATATGATGACATTTGCCTCTCTGCTTCTTAGGATCTCCTTTTTTCATCTTTAGTTTGTTTTCCCTCAGTAAGGTGCAGAGTCTCCCAGTGCCCATCTGGCTCTCAGTTGACCTGGTGCTGTCTGTGGAGCTAATGTACTGTAGAGATGGCGGACACTGCAAGAGGTGGTGCTTAGTGGGAGGTTGTAGGCATGGCGTGCATGCCTTCAAAGGGGACTGTGGAACCTTTGTCTCCTGTTCTCATTCTCGTTCACATTCCACTAGGAGGCAGATCCACTTCCCCATAACTCTACCCTCATCCCAAATTCTAAAAGTTGTAAAGTATGGAAAACTTATCTTCCTTAATATAATTTTGTTTCACACCAAAATGTACTGCCCTGCCACAGGTACAAGAACAGCAGGGTCAACTCACCATGGACTGAAACCTCTCACTATGAGCCCAAATAAACTTTCCCTTTTCAAGTTGGTTGATATCTCATGTATTTGTCACAGTAACAGAAAGTTGATTAACACAACTTTGTGATATTTGGCTCAAATTGTGATATTCTGCGCACTCTGAAACATCCATGACATGAGAGGCCAGTGTACCCACTAAGAATCACTTGCAGCAAGTTCAAAGAAAGCCATTCCTTTCCTAAAGTGCTACTACAAAGCCCCTTTACTTTCTGCATATTGAAAAATCACAGTATAATGAATCATTGAGAGAGGTGGGAAAAAAGATGGAGATTTACCTAGGGAGACAGAATTCAAAGGGAAGCAAGATCAAGATCTTCAGTAAAGGCAAAAGATTCTTCATAGATGAGTGAAGAACAAAGACCAGAAAGAAAAAATACAGTCAGTTTCTATCCTTTGCAATTTGGGTTGAGGGGAGAGTTGTTTATCATCTTCTTGACTTGTACAATTTACTTATAAATTTAAAAAAGTCTTTGCCACAGAGAAGTTTAAACCTTTTTTTATTATTGAATTTATCTACCTTTTCTTTCTTGTGGATTTCTGTGCTTATATACTGCTTGGAAAGGCTGGACTTATTTCATTTGCTCCATGGTTATGAACATATTAACCCATACTTTGTTTTAGTAATTATTTGATTTTTAAATACTTTATATGCTTCATATTTGAATTAGTTTGTGAAAGTTATAAAGTTTGGAAAATTGGACTGGGGCTGGGGCTCAGTGGTAGAGCACCTGCCTTGCACATGTGAGGTACTGAGTTCGATCCTCAGCACGACATAAAAATAAATAAAGATAGCGTGTCCATCTATAACTAAAAAAAAATGTTTTAAAAAAGTTTGGAAAACTTATCTTCCTTAATATAATTTTGTTTCAAAGCAATATCATGCAGCTTGTACTTGTTTAAATTGACTGATCTTTGACTTTATTTCCTAAAGACCTACAACGTGCCCAGCCAGTGAGGGATCCAAAAGAAATATGATATGATGATTGATTTCAAAGAACTTACAGTATGGTTGGGGGAACCACTCACACCTGAGACAATTCTAGAACAAGACAGCATATAATTAAGCATTAAATGCTGTGGCTCTCCCTAGAGCTGCTGTGGGAGCTCAGAGGAAGGAGAGATCCACCTGAGTTGAAGATGTCAGGGAATACTCTGTAGACAAGTTGGAACTTGAGATGGATATGTATTTCCCCAAAGGCTCAAAAAAAAAAAGTTATGGCTGTGTGTATGAGTGTGTGTGTGTGTATAGTTCAGGTGGACAGCATATTTCATAAAGCAACCCATCTATTGGGAAAACATACCTGATACCAACTATATAGGATTTAGATATGTGCTTACAAATTTGAGACAGGGATTTAGGGATAGAGTATGTGGCAGGGTGACAAGGGTGACATTAAGAGGGAGATGGTCTGGAGAAGGGTGTTTGCCCGAGGCACGTGCTAAGATCCTCCCACCCACTTCACAGAGCATCCCTGGGGTTTCACCTCTGGTTCTACCAGAGGGTTCTGTCAAGTGTGAGTGGGCATCCGGTGAATGCTGTCTGTGAGAACTGGCTGTTGTCTCCCTTCTCTCACTACCTGAGAAAGCCACACCTCTCCCATCACACAGCCTCAGGTAACTGATAACAGTGAACACCTGAGGACATCACCTGTTTTATTGCTGCTGGTAGGAATAAAAGTGAGCATGACTTATTTTCAGTAGTTGGAGAGAGAGTAATGAGCGTCATTTACCAATAAGGTTTGGAAGCCTTATGTTTTTATATACCCTTTGATATAACCATTTGACTGCCAGGAAAGTCCTACTTGTTTATGTTAAAAAACATATTTTATTTGTTATGTGGCAGGTACTGCTTTAAGTATTTTTTGAAAAAATAATTCATTTAACCTTCATCATAATTCTGTGAGTTAAGTACTATTATTATCTTCATTTTACAGGTGAGGAAAATGAGGTAGGACGCGATTAAGTAACTTGCCTATGGTCACCAACTAGCATGTGACAAAACCAGCATTTAAACCACACTGACTCTAATGAGTCTACTTTGCACCAGGGCACACTGCTTGAAGCAGGCATCTTGGGTGTGCACGATGATTTGACGACACGCTTGCCACTCGACACACAGGCACATTCATGCTCCCTTGTGCCAAGCACAGCCCCATTCCCTAGAACCCTGACTTAAACCATGATTTTTCAAAATGAGGGTAAAACTCATTTATGGAGGAGGGGAGGTGTGGAACAAATTTAGTGGACGGTGACCAGAATTTCTTTTAAATGTGATATGAAAAAGGACAGATAAGAAATTACCAGAGTGAGTTTTGTTTCAACATTTTTTTCCACTTACAGGTGTGTCACAGGTGGATGTCACATGCACAGGTCACTGTTGAGTCAAGATTACTCTGTACTTCTTATTGTGAACTGCAGTCAGAACAGAAAGGCTTGACAGAAGTCCATCAGGAAAGGCAAATATGAAGTTAGCAATTATACTTGTACGAAGTAGCTTTTAAAAATAATGGCCAAATTGTTTTAAAAAGAGATCATTAACTATATTATGATATAGCAATATCATGGAATTCTACCCAGAAACTAAAATTGTATTATAGTTAAATATTTAGCAACATAATAAAGTATAAGATTCATAGGTAACGACAATATCAGATTATAAAACATTTGTAATGTAGTATTTTTGTGTAAAGCCCACACATATATTTATATAGGAAAAGGACTAAAAAGTAGCCATTAAATGTTCCTAGAGCAATCCCAGTTTTTCAGGAGGCTGAGGCAGGAGGATTATGAGTCCAAGGCCAGCCTGGGCAATATAGTGAGACCCTGTCCCCAAAACAAAACAAACAAAAATAAATAAACAACAGGTTTCTAATTGAGTAGGATAGACTCAGCCTAGGTTCCTATCAACAGATGAATGGTTAAAGAAAATGTGGGATACACACACACAAAGTAGTATAATTCAGCCATAAAGAAGAACAAAAGCCTATCATTTGCAGCAAAAGGGATGGAACTGGAGCCATTAAGTGAAATAAGTCAGCCACAGAAAGACAAGCACCACATGTTCTCTTTCATATGTAGAAGCTAAAAAATGTTGACTTGAAAGTAGAATGTGTCTACTAGAGATTGGGAAGAGTGTTGCCAGGGACATTTGAAAAAGATAGGTTGGATTTGGTCAATGAATATTATATGCATGCGGAAACATCACACTGAACCTCATGAATATGTACAATTATATGTATTAATAAAATTTTTAAAAAATATATAGAACTCAAAAAATGTTCCTAGCTGTGGGAATTGTACAAAAATATTTTCTTTTGTTTCTCTGCATAATTATTTTTATGATAGATTTTATACAAAATACAATGTATCCTTATAGATATGATTATCTAATAAGTATCATATATATGTAAAGAATTCATGTAAATAACAATAATAAAATAATATTAAAAATAAAATATTTAAAATTATACAAACATAAAAGTATGAAGTGTATTAGAATAATAAAATGGTAATATTAAAGTAAATTATTAAATAATATTGAAAAGTGCTGAAAGGATAAAATATCCAGTAAAAGAGAGAAGGATGATAACAGATCTTTCATGCAAGAGCAACCTTTCTTGCCAAATAAAACAAATGATGCTCATCCACAATCAGATACAAAATGAACCAACAATGAGACAAAAATGCCAGTTTTGCAAACTGCTAATCCTTCCCTTTAAAAAAAATCACTTTAAGAAAACCATCATATGGGGCTGGGGTTATGGCTCAGTGGTACAGTACTTGCCTAGCATGAGTGAGACCCTGGGTTCGATCCTCAGCTCCACATAAAGATAAATAAATAAAGGTATTGTGTGCAACTACAACTAAAAAATATATAAAAAAGGAAAATCCATCATATGATAATCTGGCGTTTCAGAATGGAAATAAATGTGTATTCATCTTAAAAGCAATAGGTTTACTCTAAATACCAAATATCAGACTGGCCTGGAGCACTTAATATGGATTTTTATTTCTGCCTCAGCTTTCAAGGGTCAAGAGAATGAAACATTGGCATTGATTAATAATCTCACAATATCACAAAATAAATCATCAAATGAGGTACAAATGTTTCCCCAAAAAGTACAATAAAGTTTAAGGCAGGAAAATGGTGTTTATAATCAATTACTGATACTTTTTTCAGTGCTCACTCTACACACACACACACCCCACAGGTACTGTTAACCTTTTAACCCACATTATCCATTTAACCCCCACATCAGCTTTATGGGTTACAGTTCCTATATTAGCCCCATTTTTACTGTAAGACAACTAAAGCTACAAGAGGTGAAATAACCAGCCCCACAGACAGGTATGACAGGATTTGAGCCCAGGTCTCAACACCTCTACAGTTTAAATCCCAGTCTCTTGGGAAATTCAACACACATTGAAACTTGACAGTTAGTTATGCATGATGCTAATTAGAATGTAATTTTTGAGATCAGAAAATTTCAAAGACTGGCCAGGAAATCGTTGGCACTGGATATACACATTCTCTTAAGTTTCCATGTGATAGATTCTTAGAGGACACACTCACAATATGGTTATGACTGAATTTTTTCCTTGTGAAAATTTGAGTGTCATAAAAAAACAGCACATCTTCTTCTGGAGAGAATGTTCTGTGAGTATATATGGTAACAAGAAAAACTATTGTGATCTTTTTCTATGCTGATATGATTCAAATAAGGAAAGACTGAAATCATTGTCTCAGGTTCTTTCTGCAGTATTATAAAACAAGATTTTTACAATACACTTGGTCCAGAGACTTTTTATCATCATAGTGTTACACCATAGTCATTGGAATTATGATAACAAAAATAATAATGAAAATTAACAATAATATAATAGCAGTAATGCACTAAGGGAAATGATAAATAAAAGCAAGTGTAAAGGCTGTCTATTGTGAATGGAAAATGAACTGTAAGTTTTTTCCTTTTTAATTTCTGGGAGATAGGGCCTATCTCTGCAGGATTTGGCAATTAGAAAATATGCATCACTTGGAATGTGATATAAGCTATAATTATCCATTCTTTTTTTTCTTTTTCTTTTTTTTTTTTGGTACTAGAGTTTGAACCCAGGGGTACTTGACCACTAAGCCATATCCATAGCCTTTTAAATATATATTTTACTTACAGACTGGGTCTCTGTAAGTTCCTTAGGGCCTTGCTAAGTTGCTGAGGCTGGCTTTGAACTCACAATCCTCCCGCATCAGCCTCTGGAGCCAATGGGATTACAGGTGTGCATCAGCATACCTGGCCCATTCTTGATGGTTTTTAAGATAGAAATAGCATTCAATAATTGTACTCTTTAAATATACCATATTGGCTGGGTATGGTGGTGCACACCTGTCATCCCATAGACTTGGGAGGCTGAGACAGGAGAATCGAGAGTTTGAAGCCAACCCCATCAATTAAGCAAGGACTTAATCAATTTAGTGAGACCCTGTCTCAAAATGAAAAAAAAAAAAAAAAGAGCTGTGGCTTAGTGGTTAGGTGCCCCTGGGTTGAATCTCTAGTACAAAAAAAAAAAAAAAAAAAAATATATATATATATATATATATATATATATATATATATATATACACACATATATATATATATACACACACACACCATTTTAGCAGTAGCTAGATGGCAGTAGTGGCAGTGACAGATGATTGTTTTACTTTACAGCTGGTTAATGTCTTTCATGGCTGCTTATTACTCTGATGTTGTCTTATTTCTACTACCCTCATTTTACCTTTGGCCCCAATTTCTTCATCATTTTATCTATTTTATAAACTACATAATTTAGGAAATAAAATCAAGATAAATACAGTCCAAAGAGTCCAACTTCTGATCTCATAAGTCCCTGTGAATTTTTTTTCCTTGTAGAGCAGAGTTCCAGGTTAAAGGACTTAGCTAATGGCTGTTAAGTGGCCTTAGAGTGGGAGTTGAGGATTAAGGTCTGCAGAGCTGATATGATCAAACTAGGTCACATCTTCATACTGGTAGAGAATTGAACATAGTTGTCTTTGCTTCCTACTTATTTCTCTCCCTAGTATCAAGTTGCAGTCGTTTACAATCAAGCCTAGTATGGTCACTGGGGACAAAGTGCGAGAGTAAGAAAAGTGGGGAACAGTGGAACAGAGTGGAGGATGAATTTAGTTTAGTGTTCCGCATAGACAACTTCTGAAAATAATAATGACGGCTTAACTTACCTGTCAGATTATCACACGGGATATATTTATTTCTAGATTTTAAACACACACACAGACACAATCATATGGAATATGCCATGTATCAAGATTTATTTAAAGGTTCTCTGAATAATTATTTCACAACAGATGATTAGGCAGTTGTTAAATATAATTTAAGTGAAACTACAAGGGTAAATGAAATATTTTTAACCAACAATACCATAGCAGCTAATATATATATATATATATATATATATATATATATA